>NC_135812.1:102447868-102796201 GCF_964213995.1 Mustelus asterias | reverse complement strand
CTTTTGAAAGTGATGTCTTTTGGATGAAATTTGATTTGATTTATTATTGTCACATGTATTTGTATACAGTGAAAAGTATTGTTTCGTGCATGCTATACAGAAAAGCATACCGTTCATTGAGAAGGAAAAGAGAGAGTGCAGAATGTAATGTTACAGTTATAGCTAGGGTGTAGAGAAAGATCAACTTAGTGCAAGGTTGGTCCGTTCAAAAGTCTGATGGCAGCAGGGAAGAAGCTGTTCTTGAGTCGGTACATGACCTCAGACTTTTGTATCTTTTTCCCGAAGGACGAAGGTGGAAGAGAGTATGTCTGGGGTGCGTGGGGTCCTTAACTATGCTGACTGCTTCTCTGAGGCAGCAGGAAGTGTACACAGAGTCAATGGATAGGAGGCTGGTTTGCGTGATGGACTGGGCTTCATTCATGACCCTTTGTAGTTTCTTGCGTCTTGGGCAGAGCAGGAACCTTACCAAGCTTTGATACAACCAGAAAGAATACTTTCTATGGTGCACCTGAAAAAGTTTGTGAGAGTCGTAACGGACATGCCAAATTTCCTTAGTAATCTGAGAATGTAGAGGCGTTGGTGGGCTTTCTTAACTATAGTGTCGGCATGGGGGAACCAGAGCAGGTTGTTGATGATCTGGACACCTAAAAACTTGAAGCTCTTGACCATTTCTATTTTGTCCCCATTGACGTAGACAGGGGCATGTTCTCCACTGCGCTTCCTGAAATCGATGGCTGTCTCCTTCATTTTGTTGACATTGAGAAAGAGATTATTGTTGTCGCACCAGTTCACCAGATTCTCTATCTCATTCCTGTACCCTGTCTCATCATTATTTGAGATCTGACCCACTACGGTGGTATGATCAACAAACTTGAAAATCGAGCTGAAGGGGATTTTGGCCACACAGTCATAGGTGGTATAAGGAGTATAGTAGAGGTCCGAGGACACAGCCTTGTGGGGCACTGGTGTTGAGGATGATCATGGAAGAGGTGTTGTTGCCTATCCTTACTGATTGCGGTCTGTGGATTATGAAGTTCAGGGTCCAGTCACAGAGGGAGGAGCCGAGGCCTAGCCCATGGAGTTTGGATATGAGTTTCATAGGAATAATGGTGTTGAAGGCTGAACTGTAGTCAATAAATAGGAATCTGACATAGGTGTCTTTGCTATTGAAGTGTTCCAAGGTTGAGTGCAGGGCCAGGGAGATGACGTCTGTTGTGGACCTGTTCAGGTGATGGGTGAACTGTAGTGGATCTAGGCAATCCAGGAGGCTGGAATTGATTCATGCCATGATTAACCTTTCAAAGCACTCCATAATGATGGATGTCAGAGCCACCGGCCGATAGTCATTAAGGCATGCTGCTTGGCTTTTTTTTGGTACCCGGATGATGGTCATTTTCTTGAAGCAGATAGGGACCTCAGATTGTTGTAAAGAGAGGTTGAAGATGTCTGCAAATACCCCCGCCAGCTGACCCGTGAAGGATCTAAGTGCTTGTCCGGGTACTCCATCCGGGCCAGTCGCTTTCCATGGGTTGACCTTTGAGAAGGCTGCTCTGACATCTGCAATGGTGACCTCAGATACAGGTTCATCTGAGGCTTCCAGGGTGGGAGATGTGCTCTCGCTGACCTCTTGCTCAAAACGGGCGTAGAATGCATTGAGCTCATCAGGGATGGGTGCATTGGAGCCGGTGATTTTACATGCCTTCATCTTGTAGCCTGTTATGTCTTGCAGACCTTGCCGTAGTCGGCGGGTGTCGGTGTGGCTAGCCTGAGATTCTAGTTTGGTCTGGTACTGTCCTTTGGCGGCACGGTGGCACAGTGGTTAGCACTGCTGCTTCACAGCTCCAGGGACCTGCGTTCGATTCCCGGCTTGGGTCACTGTCTGTGTGGAGTTTGCACATTCTCCTCGTGTCTGCGTGGGTTTCCTCCGGGTGCTCTGGTTTCCTCCCACAGTCCAAAGATGTGCGTGTTAGGTTGATTGGCCATGCTAAAATTGCCCCTTAGTGTCCTGAGATGCATAGGTTAGAGGGATTAGTGGGTAAATGTGTAGGGATATGGGGGTAGGGCCAGGGTGGGATTGTGGTAGGTGCAGACTCGATGGGCCAGATGGCCTCTTTCTGCACTGTAGGGTTTCTATGATTTCTATGATCTTTGATGGGTCTCCTTAGATCATATCTGCCTTTCTTGTATAGTCAGGGTTGCTGACTTGAACGCTTCAGACTCGGACTTCAGCAAGCAGTGGATACCCCTGTTCGTCCATGGTTTTGGCCGGATTTGCTTCTTTGGCACACAGTCTTCTACACACTTACTAATGAAGTCAGTTACTTTTGTGGCGTACTCGTTCAGGCTGATTGCAGAGTTTTTAAATACTGACCAGTCCACTGACTCTAAGCAATCCCTAGGAGATAATCCGATTCCTCAGACCAACATTGCACGACTTTCTTTGATGGATTCCCCACTTCAGTTTTTGCTTGTAAGCCGGATGTTGAAATGTTGAGATGAGATCCTTTCTGCTTGCCTTCAACTGATGAGACAATCCATGGTATTATTTGAAAAAGAACAAAAGAGTTATTACAATACCCTGACCATCATTTATCCCTCAGCCAACATAAGTAAAACTGATCATTTATCAACATTAAATGGATTCTTTATCTCATTCCGGTTTTTTCCTTTATGTGCATAAATTGACTGCTGTGCTTCACTGCATTTAGAAAAGTGCAAATACCGAAAGGTAGCTCATTCACATTGGCTTGACCTGAGGATGTGAACAACACTATATTGATGCAGACTTGGTAGGTCTGGCAGAATCTGTGGAGAGAGAAACAGAGTTAATGTATCAAGTCCCTTTGACTTTTCTTCAGAGCTGAAAGGGGGTGGAATGCGACGGATTATATAGTTTGAGAGGGGGTGGAGAAGGTAGAGCAGAATAGAATAGGTGGGAGCTTAGGAGAGATTGACAAAGATGTCATGGACACAAGATAAAGGGAGTGTTAATGGTGGCATTACAGATTAAAGAAGGTGCTAATGTATAACGGTAAAATAGCAGAATGTGTTAATAGCAAAACAAGTGACAAATAGTTCTTTTCCCCAACCCCCTCCCCCACAAGCCTATCAAAATGGAGGAGAAGGTTAATGGTCTGAAGTTGCTGAACTCAATATTAGGTCCAGAAGACTGTAAGTGCCGAATCAGAAGACATGGTGCTCTTCCTCCAGTTTGCATTGGACTTTGCTGGAACATTGCAGCAAGCCAAGGACAGAAATGTGGCCATGGGAGCAAGGTGCTGAGTTAAAATGGTAAGCAACAGGAAGTTCAGGGTCACGAGGAGAGATTGGGGAAACTGGGGTTGTTCTCCTTGGAAAGACGGAGGATGAGGGGAGACTTAATAGAGGTGTATAAAATTATGAAAGGCATAGATAGGGTGAACGGTGGGAAGCTTTTCCCCGGGTCGGTGGTGACGTTCACGAGGGGTCATAGGTTCAAGGTGAAGGGGGGGAGGTTTAACACAGATATCAGAAGGACATATTTCACACAGAGGGTCGTGGGGGCCTGGAATGTGTTGCCGGGCAAGGTGGTGGAGGCGGACACACTGGGAACGTTTAAGACTTATCTAGACAGCTATATGAACGGAGTGGGAATGGAGGGATACAAAAGAGTGGTCTAGTTTGGACCAGGGAGCGGCGCGGGCTAATTGTTCCTTGTTTCTCGTGGAAGTGGAAATGACTAGGGTTGGGAAGCATTTTCCGATCAGGGCCATTGTGATCTCCTGGACTCGTTTCGATCGCCTAAGGGGGTCGGAGAGGAATTTCCCAGATTTTTTTTTCCCCATATTGGCCCTGGGGTTTTTCACTCTGGGTTTTCGCCTCTCCCTGGAGATCACATGGTCTGGAATGGGGAGGTGGGGGTGAGTTAATAGGTTGTAATGAACAAAGCATCGTAGCTGTGGGGGACAGCTCGGTGGATAGGATATTGGTATGTAGATAGGCTGGAAAATTGGGCGGGGATCCTGGATTCAGGATTCAATCCTGGACCGGGGAGCGGCGCGGGCCTGGAGGGCCGAAGGGCCTGTTCCTGTGCTGTATTGTTCTTTGTTCTTTGTTCTTTGACTGTGGACTGAACAAAGGTGTTCTGCAAGTTCTCTCTCATGATCCTTTTCCTAATCCACAGTTTTCACCCACATCTCCTTACAAGGTTTAACAAACAGATGAAAATGTCAGGCTGGAAAATAAATGCAAGTCCATCAAGGCTGCCCAACACAAATAATGACTGAAACAGAAAATGCTGGAAAATCTCATCAGGTCTGACAGCATCTGTGGAGAGAGAATAGAGCCAACGTTTTGAGTCTGGATGACCCTTCGTCAGACTGTAATGACTGACCAGTTACTTCCTACCCTGGTTAGTCATGTCAACTCGGAGAGACAAAAGAACAAGGTTAATAAGGGGATGAAGAGCTTTAGACCTCAGGCAATTGACGCAAGTCCAAATCACTTACCGTGCGTGCATTAACTGTGAATTAACTTCTATAAGATGCAATCTCTGCTGCAGCCAAAAACTGACATAGTTCCCTCTTGAGCATCATATTGCACAGTACAGCAATGCATCTCAGAGGCTCTCTACTTTTTGAGAAAATAATATCTAACATCTAGCCATTCTTACTTTGGTATAGTTTTACATGTCCCTCGTCCTCCCTGATCTGTCAAACTGAAATAATTTATCAGTAAACTGCAATCTAACTCTTTCACTGATTGATATACTGTCAGGTTGCCTCCAAACCCATGGTGCTCTAAAATAACAGGTGCAGTTCTTTAAACCCGCCTGAGTAACTAAGGCTCCTTGAGCAAGGAATCATTTTTGCAGTATTCCTCGAACTCTTTTCCAAATCATTATTACTAAGTATGAGAAGGTTTCAACATTGGACACAGTCCTCTAGATACAACCTGTTTGCTTTGGCTACTGCTTCTCTGCATTAACTTATTAATTAATGGGAAGTGGGTGTCGCTGGCAAGACCAGCATTTGTTGCTCTTTCCAAATTGCCCTTGAAGCGACTGACTTGCCACACTGCTTCAGAGAACAGTTAAGAGTCACAATTAACTGCATTGGTTGTCAACATTCTGTGACCTATGCACAACAGCACTTAAATCATTTCCTTTGTTACAGCTGATTTCTGTATAATTTCCTGTAAATGCTAAGTATATTCTGAGTCAGTCTATGGTCTGGCCCATTCCCCTTATGCCTCTGAATCATATTGCAGAAGCTTATACCCCTCTATAGTCTTAACCTTGTGCAAATTTCTGTATTATCTGCAAACTTACTAACTATACCCCAACATTGAGGCAGCATGGTGGCACAGTGGATAGCACTGCTGCCTCACAGCACCAGGGATCTGGGTTCAATTCCTGGCTTGGGTTACTGTCTGTGCGGAGTCTGCACGTTCTCCCCGTGTCTGTGTGGGTTTCCTCCATGTACTCGAGTTTCCTCCCACAGCCCAAAAGACGTGCTGATTAGGTGCATTGGCCATGCTAAATTCTTCCTCAGTATACCCGAACAGGCGCCAGTGTGTGGTGACTAGGGGATTTTCACAGTAACTTCATTGCAGTGTGATGCACTATCAATCAAGCAAAGACTAGTTTGTATGCAAGAACAAATAGGCTTTTATTCGCAAAAGACTTGGAGCACACCCATGCCGATGAACTGGTCCAGCGACTGAGGCAGGGGGGTTGGGAGCAGTCACCTTTATACCTGGACCAGGGGGGGAGGAGTCTCAGGCAGGGCCAGCAGGGGCATGTCCAGGCATGTCACACACACACAGGCAATAAGCTTAACAGTGGTTTACCACACAGTGTTAATGTAAGCCTACTTGTGACATTAATAAATAAACTTTAGATCAGCATCCAGATCATTAGATAAAATGGTGAGCAGTAGTTCACCTACCACCCATCCTGGAGATCCCCTCTGATAACTCTAGCCTGATCCACATCCGTTGACCATTGCCTCCAATTTTGATTTTGGAATTGGAGCCAGTTCCTAATCTAGAGTATCAAATTTCTACTAATACCATAAGATTCCATTGTGTGAAGTGTACCAAGTATAATGTATGTAAGTAATGTACGCAACTGGAGTACTGTGTGCAATTTTGGTCCCCTTATTTGCGGAAGGATATATTGGCCTTGGAGGGAGTACAGAGAAGGTTCACCAGGTTGATACCGGAGATGAGGGGGTTAGCTTATGAGGAGAGATTGAGTAGATTGGGCCTGTACTCGTTGGAGTTTAGAAGGCTGAGGGGAGATCTTATAGAGACACATAAGATAATGAAGGGGCTAGACAGGGTAGAGGCAGAGAGATTCTTTCCACTTAGAAAGGAAACAAGAACTAGAGGACACAACCTCAAAATAAGGGGGAGTCAGTTTTGGACAGAGTTGAGGAGGAACTTCTTCTCTCAGAAGGTAGTGAATCTCTGGAATTCTCTGCCCATTGAAGCAGTGGAGGCTACCTTGCTAAATATGTTTAAGTCACAGGTAGATAGATTTCTGATCAAAAAGGGAATTAAGGGCTATGGGGAGTGGGCGGGTAAGTGGAACTAAACCACTATCAGATCAGCCATGATCTTATTGAATGGCGGGGCAGGCTCGAGGGGCTAGATGGCCTACTTCTGCTCCTATTTCTTATGTTCTTATGTAATCAAAGACTTCCTGACTATCAGATGGGCAATATCCAGTTTTCATGCACATATACTCATAGCTTGGATGTAACAGTTCATTTGCTTACATATCAAGAAACATAGGAGTAGGCCATTTGGCTCATCGAGCCGGCCCCACCATTCAATTAGATCATGGCTGATCATCCCCTCGACCCCACTTTCCTACGCTGTCCCATATCTCCTGATGTCAGTATCCAGAAATCTCTTGATTTCTGTGTTGAATATTTTCAATGACTGAGCTTCCACTGCCCTCTGGGGTTAAGAATTCCAAAGTTTCACCACCCTCTGAGTAAACAGATTCCTCAAGTCAGTCCTAAATGGCCTGTCCCTTATTTTGAGACTGTGCCCTCTGGTTTTAGACTCACCAGCCAGGGGAACAGCCTACCTACATCTACCCTGTCACTCCCTTTTTGTAAGTTTTAATGAGGTAACCTCTCACTCATCTCATTCTTCAAAATTCTAGAGAATGTAGGCCCAGTTTCCTCAATCTCTCCTCATAAAACAACCTTGCCATCCCAGAAATTAATCTGGCAAACCTCCATTGCATTCACTGTATGGCAAGCATGTCTTTCTAAAATAAGGAGACCAAAATTGTACACAATACTCCAGATGCAGTCTCACAAAGGTGCTATACAATTGCAGCAAGACATCTTTATTGCTGTACTCAAATTCCCTCATGATGAAGGCCAACATACCATTTGCCTTCCTAAAGATACCATCTGCCATGCTAAATTTGGCATGGTGGCACAGTGGTTCGCACTGCTGCCTCACAGCGCCAGGCACCTGGGTTCAATTCCCGGCTTGGGCCACTGTCTGTGCGGAGTCTGCACATTCTTCCCGTGTCTGCGTGGGTTTACTCTGGGTGCTCCAGTTTCCTCCCACAGTCCAAAAGACGTGCTGGTTAGGTGCATTGGCCATGCTAAATTCTCCCTCCGTGTACCCGAACCGGCGCCAGAGTGTGGTGACTAGGGAATTTTCATAGTAACTTCATTGCAGTGTTAATGTAAGCCTACTTGTGACACTAATAAATAAACTTTAAAATTAATTGCTTGCTACACCTGTATGCTAGCTGTTAGTGACTCATGAACAACAACACCCTTTGGACATCAACACCTTCCAACCCCCCACTTTTTAATTAATACTCTGCTTTTCTGTTTTTTCCACCAAAGTGGATAACTTCACATTTATGAATTATTATTCATGTGGACATACAATATACAAAAATATAAAAATGTGGTCGTCTGAGTGAAATGCTTGACCATGATCTGGCTCCTGGTATAGCAGAAAGGGAGGTGTGGGAGGACAATTTGATCTCCATGTACGCTGACAAGCTGGAGAGCTGCCAACCCATGAAAGTTTTTATTAAAATGCAAAGTGCAGATGAAGAGCTTTAGGCACAGCACTCTGCCAGGCTTTGACAGAGTAGAATGAGAAGGTAATGAGAAAACAGTGGGTGTTAAAATCAATAACCTTTGAATTCCAGCATAAGGAACATGATGGGTGAGTAACCAAATTGAGGAGATTTGCCAAAGTTGCCTCTTCCTTTCTATCCCCCTCTCGGTCTCATCCGAAAACTCAGCGTTGTGGGACAAATGTAACTTGAAGCCTGAAGATGGTTAAAGTCACAAGTTTTATTGCAAGCACAAAGGGGAGAGATTCAACCTGCGGAGTCTCTCAGACAGCAGTTGCAATAACATATTTATACACAATACAGCTTCAGCTGGCCACATGTCTGAGTATATTTTATCTTTATATATGGCCTGAGAATGTTGATGAGAATGTCTTATCACATTCTGACAGTCAAGCAAACTAGTGGCAAAGCGCAAAATGTACAACCATAGTAAACAGCTCAAACTTATTGACTATAGTGACTGCATCTCTAGCAAAACACGACTCGGAAAATAGGCCAGGTGTGTAAACTAAGGGAAATGGTAAAAAAACAGTGAAACTAGAATATACAATGAAACTGCTTCATTCGTGCAACTCATAGTAATGCCTTCAATTCCCACATCATTTTGTAACCAGAAATTTTGAGCTGCCTTTCATAGAATCCCTACAGTGCAGAAGGAGGCCATCTGGCCCATCGAGCCTGCACCGAGAACAATCCCACCCAGGCGCCATCCCCGTAACCCCAAGTATTTACCGTACTAATCCCCTGACACTAGGGTTAATTTAGCATGGCCAATCCATCTAACTTGCACATCTTTGGATTGTGAGAGGAAACCGGAGCACCTGGAGGAAACCCACGTAGATACGGGGAGAATAGAAACATAGAAACATAGAAAAACTACAGCACAAAACAGGCCCTTTGGCCCCACAAGTTGTGCCGAACATATCCCTACCTTTTAGGCCTATCTATAACCCTCCATCCTATTAAGTCCCATGTACTCATCTAGGAGTCTCTTAAAAGACCCTATTGAGTTTGCCTCCACCACCACTGACGGCAGCCGATTCCACTCACCCACCACCCTCTGTGTGAAAAACTTCCCCCTAACATTTCCCCTGTACCTACCCCCCAGCACCTTAAACCTGTGTCCTCTCGTAGCAACCATTTCAGCCCTGGGAAAAAGCCTCTGAGAGTCCACCCGATCTATGCCTCTCAACATCTTATATACCTCTATTAGGTCTCCTCTCATCCTACGTCTCTCCAAGGAGAAAAGACCAAGCTCCCTCAGCCTATCCTCATAAGGCATGCCACTCAATCCAGGCAACATCCTTGTAAATCTCCTCTGCACCCTTTCAATCTTTTCCACATCCTTCCTGTAATGAGGCGACCAGAACTGAGCACAGTACTCCAAGTGGGGTCTGACGAGGGTCTTATATAGCTGCATCATTATCCCCGGACTCCTAAACTCAATCCCTCGATTGATAAAGGCCAGCACACCATACGCCTTCTTAACCACCTCCTCCACCTGCGGGGCCGATTTTAGAGTCCTATGGACCCGGACCCCAAGGTCCTTCTGATCCTCTACAGTACTAAGAGTCTTTCCCTTTATATTGTACTTCTTCATCCCATTTGACCCGCCAAAATGGACCACTACGCATTTATCTGGGTTGAAATCCATCTGCCACTTCTCCGCCCAGTCTTGCAGCCTATCTATGTCCCTCTGTAACTTCTGACATCCCTCCAGACTATCCACAACCCCACCAACCTTCGTGTCGTCGGCAAACTTACCAACCCATCCCTCCACTTCCTCATCCAGGTCATTTATGAAAATGACAAACAGCAAGGGTCCCAGAACAGATCCCTGGGGCACACCACTGGTGACCGACCTCCATTTAGAAAAAGACCCATCTAGACCCACTCTCTGCCTCCTTTGGGCAAGCCAGTTCTGGATTCTCAGGGCAGCAGCCCCTTGGATCCCATGCCCTCTCACTTTTTCGAGAAGTCTTGCATGGGGGACCTTATCGAACGCCTTGCTAAAATCCATATAAACCACATCTACCGCTTTCCCTTCGTCAATGTGTTTAGTCACATTTTCGAAGAACTCCACCAGGCTCGTAAGCCTCGAGAATGTGCAAACTCTGCACAGACAGTCACCCGAGGCTGAAATTGAACCCGGGTCCCTGGCGCTGTGAGGCAGCAGTGCTAGCCACTGTGCCACCGTGCTGCCCAATTTTTTTCTTTTTTGTTCCCCCCCTCCCCAGACCCTCTTAAGCCACTTTCTACAATAACTATAATTTCAATACTGCCATATTTCTATCTGTGCCCTCAGCTCATCTGCTTTATTTACTGTACTCCTTACATTGAAGTGTGTTGAGCACTGCCAAACTCAGTTTTATTTTTCATTTGTTGCTTCCTCTGTCTTCCAAACTCACTCACTGATTTTTTTCTGCCTGCCATTACCATTTCTGATTTTGCCCCATCTGAGTGTAATCTCAGGCTCCCATTCCTCCTGCCAAGCTAGTTTAGACCTTCCCCAACAGCACTGGCGAACCTTTAAGCAAGGAAGTTGGTCTCAGCCCCATTGAGGTGCAAACCATTTATCTTGTACGGGTCTCACCCCTCCCAGAACCAGTCCCAATGGCCCAGGAATCTAAATCTCTCCCTCTTACACCATTTTTCCAGCTACACATTCATCAGTTTTAACCTAATTTCTATGCTCACCAGGACATGGCACTGATAGTAATCTGGGGATTACTAAACTTTGTGATACTCCTGACCCTGGCACCAGGGAAGCAACATACCCGGAGTCGCATTTACAGTCACAGAAACACTTGTCTGTTCCCCGAGCTATCGAATCCCCTACTGCTATCCCTCTTCCACTCTTCTTCGGACCTGTGCAGCTGAGTTAGCCATGGTGAAGCAAACTTAGCTCTTGCTGCACTCCCCTGAGGAACCATTGCCCTCACCGACAAAATAAAAAACCGGTTCATAGAAACATAGAAACCAGAAGCAGCAGTAGACCCTTCGGCCTTTCGAGCCTGCTGTGCCATTCACTTTGATCATGGCTGATCATCAAATTCAATAATCATGAGCAGGATAGACTCAGAGGGCCGCCGCATTACCTGCCTGATCCTCTTACACTTTCTGCTGGTCATCCATTCCCTTTCTGACAGCACGCTCCAAACCTATGGTGTGACTACCTCTCTAAACTAACTATGCAGCCCTCAGCATTGCAGATGCACCACAGTGACTCCAACCACCGCTCAAGTTCCAAAGCCCGGAGCTTAGGTTTCTGCAGCTGGTAATGCCTCCTGCACATATGCTTGTTTAGGCCATGTAAGGTGTCCAGGACCCCCCACATAGCACAGGATGGGCATTCTTTGTGGCTGAGCTGCCCTGTCATACTTAAAGCTTACTTTGTAACTATTTACTATAAATTGGAAACTAGATAGTAGACTTACTCACCAATCAGTTCCTTGTCCCAACTACTGGAGACAGATTTTTTAAAAAGGTATCAGATGGAGCACCTCTTTTGTCCTGTCTACTGAATTCCTTTGTGAACCAAATTCCCAGTTACACAACCCGTCTATGTCTCCCTCAGGCATAATCTCCTGTCTCCTTGTGCGCTCCTTATTGAAGTCCAGAGGAACAGAAGAACATCTGAAGAAGAAACACTACCTCTTGGACCACCAGGTTAGATCTAGGCACTGCACGTACAGTATAGAGGTGAGATCCTCTAATAGTGGGCACAAGTGGGCTTCAACCAGGCCGGGGGAAAGGGCAGCATGTGTGCCAGCCCACCAGAGAGTGAGGTCGCAGGTGAAGTTCTGTTGCAGAAGACTCAAATGAGGATTCATATAGCACAGGATACAGAAAAAGGGTAATGGATATGCATATATAGATGCTTGGTGCATTGGCAGGCTTGCCAGAGAGCTTGTTGTCACTGTTGTCAAAGTTTCTACAAATATATAAAACGAAAAAGAGTGGCTAAAGTAAACATTGGTCCTTTAGAGGATGAGATGGGGTATTCCAGTAATAACTGGATTTCCAGTAATAACTGGAAATGAGGAAATGGCTGAGGCATTGAACAGGTATTTTGTGTCGGTCTTCACAGTGGAAGACACAAATAACATGCCAAAAATTGGTGACAGGAAGGCTATGGCAGGTGAGAACCTAGAAACTATCATTATCACGAAAGAGGTAGTGTTGGGCAGGCTAATGGGGCTAAAGGTAGACAAGTCTCCTGGTCCTGATGGAATGCATCCCAGGGTACTAAAAGAGATGGCGGGGGAAATAGCAAATGCACTAGTGGTAATTTACCAAAATTCACTGGACTCTGGGGTGGTTCCCGCAGATTGGAAAACAGCAAATGTGACGCCACTGTTTAAAAAAGGAGGTAGACAAAAGGCGGGTAACTATAGGCCGGTTAGCTTAACTTCTGTAGCAGTGAAAATGCTTGAATCTATCATCAAGGAAGAAATAGCAAGACATCTGGATATCAATTGTCTCATTGGTAAAACGCAGCATGGGTTCATGAAGGGTATGTCATGTTTGACTAATTTGGTGGAATTCTTTGAGAACATTACATGCGCAGTGGGCAATGGGGAACCTGTGGATGTGGTGTATCTGGATTTCCAGAAGGCATTTGACAAGGTGCCGCACCAAAGACTGCTACATAAGATAAAGGTGTTTGGTGTTATGGGTAATGTATTAGCATGGATTGAGGATTGGTTAACTAACAGAAAGCAAAGAGTGGGGGTAAATGGGTGTTTTTCTGGTTGGCGATCAGTGACTAGTGGTGTGCCTCAGGGATCAGTGTTGGGACCACAATTGTTTATGATTTACATAGATGATTTGGAGTTGGGAACCCAAGTGTAGTGTGTCAAAATTCGCAGATGACACTAAGATGAGTGGCAGAACAAAGTGTGCAGAGGACGCTGAAAGTCTGCAGAGGGATATAGATAATCTAAGTGAGTGGGTAAGGGTCTGGCAGATGGAGTACAATGTTGGTAAATGTGAGGTCATCCATTTTGATAGGAATAACAGCAAAATTGACTATTATTTAAATGGTAAAAAATTGCAGCATGCTGCTGTGCAGAGGGACCTGGGTGTCCTTGTGCAGGAATCTCAAGGAGTTGGTTTGCAGGTGCAGCAGGTAATTAAGAAGGCAAATGAAATTTTGTCCTTCATTGCTAGAGGGATGGTGTTTAAAAACAGCGAGGTTATGTTGCAGATGTATAAGTGCTAGAGTACCGTGTACAGTTTTGGTCTCCTTACTTGAGAAAGGATATACTGGCACTGGAGGGGGTGCTAGGTTGATTCCGGAGTTGAGAGGGTTGGCTTATGAGGAGAGACTGAGTAGACTGGGGCTATACTCATTGGAATTCAGAAGAATGAGGGGAGATCTTATAGAAACATATAAGATTATGAAGGGAATAAATAAGATAGAGCAGGGAAGTTGTTTCCACTGCCGGGTGAAACTAGAACTAGGGGGCATGGCCTCAAAATAAGGCGGAGCAGATTTAGGACTGAGTTGAGAAAGAACTTCTTCACACAAAGGGCATTCCCTGCCCAGTGAAGCAGTTGAGGCTATCTCATTGAATGTTTTTAAGGCAAGGATAGATAAATTTTTGAACAGTAAAGGAATTAAGGGTTATGGTGAGTGGGCAGGTAAGTGGAGCTGAGTCCACAAAAAGGTCAGCCATGATCTTATTGAATGGCGGAGCAGACTCGTGGGGCCAGATGACCTACTCCTGCTCCTAGTTCTTATGTTCTTATGTTCTGTCAGTGGGCATGGAATAATCTGACCCCAAATTGGCACAGGGCTTTGTGCAAAATTTGGAGACTATTGTTTCCAGTGTGTTGGGAAGAGAGATTCATCCCCCTAACACCTACTGGGTATAAAAAATCTCTTCAACTCCCTTCTAATCTTTCTGCCAATTTATGCCCCCTGACTTACTGACTTTCCAAACTGACATTAATCTACTTAAAAAGCACCATTTTCTCTCTTTCAACCATTTCCTTATTTATCTCTAGGCTGTGGCTCAGTTGGTAGCATTCTTTGCCTCCCAGTTATGACGTTCTGGGTTCATGTCCCACCCAGGGGCTTAAGCACAAAGATCAAGGCTAACCTATAGTGCAGTACTGAGGAAGTGCTGCGCTGTCAGAGATGCCATCTTTCAGATATGATATTAAACTGAGGCTTTATCTGCCTGCTTGGGTTGATGTAAAAGATCATGTAACACCACTTCGAAGAAGAGCAAGGAAGTTATTCCTCAATGTCCTCGTCAATATTTATCCAACAATCAACATCACAAACAATGGTGATTATTATGATGCTTTCATGGTATGTGCCGTATGCATATTGGTTGCTGCATGAAAAGCAATATATAAATGGAAGTCTTCCTTTATCCTTTTTTTCCAAGTTTTACCAAGTGAGACTCACTATCACAATCTTGTAAGATATTCCTTCACAGGAGACATTTATCAAAGGCCTCCAGGAAATCTGGCCTAAATTTTCCAATTAGGATCAGAAGTCTTTTTTCCAACCCTGACCAGACAAAAAAACCCCACTTACCTTCCGCTGATTTTTCTGGGCAATCTTTCAATGGAATTTCCTTCCAAACTGACTCAGCTCAGGAAATCTCGGCGTCACCGTCAAAGACAATCTGTGTAGAAGTCACACCCTCTTTATAAGGCACTAGCTGCTGTATTCTGCTGAAGCAAAAGTTTCAATGTCCCAAAATTTCTGTGAAAAGCTACGGAAAGTGAGTAACGAGGTAGGGTGGATAATGGGTAAGGTGGTAAGGTACGTGAGGTAAATGGTAAGATGGTAGAGTGGGTAAGGTAAATGGGTATGGTGGTAGGGGTAAGGAAGGGGAAAAGGATGAGTCAGGTAAGTGGGCATGGTGGTGGAATGAGGAAGAGAGAAGGGTGGGTAAGGTAACTGGATAAGGGGGTAGAGTGCATGAAGAAGTGGTAGAGTGAGCAAGGTAAATGGGTATGGTGGTAGTTCGTGGATAACTGTTAAGGTAAGTAAGATGAGGAGGAATTTCTTCTCTCAGAGGATAATGAATCTGTGGAATTCTTTCTTACAGGTTATTGTAGAGGTTGGGTCATCAAGTATGTTCAAGGCTGAGATAGACAGATTTTTAATCAGTTAGGGAATCAAGACATATGGGGATAAGAAAAGAATGTAGAGTTGAGGATTATTATATCAGATCATCCATGATTTGGTTAAATGAAGAGCAGACTCGACGGGCCAAATGCCCAACTTCTTCTCCTTTTATCTTATGGTCTTTCATGAAGTCTCCAACTGTAACTTGGGGCTGAAAACCTCTTTGGAGGGCCCCACGGAGCAAGGGAATTGCCTATTGGAAGTTCAAACTTTCAGACAATTCTCACCGAGTCAGTGTACTGGGACTTGGGGCCCCTAGCACATCTCCAGGTGGGAGAGTAGGAGGGTACCTGACCATCTGGGCCATTAAGACTTTCCTGCATCTCCATGGGGCTTTTTCTAGAGGGTTAAGGAAGTGGGTGGAGCAGAATATTTAAGGGCTTCACTGATTAGTATTCAATGAAATGTGTCAAAAAATCAGACCCACATCGATATAACAAATAATAGTGATCAAATATGTGAATGTGCACTTTATAATTTAATTTAACACCAACAAGAACACTTAGCAGCTTGATCTAAAGTATCCACAATTTCATTGGATTTACAAATGAAAAGATCATAAAAATACTAAAAATAACAAACAAAAGTTTCTGTTTAGGCACTTGTACAATAGAGTTACAACATCAGAAAATACAATAGGAAATGGGAAGCAGAGTTTACATTCTATACCTGATTCATAATATATGGAACAATGCTGAGAAGCATCTTCCAGATTGCAATGGGATACCGAGTTGTGGTTATAAACCAGTAATCTTGTCAACATGATTTCATAAGTACCTACAGTGCTTTGTCACTGTTAATTATCAAACAACTATATCATTGTACAGGGTTTCACAAGTGGGGTTTTGCAACAGATAGCGGGTGATTTTGAACCCACACTCTCCGTCTGCGGGAATGGCATCATGTGCTCAAAATCCAGAGTGCCTCAAAACGTCTGAGGGTTCTTAGCTTGGGCATGACTCCAGCTGGCTGTGCCCGCTGATGCCTGCTGTGGTTGAGTTTGTCCTGCAATGAGATTGATAGGGAGAGTGTAGGTGGGAGTGTTGACATTTAAGATGGTGATGAGGTGTGCCACTTGGGTGGGAACTGGGGCGTGAGGAGCATCACAGCTCCTGGGGTAACATGGTGATTGTGGGAGGGAGGGGGGGAACCTGGTGCCTGGTGTTGGCAAAGGCTAAGGTGGCTGAATGAGAGCAAGGGTTGGGGATGCGAGGGGTGTGCGAGAGGGTCCAGTGGGAGACTCAGGGTAGTTCACTTACCCTGGTTGAGTGAAGAAGATCATTCATCTTCTTCTGACACAGCTGCCCCATTCTCACCTGGAATGCACTTGCACTGACCAGGGCTGCCACTGAATCCCAGGTGGGGGTGGTCACCCTGCTGGAAGGCTGTCTCCTGGGGCGGGGATAGAGTGTATCCTGCCTCTGCTCCACACTATCTAGCATCCTTGTGAGAGACCCTCTGAAAAGTGCAGTGTCACCTTCTTATCTGCCATCTCCTGCAGTGGTTGTGGAACAAGTGTTGAGGAGCCATTTACATGGAGCTCCTCAGTGACTGCAGCAGTTAAGTCATTGCAGGGCAGGCGAATCAGAGGGAACATGTCACTTGAAACTCATGGGCATAAAAAAATTTCCTAATGAGGCATAAGATTCGGCCCGAAAACATGTCAGCGCTGTTGGCAGGAAACACTCAATTTTTTACACCGGAACCAACACTCTGCCTTTTTTGGTAAGATTTTGTCCATAGTTTCATACTTTCACCATCTACTAAAGTCAGCAGGGCAACTTTGCACAACTTTTCTTTTGTAGTTCAGTGAAGATTATACAATTTCCTTTGTACATTACACCATCTGAGCCTCTGGGCTATTGAATGTGTTAATTTATTAACATACAACATTGGTCACAGTTATAAATACGCTATTCATATAATTCTATATATCATTTCCTACATTACAATAGTGACAACAATTCAAAGCACTTAACTGACTGGAGAGAACTTTGGGACGTTGGTGGTCGTTGCTATATAAATGCAAATTCTCCTATTTCTTTATAAAAGTAGAAATGTATACAATACTAACACAAACGGCTTGAGGAATTCTGGTGCCAACAAGATCAATGCTGCTTTATCCAAGAAAATTAGATGAACTTTTTTCTTAACTAGAGTTCCATTTATAATCTGAATAGACACGGTCTTTAAAAACAGGGGCTCAGCACTCTCATTTCCAACTAATGTGTATGTTATTTACTCTGATGTACACAGTAAATTTCAATAGAAAATAAACACAGAAATGAAACCATTTTGCTGCATTGCAAACCCAAGTCTGCAATTACCGTAACCATCCCTTTGCTCGCTCTTATTCCATGGGCTTACTTATTTGGATCTTCCAGGTTGCCATGGAGTATTTTTCCTGGGAGGAATTATAGATACCTGATGCAGCTGGAATTTCCCTGTTCTTTACTTTAAAGCTCACTCCTGTACAGAAGCTGTTTTACTTTGTTGTGGTGACTTTAGTTACCCATTGTTCTGTGATAACACCCAGGACTTGCATGGAGAATCCCTGATTGACCTCCTTGTAGGACTCATAGAATACGAACTCCCTGGTGATTGGTAATCACCTTACCAGATGGAGCTTGTATTCTGAACCGTTTGTAAAGCAGGCCCCTGAGTGGGTCCATTTTTAAATTCTGGTTGGGAACTGTTTGTGTTCACCACAGGCTTGTGGTTTTTGCTTTACTTTATTTAGTGCAATAAAGCACCGTTCCATTACATAGAACATAGAACATAGAACATTACAGCGCAGAACAGGCCCTTCGGCCCACGATGTTGCACCGACCAGTTAAAAAAAAAACTGTGACCCTCCAACCTAAACCAATTTCTTTTCGTCCATGAACCTATCTACGGATCTCTTAAACGCCCCCAAACTAGGCGCATTTACAACTGATGCTGGCAGGGCATTCCAATCCCTCACCACCCTCTGGGTAAAGAACCTACCCCTGACATCGGTTCTATAACTACCCCCCCTCAATTTAAAGCCATGCCCCCTCGTGCTGGATTTCTCCATCAGAGGAAAAAGGCTATCACTATCCACCCTATCTAAACCTCTAATCATCTTATATGTTTCAATAAGATCCCCTCTTAGCCGCCGCCTTTCCAGCGAAAACAATCCCAAATCCCTCAGCCTCTCCTCATAGGATCTCCCCTCCATACCAGGCAACATCCTGGTAAACCTCCTCTGCACCCTCTCCAAAGCCTCCACATCCTTCCTGTAATGTGGGGACCAGAACTGCACACAGTACTCCAAGTGCGGCCGCACCAGAGTTGTGTACAGTTGCAACATAACGCTACGACTCCTAAATTCAATCCCCCTACCAATAAACGCCAAGACACCATATGCCTTCTTAACAACCTTATCTACTTGATTCCCAACTTTCAGGGATCTATGCACACATACACCTAGATCCCTCTGCTCCTCCACACTATTCAAAGTCCTCCCGTTAGCCCTATACTCAACACATCTGTTATTACAGCTGACTCCTGGAGTTATTATAGATTCTTAGCAGAAAAGAGCAGTGTAGTGGCAACCTGGATGATCTACGTGGGGAAGCAGAAATTGCTTTATCAAGAGAAATAAAAGTGAAGATTTGCCATCATTAACCGAAGACGTATATGACATTTAAAACACTAGCACCAAGCTAGTATTTGCTAATTTAGCGGAAGGGCTGGTTTCCTGAATCTCCAATTAAGGCAGCTCAAATACGTGGGTATCTCCTAGTTCATTGGTCTTAAACTGAACTCCCATCATCCTGCTTTACTTTCCTCTGCCACACTCTCCCAAGGACAAATCACCTCCTTCGCAGAGTCCTTGTAGGTGCAGTGACAATCTTCATCCTCATCCTCGGAGTCTATCGGGTAAATTCTGCATTCAGATGGAATGTCTACTTTGATCTGGAAGAAGCTGAGGGAACAGAATCAAAGATTACAAAGTTTTTTTCAAAATTCTAAATGCTTTGAGGGTTGCATTTGTTATAGGTATTTTCATTGGCTATTTGCCCTCGTTTTCTTTGTCCTTTTCTGAAAGTGAAACTTCTTGCTGGGATACAGTTCCACGAGCACCAACACTCTCCAATACTTGAGCCAGGTGGTCATTCTTCATATTTGAGTCAAGCTTGCTCAGTTTGTGTAGGTGCAGTGTCAATATTGGGGAATCACATTTGCAACCCGCTACTGTGCAATTTCATTCCTTCCTGCTCCAGAAACACTGACGCACTTTGTAAAAGACCTATCACTGATTCCATCCCCACATTTATTGTCACACAGAGTAAATATGTGGGCTTACCGGGATAGAGTGGGATTATTGTCGGTGCAGACTCGATGGACCGAATGGCCAACTTCTGTACTGTAGGGATTCTATGATTATGATTCAGGATACCAGAGATTAAGGTTGTGACCTTTTCTGAGTTCGTCTGCTTGAGTTAATATGTCATCAGGCATTGCATTGGAACCATCTGGAAAGGCTTGAGTACTAAATACAGATGTGCTTTTCACTCAGAGGGTCATAAGAATGTTGAACTCTCTCTTCCCTGATAATATCATGGGGGCTGGTTCAGCATAAACTTTCAAAACTCAGGTCAGTAGATTTTTGTTTGTAAGATAGTCAAGGCAGGTTGAAGAAATGCAAAGAAATAGAGTTGAGATTCAATTGAAAAGAGGAAAGTTCGAGGAGCCGACTGAATCGCTACAAGGCGTAACGTATGAATTGAAATCTAAAAATAAATCAAAAAACACTGGAAGAAAAGTGAATTGACTTACTTGGACACTCTCCTTGGCTTTTGCTGTAGCGGTTTCTCTTCACCGTTTAAAGGTTGGATCTTGCGATTGTTCAGCGAGATGCATTTGGGAGACAAAGTTGCAAAGACTGGAGAATTTGTACAGCCCCGTTTCAAAAACTTGCTGAAGGACAGAGTCATTTTAGATTTCTGGGAAGGTTTGGTTTCCACGGATACTGGTGTCCGGTGGCAGGTGCTCGACTCGGACCCAACTGACAACTCAGTGCTTTCAGCAACTGAGGAGCATTGATTAGAAATGGAATGATTCTGCTGGCGTTTTCTTTCCATCGCTGGAGTGCTGTCTATGGCTACGCTGATGGGTGAGGGGCAGATGGCACTATTTGGCAGTGGAATGTATCTGGGGGAGCTGAAGGGCCCGTCACTGTTGGCAGGATTGGATAAGGATGGGCTTGGGGAGCAAGGTGGCATACATAAGCCTGTGTACACTGTCAGGTGGGGAACAGGTGCAGTAAACCTACATATCTATAAAAAAAGGAAAAAGGTTCAGAACATAAGAACATAATGAAAAGGTGAAGGAACAGGCTATCCAACCCCCTTCAGACTGCTCTGCTGTTCAGTAAGATCAGGGCTAAACCTACTGATCTCAATGTTGAACATGCTCAACAACTGAGCATCCATGACCCTCACGGACAGAGTATCCCAATGTCATTTTCTGGTTACCGTTTGCACAACTCTTTCAACACCAAGAAACATCCATTATAAAAACCTGACAGGCCAAGGGTTACATTGCAGCTATTGAGAAAAGAGGTTTCAGAGAACAATGCAGTGAACCACACAATCAGTAGCTTCCTTGTGAATATCAAGCAAATGAATTAGGAAAAGCCATGTTTCCCTGGTAGTGATGATGTGGCGACGTGGATTTTCTTTCATGTGGTGGGGGTAAAAACAGCACTAACTGGGACAGTGTTGCTCCTGTCTGCACTAAAGAGTCTGTCATGACTTGTCACCATGACTACAGATCAAGGAAGTCATGATTATGCGTTTGTATCCTTCATTACAAATTTATCGGGTTGGAAAATATCCATCCATTCTGTTGTACTCCTGTCATAGCTATAGTGGGAGGTCATTGGATTCTAGATCAGAAGCCAGGAACACTGAGTGCAACATTGCATTCCAGTTTGCAGAAATCCTTGTAATGTCTGCCCAGGGGAGGCCTTTATCCTAACAGAGGGACATTGAGTGTTCCTGGCACCATTGCCTCACTGAGTCTTTCATGAGAGAGCACTTGTTTGATCCCAAAATGCTTGGGAACATCCAGTGCAGATATGAGCTGGGTGATGTGTTGCTTAAGACAGATGAATGTGCACTTTGTTTAATAATAGACACTGACTCCTAATACATGTTTGAGTGCTTCTACCAGGAGCCATCTCTGGTTGAATAGCCAATGGTAAGAGATCTAAATGAGCTTTACCCTCATTCTATACAATTGCACAAAGTCACAATCTTACCCCCATTGTGGGACTAGCTCCATTGACATCTAATGCCAATATTAGTCTCTGGCTATAAAGGAGAGGATCAGAATGGTTTTGAATGTTGCTTTCTAACATTCAAAATGATTAATCAGTGATTACAGTATCCATTTGGGCTATTTACATAGTTTTTAACCCTCAGTAACATTTGTTGACTAAAATAAGCAGCAGGTAGATGCATGAATGAGCCACAATGTAGAAACTCAATGACGCAATGCATATCGAAAACATTACAGTCCACCCACGTATGGAAAAATCTTTATAGACCCTTAGAGAGAATTGTTAAAATACATCTCAAGATTAATTGCAATGTATGATGTCGATGATCAGCAATTTAATTTTATCTTAAAAGGTGCCAAGTCTGAGCAGTGGTAAAGTTGAAGTCCAGTGGGGAGGGTGAGGGGCAGTCAGGAGAGTGAGAGACAGTGGGGAGGGTGAGGGACAGTGGGGAGGGGATGGGGTGTGCGGTGGGGGGGGGGGGAGTGCGAGGGGCAGTGGGAAGGGCTAGGGGCAGTCCGGAGGGCGAGGAGCAGTGGGGAGGGTAAGGGGCAGTGGGGGGAGGGGGGAAGGTGAAGGGCAGTCCAGAGGGTGAGGGGCAGGGGAGGACAAAGGGTAGTGGGGAGGGCGAGGGGCAGTGGAGAGGGTGAGGGGAAATGGGGTGGGTGAGGGGCAGTGGGGAGGGTGAGGCAGTGGGGAGGGTAAGGGGCAGTGGGGAGGGTAAGGGGCAGTGGGGAGGGTAAGGGGCAGTGGGGAGAGAAAGGGGCAGTGGGGAGAGAAAGGGGCAGTGGGGAGAGAAAGGGGCAGTGGGGAAAGTAGGAGGCAGTGGGGAGGGGGAGGGTGAGGGGCAGTGGGGCGGGCTAGAGGCAGTGGGGAGGGGGGAGGGTGAGGGGCAGTGGTGATGGTAAGGTCTGATGTCTGACTCTGGGGGTTTCTGCTCTTATGTTGCAAATTGCAAGGTTTTTATTTCAGTAAGATTTATCTTTTGTTCCCTTCACCAGTTTTAAAGATTTTATTTTGGACATTATGCAAAGACAGAAAATCCCCGCGCATACGTTGCTTGCTCTGTGTTATTCTTAGGGGTTAAAGTAACACCATTTCTGGAAAAAATAGATTCTCACCTTCCTAACAGAAATGTAAATTACACAGCACATCAGTACACCACACGGTGACTAACTGGAAACCCATTTTCCATCATGATCGGTCAAAATCCAGGGACTCCCTCTCTAACAGCACTGTGTTACACCATATGGACTGCAGAGGTTCGATAAGGCAGTTCACCACCACCTTCTCAAGGTCAATTAGGGATGGGCAATAAATGCTGGCCTAGCCAGTGACACCCACATCCTATGAATGAATTTTTAAAAGATGTACCGGATTCCTACTTCCGGCATTGGAGCAAGACAATGCCATGTACATCTCTCAACAGCCATTAGGTGAGCAGCATGGTCATGTTCCTGGCATCGTGCTGCCTGTTGCTTGAGACTGTGGAAAAACACAAGATGTGGAAATTATTGAAAGGGTGCAGAGAAGATTTACAAGGATGTTGCCTGGATTGGTTGGCATGCCTTATGAGGATAGGTTGAGGGAACTCGGTCTTTTCTCCTTGGAGAGACGAAGGATGAGAGGTGACCTGATAGAGATGTGCAAGATGTTGAGAGCTATAGATCGGGTGGATTCTCGGAGGCTTTTTCCCAGGGCTGAAATGGCTGCTACGAGAGGACACAGGTTTAAGGTGCTGGGGAGTAGGTACAGAGGAGATGTCAGGGGTAAGTTTTTCACTCAGAGGGTGGTGGGTGAGTGGAATCGGCTGCCATCAGTGGTGGTGGAGGCAAACTCGATAGGGTCTTTTAAGAGACTTCTGGATGAGTACATGGAACTTAATAGGATTGAGGGTTATAGGTAAGCCTATATATAAGCCTAGGTAGGTAGGGACATGACCGGCGCAACTTGTGGGCCGAAGGGCCTGTTTGTGCTGTATTTTTTCTGTGTTCTATGGGGAGGAGGGGCGGGGGGGGGGCATAGTGCACAGCGTAGAAACAATGGGAAAAATAAACCAAAATACACCTGTGAATGGAAGAGATGGAGTAGAGAAACATTAAGAGATCTCAGAGAGGGTGGGTGAGGATGTTGATTCCCAGCGGAGCGGAGTTACTCTTTATTTCATCAAAATGCAGCAGATGGAACTTTCTGATCATGCAAGATCCTCAGACCATAAAAAATAACGAGGAAAGATCTCAAGAGGGAGCTTGTCACAACAGTGATTATTTTAGCACAAACTGAAGGTTGTGATGAACCTCTGTTGACAAGGGCTACATGATGCAAAAGGGAATATGTTGGGGATGTGCGTCAAGTAAAAGATTGTTTTAGAATTTCAAATAAAGATGCAAAAAGACATCAGATGGCATTCAACAATGATGGTGGCACTGGATGAATGGGAAGAATCTTTGAAAAGTAGCATGTGGAAGACACAATGAAAATGAGGAAATGGATTTGGAGTTTTACAATGCAACACACAACTGTCAAATCCAGGCTTTGGAACAAGATGAGAACACCAATCAAACTCAACAGAAAACACATAAAGCAGATGTGCAATGATTGACATGACTTTATTTTTATTCAATGAACATGAAATAAAACCTGCAGCCAAGACATCTCATTCTGAAAATCCACGGTTCACAAGAGCTGCAGTCTGTGGAAATTTAATGTTAAAATACAGAGGCGGTGTGACACATGCTCCTGAAACTAATCACCTAACAATCTCAAGTCGTGCAAGGCCAGACCAACATTAGGTGTTAGGAGGGTGTTTTTTTATTCGCCAGAGAATAATGGAGAATAGTGATACATTCATCAGGCCCTGTGAGCTCTGCTCGACTGCTGCTCGATCACCTGAGGAGGAGAAGGAGGAAGAGGAGGGACAGAAGGGAATTTTTCAGACTTTCCCCCTAATTGGGCAGAATTTTTATACTTATTGTGCCTCTCCCACATGGGGTGGGGGGGAATTTTCCACCCCCGTTTTCGACGGATGGGAATGGCAGCGGGCGGGGGACAGAGAATCAAGAGGGAATCCCAAAACAGCTTTCTTGGTTGGAGGTTTTCCCCACTTGATTTTTCCCGCTCCAAGCCAATGATGTAATGGGAGTACACAGAGCCCGGGGGGAGAAAACCCTGCCCGGGGGAAGTGCCTGGGAGAAGTTCCATTGGGGAGATAACACCCCCCACCCATGGAGGTGGGTTCCCAGGTCAGGAAGTTTGGGGGGGGTTGTGTTCTGTGGGGGGGATACCTTGTTTTTATTTTGTTAGATCAAGGAGGCCTTTAAAAATGGAGCTGCCATCTGTTGAAGGCCGAGGTTGCTGGCATAGTGGATTTATTAAGTGCCCATCCTGCCAGCGTGATGTTTTGGGACCCGTCTCCAGCATTTTTATTAACTAAGTTCCAAAACATATGGTGGGAAAAGACATTGGTGGAGCTGGTGAATAGCACACCGCTTTTCCCACCTTAGTTGACAGTTAGTTAAAATAGCAGAAAATTTTGCCCTGGTTTTTGCTGGGTTATTGGATGGGGCGGTGGGTGGGGGGGTGGGGGGGGGCATGGTGGTGCAGTGTATATGTTGTGAGGCACAAGCATTGTAATTGCGTGGATCAGATTTGGATTAACCAGCGGGTCTGTTCCCATCCATTATTGTTTGCATGTTGACCCGGGGAAAGTGGCCTCTTTCTGTAGTGTTAGGACTCTATGACCTTTTTAGAATTTTGATCAGAAGTTCCAGCTTCTTGTTATTGCCGCTAAACTCACTGACATTCTGAACACGACACCCCTCGGTTTTATTTTGAAATGTGTCATGTGACGGGAAACGAGTGCCTTTTATAACAAAGTGGTTTGATCACAGGAAGGATCACAAATAAGCTACGTGCAATGTAATTTCCTCATTGCAACACCATGGCAACAAGAACCTACAGTGGCAGTTTGAAGGATGCATCACAGTGGCATTTCTGTTTAGCTCACATGGTTCATTGTCACCGTGGTTTGAATCTTGTGGGACACTGGCACTCCAATGACTAGTTGTCCAAATCCTTCTTTCTCCTGGAAAATCTCAGCAGGTCTGACAGCACCCGTGGAGAGAGAATAGAGCCACCGTTTCGACTCTGGGTGACCCCTTTGTCAGCGCTGACACAAAAGGTTGGCTCTATTCTCTCTCCACGGATGCTGTCGGACCTGCTGTGTTTCTCCAGCATTTTCTGTTTTTGTTTCAGATTCCAGCATCCGCAGTATTTTGCCGTTACCTTCTCCCTCCTCCTTGCTTTACCAATGCCAATCATGGTTTATGGAAACCTGCTCCTGGGTAATAGTCAATGTTAAAGTTGGGAATTGTACAAAAGCAACTCAGTGGTAAATTGCCTTCCAATCTGGCAGTATAGACTCTGCTGCTCTCTCACCACCCCACAGTGACACAGTCCTAATTCATATGTTTGTAACTCTGACCAGGAACCTAATGATATGTGGATCCATCATGAGCACAAAGCCACTCCCTCTGCCCCACTCTCTGATACCTTGATTTAGTCTAATACTCCAGCATGTCATTCACTGCAACCAAAACATATAATACAAGCTAGGATTGATTGACTACTTTAAAACTGCAGAGCTCCTTACAACTAGAATAATGGCATTTGTGCTCTATATTGTAAATTCAAACTTGCTTCAAAACAAAGTAACACACCTTAAGGTTATGATGGCAGATAAACTGCTTGAGCCTTTTTCAACTGTTTGTTAACTGAACCGATGTGTTACTGCATTGGAACAGACTCTCATATCTGATCTCGTACTACCTATGTTCCTTTGTAGGATGTTCATTCCTATGTATTGTATATGGCGTTATGTGTGTTATCCTATTTATATAGCCTCCTACTACTGTGTGTTTTCTTAGATGTAAATCATTCCCCTTGCACACTTTCTCCTGTGATTTGTTCTTTTGGTCTGCAAATGCCTTCCTATTATTTGATTTCCTTTCATTTCACTGAATCAATATCACGGAGAACTGAACTTTTGAAAGCGGGCAGAAATTCTAACCATGATACGTGACAGTTTCAGAGCAGGCCACAATGGAGACACTAGCTGCACTTGCATGAAATCAAACAGAGCAAAGACGAAAGACTGTTCATGTGTACCTGACAGAAAGCTGACAGATCCACCTAATCAATAGCAGGGAACAGAAGCGTTGAACACAATGCTAAGACCCATTTTAAAAGGGAAAGGACAGAGAGGCTACTAAACCCTGAGGCATTTTCTTTCCTGTAAACCCTGTCATACACTCTCCATGGTGAAATGCTCGAGATAATAGAACAGTGTAATTCCTCCCAGACCCCCCCTCTCTCCCACACAGATGATTCAGCGCCAAGTTAGGGGGAGGCAATGGTGTACTGGTATTGTCACTAGACTAGTAATCCTGAGACCCAGGGTAATGCTCTGGGGACCCGGGTTCAAATCCCACCACGGCAGATGGCGAAATTTGAAAATTCAGTAAAAATCTGGAATTAAGAGTCTAAAACTGTTCATGAAACCATTGTTGTAAGAATGTCCTTGCACATGAGTATAAGACTGGCGTAACCTGTGTTGTTTCAGCTTGTTAACTCATTATTTCCATTGCACTTTCAGCTTTAGTAACTCCACAAGAGAAATCCCCAATAACGGCAGCATCTACTTATGTTAACCTGTTAACTTTGATCTGTTGGCTGAGTAACTTCTCCCAGTCACCACCCTGAAGGTGCATTAAAATATTCAAAACTTCAACACAAATAGACAGAAATGATCAAAATGGTGGGACTGACCATTCTTTGCAACTAACTTTCAGAAAGCAGGTATTTATCCTGATAGCAGCATTGGAAAGTTCATAAACTTGTACACAATTTCACATTTAAGAATTGAGAAGGACAACTTAATGAACCAAGGTATGTGTTTGCATAGTCCCCTGTCATGCGATGACTTGTTCTATGTGAGTGCAATACTTATTCTTTATTCTACTGAGCATTTTTGGGACTTTTCTGTTCCTCTTGAGTAGATGCACATTACCCTTCAACTCCCCCACATGTCCACAAACCAGATCACACACTTCCCCACCGGAAATTTTCCACTCATTTGCCTGTCCCGACATGCACTCGAGTGGGAAGTATAATTAGAAGCCACCCTCTGAATCTCTCCAGTCACCAGTGTAAGCTCGTTTGTAAACCTTCGGTGACCACAGAGTGGCAGGAAATCATGAACTGAAGACAAGGAATATCAGATCGCATCAACAAACAGCTACAACTAATTATTGTGTTCAATAGCCAATATTTAGATTTTCATTGACACTTACTGGTACAGTTCTAGACAGGTACACTATACGCAGGGCTCGAAGGACAGTTTCAAAATGAGGTACTGGATTTTGTGATGGAGGAGATTCTGGGATGCTGAAGTGAGTGATGGTGGGAGTTATGGATGATGGGAGGGTATCGGGGACTGGGAGGTTGGGTATGTGGGAAGGTGATGGGATATAGGGTGGGGGGATGGGTTTGGGCTGCACATGGGAAGCAATAGAAAATTGAATGAAATAGTCAACCTCTGAACATTTGGATAATGGGGCACTGCTCACTTGAAAATAATTATTTGACAACCCCCCTCCCCGCAACTTCCATTATGTAGCTGAGTTCTAAATAACATGTAGTTAGTGCAATTGTACTAAGAGAAATTCATATAATGTCTTTACTATATATAGTAAAACATACCAAGGTGCTTCCACAGAAAAGCATCATCAAACCAAAGCTCGCATTAAGCCTGATTTTTGGAGGCTTACTGACAGCGCATGTCAGACAAAATATTGTGGGCACAGGAAAAATTAAACTCTGTGCTAGGACCTCAAGTTTGGAAAATAGGAACTTTAGCATCAGCTTAAGTGGCTCAATCCCTTGCTCATGAGTTAGGGTCAACTCCAACCCGTGAGATGGGACATTACACTAAGCCCAGTCTGCCTGCTTGGGTAGATGTGAAAGAACCTCAGTTAAGGAGACTTCAGTGCTTTGGCCAACATTCCTTCACCAAAAATTCCCAAAACATAAATGAGATGCTCATTCCTCTCACTGCTATTTGTAGAATGCTGTTAGACGCCAAGTTTCCTGGGAGCTGATTCTGCCCCAACTACTTCCCCTGGCAAAAGAGCTCTGAGGATAATCCTGGGCTGTATGCTACTATACCTGGGAGGCAATAAATTGAATAGGTGCTTTTTCATTGAGCTTAAGGTTCCTTTACTTGTGTGGCATAAATGTGCGCTGCCTCTCTCTATTCACTCTTAGTGATGAAGGAATGGATCAAGGTAGGGCCTGGGTGGGATTGTGGTCGGTGCAGACTCGATGGGCCGAATGGCCTCCTTCTGCACTGTAGGGTTTCTATGACTTCTATGACTTTCTAAGTTTTATGCTGGGTCAAGAAGAATTTTACCACAAAATTATTCCATATAAGTGAAGCAATGGAGAGGGGAGAGGGTGGAGGGGGAGAGGGTGGAGGGGGAGAGGGTGGGGGGGGAGAGGGTGGGGGGGGAGAGGGTGGGGGGGGGAGAGGGTGGAGGGGGAGAGGGTGGAGGGGGAGAGGGTGGAGGGGGAGAGGGTGGAGGGGGAGAGGGTGGAGGGGGAGAGGGTGGAGGGGGAGAGGGTGGTGGGGGAGAGGGTGGAGGGGGAGAGGGTGGAGGGGGAGAGGGTGGAGGGGGAGAGGGTGGAGGGGGAGAGGGTGGAGGGGGAGAGGGTGGAGGGGGAGAGGGTGGAGGGGGAGAGGGTGGAGGGGGAGAGGGTGGAGGGGGAGAGGGTGGAGGGGGAGAGGGTGGAGGGGGAGAGGGTGGAGGGGGAGAGGGTGGAGGGGAGAGGGTGGAGGGGAGAGGGTGGAGGGGGAGAGGGTGGAGGGGAGAGGGTGGAGGGGGAGAGGGTGGAGGGGGAGAGGGTGGAGGGGGAGAGGGTGGAGGGGGAGAGGGTGGAGGGGGAGAGGGTGGAGGGGAGAGGGTGGAGGGGGAGAGGGTGGAGGGGGAGAGGGTGGAGGGGGAGAGGGTGGAGGGGGAGAGGGTGGTGGGGGAGAGGGTGGAGGGGGAGAGAGTGGAGGGAGAGAGGGTGGAGGGGAGAGGGTGGAGGGAGAGAGGGTGGAGGGGAGAAGGTGGAGGGGAGAAGGTGGAGGGGGGAGGGGAGAAGGTGGAGGGGAGAGGGGAGAGCAAGCAAGGTAGGGGGAAGTGTGGCGGGCAGAAGGGGAAGGTAAAGGGGAGTTGGAGGGGGTGGAGGGGAGGGTGGTGGGGAGAGGAGGAGGGAAGAGGGGAGAAGAGAGGGGAGGAGAGGGGAGGGTAGAGGGGATGAGGTTATACAGGAACAGGAGGGGCTAGAGGAGTCATGCTGGAGGGTAGGGGTTTGGAAGGAAACTCACAATAAATGATATTACAGCTTGGTGATGTGCTGGTGCCAACATGTGGCCCATCCTCTCACACTTCGAGCACTGGGTACATGTCCTTCTCTGTGTTAAATGTTTCATTTGTTGAGCGTTTCGTGGACATGGTGGTTTAACATTTCCTGAGGGTGTTTATTGAGCCTCTTGTTTGGGAGGCTCCTGCTTCAGCTGGTTCCTGCGATCTAACTTGCTCATAACCTGTGTTATGTCGACCACCTTCGTCCCGCTAGCAGCTGCCTTTGCCTTCGCCTCCAGTTCGAGCTGTCGCAGGATCACAGGACTGGGACTCGAGCGTCTGTGTCTCTTCATAAAGGGGAAGTTACTGGAAACAACCAAAAATCATCAGATAAGATACATGAAAAGAGTCATTGTTTCTGAAATGCTTGTACATCTGTTCATGAATGATAAATAAGTCAGCCCACAACCCCCCTGCTGATAGTAAGTAACGACACTACCCACTGTGCAGTACAAACATCAGGAAACACTATTCTAGAACATAGAACATAGAACAGTACAGCACAGAACAGGCCCTTCGGCCCACGATGTTGTGCCGAGCTTTATCTGAAACCAAGACCAAGCTATCCCACTCCCTATCATCCTGGTGTGCTCCATGTGCCTATCCAATAACCGCTTAAATGTTCCTAAAGTGTCTGACTTCACTATCACTGCAGGCAGTCCATTCCACACCCCAACCACTCTCTGCGTAAAGAACCTACCTCTGATATCCTTCCTGTATCTCCCACCACGAACCCTATAGTTATGCCCCCTTGTAATAGCTCCATCCACCCGAGGAAATAGTCTTTGAACGTTCACTCTATCTATCCCCTTCATCATTTTATAAACCTCTATTAAGTCTCCCCTCAGCCTCCTCCGCTCCAGAGAGAACAGCCCTAGCTCCCTCAACCTTTCCTCATAAGACCTACCCTCCAAACCAGGCAGCATCCTGGTAAATCTCCTCTGCACTCTTTCCAGCGCTTCCACATCCTTCTTATAGTGAGGTGACCAGAACTGCACACAATATTCCAAATGTGGTCTCACCAAGGTCCTGTACAGTTGCAGCATAACCCCACGGCTCTTAAACTCCAACCCCCTGTTAATAAAAGCTAACACACTATAGGCCTTCTTCACAGCTCTATCCACTTGAGTGGCAACCTTTAGAGATCTGTGGATATGAACCCCAAGATCTCTCTGTTCCTCCACAGTCTTCAGAACCCTACCTTTGACCCTGTAATCCACATTTAAATTAGTCCTACCAAAATGAATCACCTCACATTTATCAGGGTTAAACTCCAGTACATTTCATTGTGGCTCTGCTAGAATTGGCCTAAATGCTGCAAGTTATTAAGTTATGAAACTTTGGACGTGATGAAGCACTACATAAAAAGCAAATTGTTTGTTTTAATATCTCACATTCCTCTCCTTTTGCCCATGTCCAAGGGATGGATGCCACGCTGGCACAGTGGTTAGCACAGCGCCAGGGACCCAAGTTCGATTCTGACCTTGGGTGACTGTCTGTGCAGAGTCTGCACATTCTCCCCGTGTCTGCGTGGGTTTCCAGTGCAGAAGGAGGCCATTCAGCCCATCGAGTCTGCACCAACCACAATCCCACCTAGGCCCTATTCCCATAACCCTCCATATTTATCCTGCTAATCCCCCTGACACTAAGTGCAATTTAGCATGGCCAAACCTGCACATCTTTGGAATCCTCTGGATGCTCTGGTTTCCTCCCACACTCCAAAGATGTGCAGGTTAGGTTGATTGGCCATGGTGAATTGCGCCTTAGTGTCAGGGGGATTAGCAGGGTAAATATGTGGGGTTACGGGGATAGAGGCTGGGTGGGATTGTTGTCGTGCAGACTCAATGGGCCGAATGGCCTCCTTCTGTACTGCAGGTATTCTATGATTCTATGAATGATTAAACCTTCCACCCATAGACACAGTTTACATTGACAATGTACTGTCTGAAAAATCAGACCGGCATATATAACCAAACTTTCACAAACTCTGGGCACCCCAACATGCTTTCCAGCCAATTAAATACATTATTAGAAGCAGAATGTCATCTCTGTTACAATGTGAGAAATGTGGCAGCCAATAAGTGCACAGCAAGATCCCACAGGCAGCAATGTGATCATCGGGCTGGAGAACGTTGGAAGAGCAATGTCTACAGGGTTTCAGAAACAGATGGGCTGAGGAAGGGGATGAGGTGTGTGATGTTTCAGAGGAAGTTTTCATAGAATCATACAGCGCAGAAGAGGCAGTTCAGCCCATCGAGTCTGCACCGACATGTTAAAAACTCCTGAACTCCCATATAATCCCATCTGCCAGCACTTGGCCCATAGCCCTCAATGTTATGATGTGCCAAGTGTTCATCCAGATACTTTTTAAAGGATGTGAGGCAACCCGCCTCTATCACCCTCCCAGGCAGCGCATTCCAGACCATCACCACCCTCTGGGTAAAAAGGTTTTTCCTCACATCCCCCCTAAACCTCCTGCCTCTCATCATGAACCTATGACCCTCGTGACTGACCCTTCAACTAAGGGGAACAGCTGCTCCTTATGCACCCTGTCCATGTCTCTCATAATCTTGTATACCTCGATCAGATTGCCCCCTCAGTCTTTTCTGCTCCAACAAAAACAACCCAAGCTTATGCAATCTCTCTTTATAATTGAAATGTTCCATCTCAAACAGCATTCTGCTGAATCTCATTTGCACCCCTCCAGTGCAATCACATCCTTCCTATAACGTGGCGACCAGAACTGCACACAGTACTCTTGCTGTGGCCTCACCAAAGTTCTATACAACTCCAACATGACTTCCCTGCTTTTGTAATCTATGCCTCGATTGATAAAGGCAAGTGTCCGATATGCCTTTTTCACCACCCTACTAACATGCCCTTCCGCTTTCAGAGATCTGTGAATAAACACGCCAAGTTCCCTTTGTTCCACAGAACTTCCTCATGTCCTGCCATTCATTGAATACTTTCTTGTCAAATTACTCCTTCCAAAGTGTTTCACCTCACACTTTTCAGGGTTAAATTCCATCTGCCACTTGTTTGACCATTCCTTGTTGCCCAAGACACTCCACCTCACTATTAACCACCTGGCCAATCTTTGTGTCATCCGCAAACTTACTAAGTTTGAAGAGCCAGTGCCGATTCGACAGGCAGAATAGCCTCTTTCCACATTGTAGGGGTTCTATGGATTCTAAGGTCAATTAGGGATGGGCAACAAATGTTGCAAGACCCACATCCATTGAATGAATAAAGAAATGAAAAGTCCCACTGTAGGAACAGAAACACACAGTTCACAAACCTGGTCTCCACATAATGCCTCTGATAACACAGGTCTCAGAGTTTCCCATGAGGTATGTCTGAGACATCTGTATTCAGAATGATGGAAGTTCCCATCAGTTTAGTTTCATTTTAAAGTCACAGTCTTGTTGAGTCAGGTTAATAAAGGCCCCCTTGTGTTCCGCCCTATAGCTGGTCAGTGTCAGCTCTCCCTCCCTGTAACCATTTCCCCATTTTATTATAAATCCACCTCACAGCCTGACTCTGGATGTCACATTGTGCATCATAGATGATATGGCACAGGAGGAGGCCATTTGGCCCATTGCTCCCGAGCTAGCCCATTGAAAGAACTATCCAGTTGGTACCATACCGTTCCGCTCTTTCCCAGGAGTCCTGCAGTGTTTTTCCCAATCCCCATTTGAACTCATGCCCCTATCATGCCCCTCTCCCGTCGCGTTCCCTGACAGTACATTCCAGATCACAACTCAATATCGCTGTTAATTTGACCAATTTAAGAGTGGAAACATTCCAGGACTGACCTTTTTTGTTTGGTCTCTTCGGGGATGAGAGCCTTACCCTGCGTTTCTTTATAAATGGGGGACCGTAAGAAACGTGGGTACGAATCCTGTGCAAGAAAAACAAGAGGTGGTGACCCGAGTTAGGACAAGTTCCAACCTGTTCTTCGAGAAGCTACCCAATAAAGTACCATTGTTCATCTCGCCACCGTGATAAGGAGTGATGTTATTGAGGAGAAAGCAGACAATGTTGACCCATCCAATCAACATCACAAAACAACAATGCTATAAAACAGAATGAATGATGGACCTTTTTCATCAGCATGTAGATGTGAGTCTGTGCAGCATCCAGTACATAGCGATGTGGGTGTTTTAGGCTTTTCACAGTTATCTCCATGGTTCTCCCATCAATGTTAATCCAACGCCTCGCACCCTGTGCGAGGAATGTTCTGAAATCAAAGAAAACGACTTTACTGAATTTAGCTTGTGGGCCAAGAAGCGTTACAAAGGACAAAATGAAGCATTTACAGATGTTTCTTCTGCAGAATTTGATTGCTTTCCTGTAGCTATTAGCGACTGTTTAAAGTTTCTTGAATTCTTTACAGAAGTGACCAAACCGACCATTGTTTTAAGATCATAGTTCAGCAGTTCGGAGGTCGCTGGATCTAAATTGACTTATGCTTCCCTGCTTAACAAGGATAATTGCTACTATATCAAGAACACTCAATAGCAGTACAGCATTAGCAGATACCAGGACAGTCTTTTGAAGTGTAGTTAGTATTGTAGGTATTTGCCCGTGTACATGGGGGGTGGGGCAATTCCTGTTTTTTAAAATTGGGGCAGCCTTTAAAAATGGCACTCCAATCTTAGGGTTCTCGGCATTGCTGGCTGTTTCCAGCCCCACCCAATCAGCCTGACAGCAGTGCCAGGGTGCCAGGGGGCAGTGCTAGGGTACTGCTTGGGCATAGCCCTCTCCCCCTGGGGACTGGAGTTACCTATGCCTGATATGGTATATCGCCTGCTTCCCATTTTTAAAAACTTCTTGTAAACCTCGTTGATGTGACGTCATGTCAGTGAGGGGGAGATCCCGACCTTTCTGGACAGGAACCTCGTTACATCACCAGTGGGGATGGCGGGATTCTTGTTTTCTGACTTTGGTGGGATTTTGCGCCCGATCTTGCACTTGCCGTCTGCGCCCAGGTTGCCGTCTACGCCCATATTGCTGCCTGTGCCCACGTTGCTGCCTGTGCCCACATTGTTGTCTGCGCCCAGGTTGCCATCTGTGCCATGTCCTTGCCCCACTGTTAGAAAAGCAGCTGCCCATTTGCACACAGCAAATTCTCACAATTCCCCTATCTTATTCCAAAGCAGTGCTGTGGAATCATTTGCATTCAACTGAGAAGGTAGATAAAGCCTTGGTTTAATTTTTCCAACAGTGCTGCACTCCCTCAGTATTACACTGGAGTTGGACTTGAACCTACAACCTTCTAACTTAGATCTGAGAGACTGATCCCTCCACGTTTATCCAATTTAGCTCTAGATTCATTTTATTTCTGTTCTTTGTCTCTTTCCCTCTGTGACTGTATCCCTGTCTCTCAGGCTACATTTACAATGCAAATTTAACATTAGAGCAAAGTAATTGAGTGTAACTTGGGTGTTAAGATCCAACCTGACTTCTGAGCAAAGTGGACTGAGCCCCCTTTTCCAGTGAATTGCACCCCATTTTACTCCAGTGTCAAACTGGGCTGTGAGCCAGGGTTTCGGGATCTCTCTCAAAGCCCGAGAGATTTTCTCCCTCTGTAACTTCCTCTTGCTCTGAAATCCTCTGAAATCTCCAATTCTGGCCTCTGGAGCATCATTAAATTATGCTCTGCCATTGCTCCCTCAGGTGCCCAGGCCCTCAGCTCTGTATTTCTCTTCATAAATGTTGTTGTCCTTCATGGTGGCACAGTGGTTAGCACTGCAGCCTCACAGTGCCAGGGAGCCAGGTTCAATTCCGGCTTGGGTCACTGTCTGTGTGGAGTCTGCATGTTCTCCCCGTGTCTGCGTGGGTTTCCTCCGGGTGCTCTGGTTCCCTCCCACAGTCCAAAGATGTGCAGGTTAGGTCGGTTGGCCAATGGGGGTTAGGGGGGCAAGATTCTCTTCGGAGAGTTGTGCAGACTCGATGGGCCAAATGGCCTCTTTCTGCACTGTACGGATTCTATGATTCTATATTCTCCTTTAAGATGCTCCTTAAAATCTAACCCTTTGACCAAGCTTTTGGTCAGGTGCCCTGATATCTCCTTATGTGCCGTTGTGTCAGCTTTTGCTTGACAATGCTCCTGCGAAGCACTGTGGAATGTTTTAAGACATCAAAGGCACTATATAAATGCAAGTTGTGTTTGTTTTGAGGAAGCTTCACACCAACTCACTTGTAAATCTCCTCAGCCTTTTCTTTGACCTTTGACTGTTCGCCGTACTTCAGATCTTCACACGCTTCCCAGAATGCCAAGTTCTCTCCTAAAAAGTAAAATCTCATCATTGAACATTCATCCATCCGTCGCATCATAACACAGGATAACAAAAGGTATGGCTCAGAAGGAACTAAATAAGTAAAAGTATGACAAACATATAGCAAAGAAACAGGCCATTTAACCCATCTAATCCATTCACGCATTTTTGCTCCTAACAAGCCTCATCCCATTATTCCTTAGCTAACTCTATCAAGCCTTTATTCCCTTCTCCTTCACACTTTATACCCTTTAAATACATCGATACTATTCACCTCAGCTATTCCCTGCTACTGCGTGTTCCACACTCTCCACAGCTCTAAACTGGACCACCAGAATTTTCCATGAACTTAAACTCATCCAAAACATTACCGTCCACGTCCCAAATCACACCAGGTTTCCATCACCCTTATGAATAGTGATCTACCTTGGTTCCGGAGGACATCTCGATTTTAAAATTATTTTCCTTGTTTTCAAATCCTTCCATCCCCTCATTCCTCCCTGTCTCTGTGACCTTCTCCAGCCCTACATCCATTCCAGAATCTCCGGGCTCCTCCAGTCTTGGCCTCTTTAGGTAGCCCTATTTTCATCTCTCTACCATCTGCAGCCCAACTGGTCTATGCCAGTGTTCGTACTGTGTGTGATCCTCATTACGTGCTATTTTTTTCTCCCTCATGTGTTTATCTGCTTTCAACATCAACACTATTGACTTCAACTATTCCATGTGGTAGAGAGTTCCACATTCTAAACTCCTAAGGGTAAAGGGGTTTCTCCTGATTGGATTATTTGTGACTATCTTATCTCCACAGTCTTTCATTTTGTTTTTTCAGCGTTCTGCATATGTTTGAAATGTTGACTGGGATTCCAGTTCAGGGTTCTCCTTTAACAACATGAGAAAGCAGAGAACTAAAAATGGCCATTCAGCTGACTCCGACTGCACGACCTGTTCCACCACAGTCTCCAACCCACCTCTCCCCATTTAACACCCCAGTGGAAAAGGTCCTTTAAATAAACTAACCACAATATCTGTCATGCAGCATCCATCCCTCATCCCCCCAGAGACCCAGGGGAGCATCACAATAGCTTATCTCCATCACAACCAGTCCTTACAACCTCCACCCTCACCTACCACTGAATTCCTTCCTGAGGAAGAGCTCGAAGTTCTGCCGGCCTTTGGGATCCCGCATCAGCTCAGTGAAGCTGAAGGTCCATCGCTCAACTCGCAGCTTTGTTGGGTTGTCCACTCTGTCAAAAATGGGTCAGTCATTAGTCAGCTGGTAGCAAAACCCTTTTAACAGGAAACGATGTTAGATTGCTGTGCTGCAATGGGAAAGAAAAGGAATTGTCATTTTCTGAAGGGGCAGAACCGGAGCCAGAATACTTACATTGGAGTGTTGAGTTCCCAAAACGTCGTATCGTCAGTCAGCCAAGGGTTACTAGGAAGGCAGCCTGACATTATAGGATCGTGGGTAAAATACTGCTCACAGTATTTTACAATCCTGTAGGAAGGGATAACATCAAAGGGTTAATGTGCAACATAATAAACACTGCGTGGAGTCCAAAGATGTGTAGAAATTTTGGGGGAAGTGTGGAGGGGGGTGCTTGGGTGGGATGCTCTTTCAGAGAGTTGGTGCAGACTCGATGGGCTGGATGGCCTCTTTCTGCACTGTAGGGATTCTATGATGCTATTCCATTTACCCCAGCATTACCCTTATTGCAGAGTTAATGTTATGAAATATCACCTGTATTATGTATTGTACACTTTTTATTGCTTTGGGGTGGGATTTTCCGCCCTCCGGCTGTGGCATGTTTTGCACCAACGGAGGTGACCTACCATTGGCCAGCGCTGGGATTTTCCAGTCCCACTGCTGTCAATGGGTTTCTCTGTTGTTCTCACCATCCAATGCCAAGGAACCCGTGATGTGGGAGTTGCCGTCAGCAGGAGCATTAGATCCGCCAGCTGGGATGACCGGAAAATTTCAGGCCATGTTTTCTGTGTCAATTTTGCGCACTAGAAATTTCTACATCCATAGTTATAAAGGGAATCGCCCATGTAAACTGTCACGCTGTAAGCACACTGTCCCTCCAGTGGTGGCGCCATTGTTCCTCAGTCTGCCATCTTGCTGCTCCTCAGTCACGACTGCAGACAAACTCATTTACTAACCAACTCTAATTGTCTCTTCCCCATATGAATTATTTCTGTCATTTAGTTATAAAGAGAATGGAAAGTATGTGGTGCGAAAATAAAGAATGTTGAAATTACAATGAGGACTGAATTACATTTATGCAGTTTGGTCCAATTATCTCCTCCTCCCTAATGCCCCATTTCACTTAAAAATCCACACTTGTTCTTGTGTGTAACATCAGGAGAGGTATGACTAATATATCATTAAAAGTTTGCATTCAGCACGCATACCCTGTCCACATACCTTGCCTTTGCCTCCACAGTCTTTATTACACCATCAACCTTTACCACTATAAACAATATACATTTAATTTTGCTGTCACACTGCACTGTCATGACCTGGCAGCTAGTTGGCTCAAAGGGGCATGTTTATGTATATATAAATATTGTATACAAAAATGCTTATATTCAGCAACTGGCCAAGGGCAACGCCATTAGAAATTTGAACATCTAAAAGCCATGCAAAAAGTGATGGCTGATACATACAAACCATTTTAGCAACTGTGTAAAACGCAATAAGGGGATATTTGACTCCACGTAGGTGCAATATTCATATATGTAATATAAACAGTCCTCGTCTTCACTACCATAATAATTCACAAATAGAATATGGAACAGTTTGGATATATGTGGTTAGAAGTATTTGCTGACATGGACAGTAGAGCCTGACACGGGCTGAATGTCCTGTTTCCATGCTCCATGGATCTCAATGTTCACAGTGTGGAGCTGGACAGGATTGTGGGCAGGTTCAGTAATTGGAAACTGTCTCGACGGGGAATGGGGAGGAATATCTGCATCTGCAAAACACCTCCACTCCACCATCTCCTTGCTCATTTTCACATGTATAATTCAGTGCGCAGACGTGAATCGGGTCCTAACCTGCACTGGCATTCTGAAATCAAAACAATTTTAACTTCTGAGTGAGAAATGGCAGAGTGTTCTGCATAACCTACCCTCCCAGTGAGACTGAAGACTTCACTCTGGATCTCACGAGGAGCTGTTGATGGTACATAATCTAACACAAACAGAGAAAAACAGTCAAAGACAGGATGTGTACAGTCCATGTGTACAACAAGGTAAATGTTTGAATTTTTCTTTTATAAACCTACAAATATTGGGAATTCAATCAGTCCAACAACAGAAATGGATATTTCAAAACCTGTGATACTGAAATGCGTTTCCAGCACTTAAAAGAAATATCAAGCGGAAAAATTCTGAAGTTGTCCAATTAAAGTAATCTAAAGTGGAATGTTAATCAAAGTTTCCTTTTGGAATCAGAGGTGATCCACCTCACACAAAATTCAAACAAAGTGAATCAGCAAAATACAACCGCAATATTTACCTCTCTTCTGTAATAATCATGTGTCTTTTTCTGTTGGGAGAAAGAAAGTAATTGTCAATTATTTTTAAAATGAAAATATCTTGACTTTGCTATGCAGCAGGTACAAAAGAGTTCAGATTTAAGCTGCATCCACTCCAGTTTGCTCGTGCGATAATATTTGCAAATGTTTCGTAAAGTAGACCTGTCTGTAATAAGCATTAGCAAATGAATGAACATTTGTAACGCTGGTTGTTTAGTTTGGTGGAAGGAGAGTTTTTATATAAAGGAAAGTTGAATATGTGGGTTTAAGAGAGCGCTCCCCATTCAACGATGTGTAGCCAAGGCTAACAGACAGGAAAGCAACTGGCATTTTTAAAATATCAACAACAGCTGTGTCACATTTTGATGCATCTGCACAATCACAGGAAACAACATATTTTAGGAAGTGAAGAAGTGCAATTGTGCAGAATTTGGTAGAAACATAATGCTGTATGACGTTCAGTATTGACGTGCGAATCAGCCAATAAAGTATGGGGAAGAGACATCCTGCAAGTTGCAAATCATCATAAGTTGCTGGACACATCGATGTTACCTTCACAAAAATGATACCCTACCCACATGCATTTTCATTAAACACAACACAGAAAGCTAAGCCTAGTAAACAACAGTCAACTATCCTTTTATCAACATGAACACAACTGCCAATCAACCTCTCTGGTCTGGAAAATAAATAAACTTCACTTGAACGAACTTTGAATCAAGATTCTCACAATTATGGAGAGTGCAGGAGTCAATTTCCTTGAGGCTCAAGTTTGACATCATTCTGCTATTTCTGTTTAAGTTTCAGTGTGGAGTGGAGGAAAAAAAGCCCAGGGAACTTTCCCCCAAAATGTTTCGGCTGTCTACTGCACCACCTGGTGGTGAGATTGAGGGCCCTTGGAACAAACAACATTTACTACAGGAGGGCGCTACTGGGGCACACACTGCACATTCCATTACATTGGATGGGTTACAACAGGTTTCAACTGAGATGTGGCTTTGATTTACAAAGAAAACCTTTCTAAGCCTTGTACACAACGTTGTGTAAAACCGTGGCAGATTTCTGGAGGGCACCCTCCTTGCTAAAAAATGTATTAAATTAAGGTTTTTTTTAAAAAAAAAGGCAAATTATTTTTTTAAATCCAATTCAGTCCAATCAAGTCCAATTCAGAGTCTCAACAAGTGAGACATTCCCGATCCAAGCTGACAGGACAGGACTCTCACCTCCTGTCTTGGACTTGATCTACATGATCCAAGCTGATTGGAGCAGGCATTGCACTTCCTCCAAGGCTTGATCTTATTTGCATCTTAGCCAAAAGGCCGAGATGCCGCTTTTAAAAATTGCTTCAAATGAAGCTAAAATGTAACCTAATGACTTCAACCAAGCACAGCATGTCGATACTACACTTGATCTTAGCCAAAAGGCCGAGAAGCAAATTTAATCTTGATGCAGACTGATTTGAAAAGCTTTTGCCAAAAGAAAATGACCAACTCTTGTGCCTTATCGAGTCGGTTCTAGATGTTAAGCTGTGTCATTTACTGGATGTGTTTCCTAATTAAAAAGGGGCGACAGAAAGGACTGGGAAAAGGCTGACTGGGTGCGGAGGAAACCTGTAGAGCTGTAAGCTGAGGTGGAGCATGTCACGACACACGACAACGCAGAGTCGCTGAGCAGAGGCTGATAGCTAAGTTCCGCACACATGAGGACGGCCTCAACCGGGATCTTGGGTTCATGTCACACTATCTGTAACCCCCATGACTTGCCTGGATTTGCAAAATCTCATTAACTGTCCTGTCTGGAGACAATACACATCTCTTTAACCTGTGCTAATGCTCTCTCCAGTCACATTGTCTGTACCTTTAAGACTTGATTACCTGTAAAGACTCGCATTCCAATCATTATTTTGTAAATTGAGTTTGTGTCTCTGTATGCCCTGTTTGTGAACAGAACTCCCACCCACCTGACGATGGGGCAGCGCTCCGAAAGCTCGTGGCTTTTGCTACCAAATAAACCTGTTGGACTTTAACCTGGTGTTGTGAGACTTCCTACTGTGTTTACCCCAGTCCAACACCAGCACCTCCACATCGTGGAGCATGTCAGACAGAGGTGAATAACCATTAATCATTCTAAATAATCCAGCTGCCTTCAGTCTGTTGGCATACTCCCAAATTGCATGCTCATGCATATGCATGAACTAATTTTACCGCAGAGAGAAACCATGGCAACATTTTCAAAGATTTTTCAGAATAAAAGGCTCGGAAATGTGGAAATGTTTGAGCAAAGCTGGGAGGAGTGGATTCAGATGGGAGAAATCAGAAATGTTGTTATCACTTTGAGGTTCCAAAGGTCTATATATTTGTACTAGGTGCCCCCGCCTTGATTTGACACATGTTCTCCCCAACCCCAACATGTTGGTCAGGAACCCTCTGGTACCAAGCCAGGCTATTCAGCTGTGTGGGGCTTCACTTTGCAAGCTCCACCGGGGTGGAGGCAGTAGTGAAAGGCAGAGGGATGGAGTATTTCCAGCATTTCCGACAGTCTGTTGGAAGAACCATCACTACAGGGACTGATACAATTCCAGGATGGCTCACTAACCTCTATCCAGAATAGCTGGGGGTTGGCGCTAGGCAATAAGTGCCAGTCTTGCCTGCCCACATCTCTAGAACAAAGACATACAGCTTCCTATTCTATTATTCACACAGCTTTCATGATAATTGATGACCATTAGAATCCCTACAGTGCAGAAAGAGCCCATTCGGCCCATCAAGTCTGCACCAACTCTGAAAGAGCATCCCACCCAAGCCCTCTCCCAACTTCATCCTCATAACCAAGTTTCTCATGGCTAATCCATCTAACCCACACATCTTTGGACACTAAGCAGCAATTTAACATGGCCAATCCACCTGATCTGCACATCTTTGGACTGTGGGAGGAAACTGGAGCTCCCGGAGGAAACCCACGCAGACACAAGGACAGTCACTTAAGGCTGGAATTGAACCCGGATCCCTGGCATTTTTAATCTTTAATAATATTGAGTAAGGCAAACAAAAAGGTCACATTCTCTTGCTGTGTAGAACTACTCACTTTTCTACCTGATGAGGGGGTGATTAGTGGTATTGCTGGGAAACTAGAAAACATCACAACAGGATTATAGTTAAATGAGAACTAAAATCTACAGGAACAACCTGGATAGAGATGGAGGGTGACAGAAACAAGGAGATTGAGACAGGGAGAGAGAGAGACAGGATCAGGGAGAGAGAGAGAGACAGGGACAGGGAGAGAGAGACAGAGATTGGGAGAGAGACGGGGACAGGGAGAGAGACAGGGATAGGAAGAGAGAGAGAGACAGGGATAGGGAGAGAGACAGGGACAGGGAGAGGGACAGGGAGAGAGACAGGGATAGGGAGTGAGAGCTCACGATCCAACCCTTGTTGCCCTTATATTGTGGCTTGTTGTCTTCTTGAATTCTGGGCCTTTTCCTTTTTTTATTATTACTCACGTTAGTTTTTTTCTTGTGTGAGGTGGCGTATGGTGTATTTGCGTGGGGAGGGGGGGAAGATAAGGGAGGGGGGGTGTTGGTTGGGAGCCCTGGAGGAAGAGGGTAGTGGGTGTTTGGGTTCTGCTGTATTTTAGGTGGTTGGGGTGGGGGGAGGGGGGATGGTTGTTGAGGTGGTGTGTGTTGGGGGAGGGGGCTGATAGGTTGGGGGCTTTTGTTGTGTTTCCAGGGGTTGGGGTGGATGTCAAGGTGATGTGTGTGTTGGAGAGGTTTTTTCGGGTTTCCTGGCTGGGAAGGTTTTGTGTGCCTTTTGCTGAGTAAGTCTCTGGGTTGGGGGAGCTTTTTCTGGGGGTAGCGGGTGGGCTACTGGGGGGGAGGTCAGGCAGTGGGGGGGGAAGATTCCTGGGGTTTCCTGATAGGGATGTTGATGGGTGGGTAGTGGGTTGAAGGCAGGTTTGTTGTCTTCCTGTGTCTTGGTTCTTTTGCCTCTGTGTGTGTCTGTTGGGATGGGTGGGGGGAGGGGGCCACTGGAGCTGGTGGGATGGAGTGATTTTTGTTTGTAGGGTGTTTTATGTTGTGTTGGGCAGGATGGCGTGGTGTGGAATTGGGGTAGTGTGTATCGGCCGGGGGGGGGGGGGGGGGGGGGGGGGGCATTAGTTGGCGGAGCGAGGGCGTGTAGGAACATCCTTGTATTTCAGGAAGGTTTCTAGGTTTGGCATGAGGCAAGAACCTTTGTTGTCAGTACAAAATTACTTCTGACAACTTATTTATTTATTAGTATCTCAAGTAGGCTTACATTAACACTGTAATGAAGTTACTGTGGAAGGGTACACCGAGGGAGAGTTTAGTATGGTCAATCCATCTAACCAGCACATCTTTGGAGTGTGGGAGACAGGGATAGGGACAGAGACAGGAATAGGGACAGGGAGAGAGAGAGAAAGACAGAGAGAGACAGGGATAAGACCAGGGAAAGAGACAGAGAGAGAGAAACAGGAACAGAGATAGGGATAGAGACAGGGGGGGGGGGGGGGGGGGGAGAGAGAGAGAAAGACAGGGAGAGACAGGGGTAAAACCAGAGAGAGGGAGAGAGAAAGACAGACAAGGATAGGAACGGGGAGAGAGAAAGAGCGAGACAGGGATAGGGACAGGGAGAGAGACAGGGCTAGGGACAGGGAGAGAGACAGGGTGAGAGAAAGAGAGACAAGGGCCGGGATAGCAACAGGGACAGAGACAAGGACAGAAATAGAGATCGAGGAGAATGAAAGGGAAAAGGGGCAGAGAAAGAGATACGAAGTGAAATATGTCACAGTCTTACGACAGATCCAGCAGACAGTCACAAAACACTAATGAACAGGAAGAATCTGAATGGAAACAAAAAGAGAAAAATGAACAGATTTCATAGAAAAAATCATAGAAACCCTACAGTGCAGAAGGAGGCCATTCGGCCCATCGAGCCTGCACCGACCACAATCCCACCCAGGCCCTTCCCCCACATATTTACCCGCTAATCCCTCTAACCTACGCATCCCAGGACTCTAAGGGGCAATTTTGTATCCTGGCCAATCAACCTAACCCGCACATCTTTGGACTGTGGGAGGAAACCGGAGCACCCGGAGTAAACCCACGCAGACACGAGGAGAATGTGCAAACTCCACACAGACAGTGACCCGAGCCGGGAATCGAACCCGGGACCCTGGAGCTGTGAAGCAGCAGTGCTAACCACTGTGCTACCGTGCCGCCCTTAATGAGTAAACTACTTAATGAGTAAACTATACTGGGTTCATATCATTACACAGGACTAACATGGGATGTGGGTGTCACTGGCAAGTGCAGCATTTGTTAACCATCCCTAACTGCCCTTGAACTGAGAGGTTATTGCAGAGGGCAGTTAAGAGTCAACCACATTGCTGCAGGGCAGGACCAGGCAAAGGAGAGGGGGCGGGGAGGGGGCGAGGAGGGGTGGGGCAGATCTCCTTCTCTAAAGGACATTAATAAATCAGATGTGTTTGTGCAACAATTGACGAATGCTTCATGATCACCATTCCTGAGACTCGTTTTGCAATTCCAGATTTATTTATTGAGATTTGAACCAGAGAATGAGCCTGGGCCCCTGGATAACTGGTGCAGGCATTACCCTCTCCCCTTCTTCATACATCCACGCATCATAAACAGGCAGAGCTCCTGAATATCGAAGCACCGGCAGAATTGAGAATATAATAAAGAAAGGATGATCCCCTGCAAGCCAAAAGCTTCACGCGCGGGGAGCGCTGGTTCGAATATCACTTAGGAACACACTACTCAATTTCTCATTCCTTTAATCCAGGTCAGGAAGTCCGACCAGTGACCCCGACAGGATCGTTCTTCACTGATTGGAAAATTGACAATGGTCTGTTTTTCTGTTTTCAAGGTATCAGCTTTACCTTTTAATAAAACAGTCACAGAGCAGAGCTTGGTGCCAAATTTCTGCTTCCTGGAATTGTAAGCAGCCAGAATGGCAGCAAATCACCACAACCCTGCTCATAACTGAGCTTGAAACAGTAAAGTGTGGCTCGGATTTGGGTGTGAATAAGTGAGTGACACGGATCAGCAATGATGCCATAATCTAAACACAACACTTTGGGAAAGCCAATATTCGCATTGTGCTGAAAGCTCTTTTTAAGTCCCACATTAGCTGGCGGGGGGGGGGGGGGGGGGGGGGGGAGGGGGGGAGGGAGGGGAGCGGGGATGGGGGGAGGAGGGAGGGGGGGTACAGCAACAACTTGCATTTATGTGTCGCACCTTTAACATAGGACCATATCGCAAAACGCTTTGCAGGAGCTCTATCAGGTTAAGGATAGACGCTAAACCAAAGGAGGAGATATTCTTGCAGGTCCCCAGGATGGGTTTAGGGAGGGAGTTCCGGACCTTATAGGGCACAGGATGTTGGAGGGACGCAGATATTTCGGAAGGTTGTTGGGCTGCTGGAGATTACAGAGTTAGGGAGTGAAATGATTTATTTACATAGAACACAACACTCAGACAGGTACTTCCTCATTCAGAGTATAAACCCAGAGCGCCAGTAACCCTGACACTCCATAGTATGTACGCAGGCAGGGTGCTGTGATTGGACAAGCCATTACTGCCTTAATCTGGGAGCTTGTAGTCTAAGAGGTCCATGTCATGGGCCCTCGTTCAAGTTATTACAAGGCTGGGGGAGACCATTGGGGAGTTTAAACACATGCATTCTCAGCTGATGGATCAGGAATCAATGAAGGCCGACCAGTACAGGGGTGATTGCCATTACTGACTGGATGTCCAGTCTCAACCCTTGTCCTAATCCTCCAAGGCAGCTGCTGATTTGACAGGCACAGGGATGGGGAGAGTGAACATCAGTCACATTGCCACGTCTGACTGTTATTCGGGGACCAATGACGGAAAGTACATGTCAGGTGACTGACCTCAGCTACAGGAGTGTAATAAAACAAAGTATGACACTGACCCAAGGAGATATTGGCCTGGATTTGACACACTGCCTGTCCGGTGTGTTTCCAGCAGGAGGGGACAGGAAAATTACATGGGGGAGGTGGTCCACACAGTCCCAACTAATTCTCCATAATACAGGGGCGGGGAAGGTGCCCACTAATCTGCCCATCCCAAAGCCTATTGAGGCCCTTAGCTACCCACTGAAGTGGCACTTAAGTGGCAATCAAACTGCTTACTGACTGTCAAGAGAGGCCTCGTGGGTGAGGTGTGGCTGGGTTCCAGAAGCCATAGGACCCTGTATTCCAGCAAGGAATCAGCACCACAGGGCAAGAGGGAAAAATAAAAGTCAAACAATGAGCAAAACCACTTCTTAAAAAAATCAATCTTTCAGTTAATTCACAAGCTGTAGGCGTCGCTGGCTGGGTCAGCCTTTATTGCCCATCCCTCATTGCCCTTGAGAAGATGGTGGTCAGCTGTTGAACCGCTGCACTCCATGAGGTGTAGGTACACCCACAGTGCTGTTAGGAAAGGAGTTCCAGGACTTTGACCCAGCGACAGTGAAGGAACGGCCGACATAGCTTCAAAGATGGGCTGTGGCAGAGACAGGTGGAGGTGAGGTTGGAGTGGGAATTATAGCACAGCAGCAAACCACCTGGTGGGTTCGGGGTGAAGACGTCCCACAAGAGGATAATAGAGTACAAGACCCAAAAATGCCCACACCAAATGGATAAAGCCTCGAGAGTCTGGTCAATATAGCTACTCAACTCTGACCAGTCAGAGGGTCACCGTGGGGTCAGGAAGTGGCGACACGGGGAAACCCTGACTGGGCGAAATTGTAATCCAAAAAGAAACAATTTTTGTTTTAATTAAACAATGATTTAGCCGAGAGGCAGTGATTCTCACACCGATTAAACTCAAAGCTGGAAGTGCAAGCAAAATCCAATTAGAATTCTAATTAATGTTGGGCCTCCGCGAATGTATTGGGATAACTCAGCAGCTAGAATGTGAATCGCCTCAGAGATGGAGCAAATCACAGCAAATCAGCAGAGGTACCTGAGACAGAAGCTAAACCCTGGAGCTTCCAGCTCTCTGCATTTTGTCTTTAAACTTTGTTTTCACAGAGAGGGCGAAGGGGAAATTTATTTCAGTCAGGCTCACACTCGCTGCCTCCTGTTTTAGTCACAATCAGTTGCCTGGCCAACTCTCTGAATGTTCAGATACTGCTACTTGAGGCAGTACACATCGCCAAGCCCTGGCAGCCTCTTCTGTTCTCGTTGCCCATGGCAACCTTCGCCCCCGCTGAACCTTGGCAAATTATCCGTTGCTAAGAGTCCAAAGATCTGAGAAACTCCCTTGTGAAATGGAGATTCCAACGTTCAGCGCTGGAGGGATGGCCTGGAGGAACTCTGATTAAAGGATTGCCTGCTTCGGACTGAGAATGCAGCAGCTGGGCTATCCAGATACAACAACAACTTAGCTTGCTGTAGCACCTTTAACGCAATAGAACATTCCCAGGCATTTCACAGGACTGTAATAACACAAAGCATGACGCTGACACCAGGAGATATCGGGCTGGATTTGACACTCTACCCGCCAGGTGTGTTTCTGGCTGGAGGGGACAAGATAACCATGTTGGGGGAGTGGTCCACCCATCTTAACACAACTCTCTATAATGAAGGGGCGGGAAAGGTGCCCACTAATCTGCCCACCCCAAAGCCTATTGAGGCCCTTAACTACCCACTGAAGTGGCAATTAAGGCCCTCATTTTCATAGAATCACAGAATCCCTACAGTGCACTGACAACAATCCCACCCAAGCCCTATCCCCGGAACCCAACATATTTACCCTGCTAATTCTCCTGTAACTTTTGGAATTTAATAATTAATAATTGTTCTTATCTCATCATGTCACTTTTAGCATGGCCAATCAACTTAACCCGCACATCTTTCGGACTGTGGGAGGCAACCGGAGCACCCGGAGGAAACCCACGCAGATACGGGGAGAACGTGCAGACTCCGCACAGACAGTGACCCAAGCTGGGAATCGAACCCGACTCCCTGGCGCTGTGGGGCAGCAGTGCCAACCACTGCCTCCAATGCCATCACATGCTGGGCAGTGCAAGGAGGGCATGAATGGGAAGGCTGATTTCTCACCAAAGTTGGTGCCTCCCCGTCTAGCCTCCAAAACCCACTCCCTCCCACCCCATCATCCACCCCCCAGCTCCCTTTAGGGTCCAATCAGGTTGCCTGGCACACTCTTGAGGGTGGGACTTCCACTGAGGTCTGTGAAGGCCGCCTGCAGCGTATTATCACCGTGGGGCGGCCATTTGTTGAGTTGGTCGTTTACCAACAACATTTCATCCAGAAGGGTGGACCGTACATTGCCCCCACCCCCTAAATCCAGTCCTTTAGGACAGATGACCAAATGCTTGGTCTGAGTGGTAGGTTTTAAGAAAGTGAGATAGAGGGGTGTAGGGATGGAATTCCAGAGCTTGGGGCCCAGCCTGTTAATGGTGCAGCAACTCAAGTCAGAGAAGCTCAAAAAGAATGAGAGGAGCACAGATATCTCCGAGGGACAACTGAACATCATCAAACTAATTTACAATACCTTTTTGCTTTTACTTTAAAAATCTGTTATCTCATCTCTATCCCCACAGTCCCTTTCTTGCTCGGTCAGTGAGGCTGTGTCTTCAGCATCTGGGTTTGCTCAATCGGATTTTGGAGATGAATGTTTATCACAGAATCATAGAATCCCTACAGAGCAGAAGGAGGCCATTTGGTCCATCGAGCCTGTACCGAATCTCTGCAGAGTGTTTTACCCTAGCTCCGTACCCCAATGTATTTACCCACTGATCTCCTAAGCCACACATCTTGAGCCACCGAGGGGCAACCTAGCACAGCCAATCCACCTAACCTGCACATCTTTGGACTTTGGAAGGAAACCGGAGCACCCGGAGGAAACCCACGCAGACACGGGGAGAATGTGCAAACTCCGCACAGACAGTGACCCAAGCTGGGAATTGAACCCAGGTCCCTGGCGCTGTGAGGCAGCAGTGCTAACCACTGTGCCACCATGCCTTCAGAGTCTACACTCAAAAGACTGTATGGGTGAGGCAATGTTGAGATAAAGGTACAAAAATCTCAAAGCTTTAAGAGTCCACAAATCCATCCAATCTGCTTTAATATGTTACAGCTGATGTTGCTTTATTCCTCATCAACTTGGCCACTTCCATCTTGAGGGGTTCTGAGCTACTTTCCCACTATATCCACCTCGATAAACTGACCACCCTCTCCCACCTCCTCTCAACTCCCAACCAAAGCTGCTCCTTTTTCAGACTGTATTCAGGTCCTCTTGTTCTGCCAACCAGTCAAGGGCGTTGTGGCTCCTGTTCCCATTTCCTTCGATATCTGGATTGGCTAATGCGAACCTTTCTGGAACACCTCCAGCCTCACAACCCTCTGAGATATCTGTGCTTCTCCAATTCTGGCCCCTGGCAGGGCCTCTGAATTTAATCGCTCCATCATTGGCAGCCATGCCTTCAGCTGCTGAAGCCCGAAGCTCTGGAATTCCCTCCCAATCTCTTCACATTCCTGCCCCTCTCTTTCCTCCTTTTAGACACTCCCTAGAACCTACCTCTCAGACCAAGCTGTTGGTCACCTGACCCAATGTCTCTTTATGTGGCTCGATGTCAAATTCTGTTTGATAATTGTTCTTGGGAAGTGTCTTGAGATGTTTTGCATCATTAATGGTGCTATTTAAATACAAGTTTTTGTTTTTATAGTAAACCGCCTAGAGCAAAAAGAGGGGAAATTAAACAGCTCACAGTTCCTGGCCCCCACAACAGGGTTATTGCTTAAAATGTACTTCATCATCTGACTATCCTGATCAATAATTATCCCTCAACTAGCACCACTAAAACAGATTATCTGATAATGATCACATTGCTGTTTGTGGGATCTTGCTGTCTGTCAGTTTGCTGCGACATTTGCTACATTGCAACAGTGACGACACTTCAGAAAGTATTTAATTGGCTGTAAAACACCTTGTGACAGGCCAATGGGCGAAAGGCGCTATATAAATGTAAGGCTTTCTTTGAACAGGTCAAGGGGTGATAGCAGCCAATCGGTGGTGGAGTTATAACCATAGAAACCCTACAATACAGAAGGAGGCCACTCGGCCCATCGAGCCTGCACCGACAGCAATCCCACCCAGGCCCAGCCCCACAACCCCATGCTTTTACCCCGTAATCTCCCTGACACTAAGGGGCAATTTAGCACGGCCAATCAGCCTAACCCGCACATCTTTGGAGTGTGGGAGGAAACCAGAGCACCCGGAGGAAACCCACGCAGACACGAGGAGAATGTGCAGACTCCGCACAGACAGTGACCGGAGGCTGGAGTCGAACCCGGGTCCCTGGTGCTGTGAGGCGGCAGTCCTAACCACTGTGCCACCCCTCGCTGGATGAGTTCCATAACCATGAGACACTGCGATCACGTTTATCAACCAATAGTAAATTGGTGGAAAATTCTCCTCATATCTGTAAAATAATGTGGAATCTCCGCAGAGATGAAAAATGAAAGATACAATGGATTGAACGCTGGCAAATAAAATGGGAGAGATGGGTCATCATTGTCCTCAGCTTGACTTGGACAATTCCACACACGGAAATCCAATCCAGCGTTTTCCTGCCGCCCTCCCGGTGAGCAAACAGTCTTTACTACGTGAACAATGATGACCCATCTCTCCCATTCCGCCCACACCGGCAGATTGAGCTCACCGCGTGCCTAGGAAGATCCCAGCCTTTCCTGATGGTGCACCGTCCACGGCAATAGTAGGGCCGCTACGATCAGCCCCGGACTCCCCATTGGAGTGGGAGCTGGAAAGGAAATTCAGGGGCCCGGCCTCTGCTCATTGCGCCAGCAACCCTCTCCCGGTTGAGTGGAACCGATTTGCAATTCTGTCTGAATGAACGGGGAACCACTTAGGGGCAGAGTTCATCCAAGGCGGGTTCTACAGCTGAACAACATGCCAAGCAGCTCCTGAGGCGGCTGTGTACCTGGGTGTGGGATGGCACTGCCACGTGTTGGCAATGACCACAGGGCCCACAGACACAGACTTTTTTCCCTGGGACAACGGAAGAACCCAACCACACGGCTCCCTGAAAGCCAGGCCCCGACCAGGCCCCAGAAGCTGCTCTCACCTGCTCTACCTTATCTGCATTCGGATCTGTTGCACGGTTAATCCCATAATCCAGTACGTCCAGACTCCCGGGCTGTTGGGGAAGTTCCAGAGAAGACACAACGTTAGTCAACAATATAAACCATCAAACAACCACTTCTTGTTGTTTTACACAATTCTGAGTGTGACCAGGACATTTCAAACCTTTCTCCTTTATCTTTATTTAGAAGGAATTGAATCCGAGACATTCGAAGATTACAGTGCATGAGGAAGCCATTCAGCCCATTGTGGGGATAGCAGCTCAGGCAGACCAGCTGTGGCCCAGTGAGTAGCTTCTTGCTTCTGAGTCAGTGGGTTCAAGTCCCATTCCCGAGACCTGGGCACATAATCTAGGCTGACAGTCCCAATATGGTACTGAAGGAGTGCAGAATCAATTACTCGGGAGCACAGGTTTAAGGTGCGAGGGGCAAGGTTTAAAGGAGATGTACGAGGCAGGTTTTTTACACAGTGGGTGGTGGGTGCCTGGAACTCACTGCCAGGGGAGGTAGTGGAGGCAGATACAATAAGACTTTTAAGGGGCGTCTTGACAAATACATGAATAGGAAGGGAATAGAGGGATATGGTCCCTGGAAGGGTAGGGGGTTTTAGTTCAGTCAGGCAGCATGGTTGGTGCAGGCTTGGAGGGCCAAAGGGCCTGTTCCTGTGCTGTAATTTTCTTTGTTCTTTGTCGGTGGGGCTCTCATTTGGATGAGGTGTTATTGAGTTGAATGTGCTGCCTGAGGGTGTGGTGGGAGTCATGATGTGGAGATGCCGGCGTTGGACTGGGGTAAGCACAGTAAGAGTTTTAACAACACCAGGTTAAAGTCCAACAGGTTTATTTGGTAGCAAATACCATTAGCTTTCGGAGCGCTGCTCCTTCATCAGATGGAGTGGAAATGTCCATCCATCCATTTCCACTCCATCTGACGAAGGAGCAGCGCTCCGAAAGCTAATGGTATTTGCTACCAAATAAACCTGTTGGACTTTAACCTGGTGTTGTTAAAACTCTTACGGTGTGGTGGGAGGCAGGCTTTCAAAAACAGAATTGGATCATTATCTGAAAAGGAAAGATTTGCAGGGCTGGGGCACTTGGTGACTTGCTCCTTCAGAGAGCCAGTACAGACACAATGGGCCTTTTACCATTTTCATTCTGAGTGTTGGGTGGACTTGAAACTGGGAGTGTTTCAGATCCGACTCTTAGACCTGTTCTCAGGCGCCAATATACGCACTGCCTGAAAAAATAGCAGCGATTCCGAATCACGCAGCAGAAGTCTGTGGGCGGGGCTTAATGCGTCCGAAATCCTGCAGCTCCGATTGGAGCCTCCAACTGCGCATGCGCAGAAAAGAAATGATAGAATGCGGCTCCCCTGCCACATCGCTCCCGGGCCGGATAGTGCCCCCCCCCCTGGCCCCCACAGACATTGCCCCACCCCCACAACATTACTGACCCCCTTATCCCCCCACCACCCAGACCGAATGTGGTAAACCACTGTTAGCTTATTGCCTGTGTATGTGTGACATGCCTGGACATGCCCCTGCCGGCCCTGCCTGGGACTCCTCCCCCACTGGTCCAGGTATAAAGGTGACTGCTCCCAACCCCCCTGCCTCAGTCTCTGGACCAGTTCATCGGCATGGGTGTGCTCCAAGTCTTTTGCTAATAAAAGCCTATTTGTTCTTGCATACAAACTAGTCTTAGCTTGATTGATAGTGCATCACCGATCACGGGTCCCTCCCCTCTTCCCCTTACTGATCTCAGGCAGAGTGGCAGTGGATTCCCCCCTCCGTCCAACCCCGCCGATCTCAAGCAGAGAGCCATCGGACGCTCGGCACCAACCTCCTCACTAACCGGAGCGCCAGAATCGGACTTCTGTGGAGCATGTCTGTTTCATGCCGATTCTGGATGGGCGAACGCGGTGGTAAAGGGGGAAGTGCCGGTAAAGTTGGGTGTGCAGCCCATTAAGTCAATTTAAATTCACGCAAATGCATTTAAATGGCCGTCGCACCCATTTTGGGTGCAGTCCCGATTGCGGCCATTTTCGGGCCTTGGTAAAGGGGGAACCGGCGCGGAGGCGGGCGCGGATCGCGCTACTCGCCTCACGCCCGACTTTACCAAGTTTTTGCGCCTGTAAACGGGAGCAACTTGATGGTAGAATCGGGCCCAATGAGCCACATGGCCTGGTGCTGTGTTGTAACCATTCTATGATTCAATGTTAAATTGAGGTCCTTATGTTATTGAATGAGCTCATAACTGAGACACTTCTTCCTGAATCATTGATAGGTGGTCAGTACTCACCGCCGGTCTGTGCACTAGCCAGTAAGCTCTCTCCTGACAGTCCAGGACAAACCTATCTGCCTTCTTCCGCTCTTTCCCAGCCCTGGGTGAAGAAAGCAAAAAGGAGCAATTTACACAAATCCATTCTCTAACACGTGAATGGTTTTCAAATTCTGGAAATAGCAGCCCCGAAAGCTCCCTCGAACTTCACCATGCTGACCTGTGGGGAGAAAACCTGTGTTAACAATGGGATGAAATATCTGTTGCATTTGAAAAGAAAGAACTTGCATTTATATAGAATCATAGAAATCAGAGAAACCCTACAGTACAGAAAGAGGCCATTCGGCCCATCGGGTCAGCACCAACCACAATCCCACCCAGGCCCTACCCCCATATCCCTACATATTTACCCACTAATCCCTCTAACCTACGCATCTCAGGACACTAAGGGCAATTTTTTTTTAGCATGGCCAATTAACCTAACCCGCACATCTTTGGACTGTGGGAGGAAACCGGAGCACCCGGAGGAAACCCACGCAGACATGAGGAGAATGTGCAAACTCCACACAGACAGCGACCCAAGCCGGGAATCAAACCCAGATCCCTGGAGCTGTGAAGCAGCAGTGCTAACCACTGTGCTACCGTGCCGCCTTCCAAAATTTCAGAAAGTCTGAAAGCATCAAGTACTTTTTGAAATGGGGTTACTGAGGTAATGCAGCAGCTAATTTGTGCACAGCAAGATGGTAATAGCCAGATAATCTGCTTTGTGACATCGATTGAGGGGTAAATATTAACTTTGACACCAGGGAGAACTCCCCTACTTGTCTAAACAGTGTCACCGACCTGCGAGAGCATACCGAGCCCTGGAATAATCAGAAAGATGGCATCAGTAACAGTGCAGCACCTCTCTCGGTACTGCACTAGAGTGTGACCATAGATTATGCTCAAATCTCCAGAGTGGAACTTCTGCAGAGCATGTTTTGTTCTTTATTCCTTTATGTCTATGCGATCACACTGTGTCACGAGTATAATCTCAGTGGTGGTCGTCGTGAACATTTCCTCTTGTTATTAGCTGCCAAAACCTCAAACAGAGCGAGCAGGGCAGTCTCTGAACACCCACACAGCTCAGAATTAATATTCAAGAACTAATACCTGAGGGTTCACATCTAATGTGGAGTTCTTTATGAAAGGGCTCAGGTGGGAGAGAACCTCAGAACGATACACATTTGCAGCCCCTTGCTAATGTCGCACTGAAGGTCGTGGTTTCAAGTCCCACTCCACAGGCTTCAAGGTAACAGTCCAAGCTGACACGCCAGTGCGGAACTGAGGGAGGAGCGCACTGTCAGAGCGGCCATCTTTTTGGATGAGATGTTACTCTGATGGGCGGGAAAGATCCCGATAGTTTTTGAAGAAGAGTTGGCGAGTTCTCCCAGTGTCTCGGACAACTTTTTGGAACCTCAATCTACATCACCGAAACAGAACACTCGCAATGCTGTTTGTGGGATCTTGCTGTGCGAAAATTGTCTGCCACACTTGCTACATTACAACACTTCAAAAAGTTGGCAGTAAAGCAAGTTTGGATGTTTTGAAGGATGTGAAGGGTGCTATATAAAGGCAAGCTCTTTCTTTTCCAGAAGAATTTAAACTCCGCAGGGCCACAACACAAACCCAAACTGTGGCACACCCAACACTCCCTGTTTATACACCTACTCGGCACTCCCCTCTGCTGGCCATAGGTTATATTACATGTACAGAGGAGTGTCTGCTTCCACAGTCCAGGTCAGGAGTCCTCGTTCACTCCAAATGGGAAGTTATACACTTGTGGCCAACAATTTCCTTCCCATTAAAGCCTCAAGCTGTGTGCTTGCGGCTACCCAGTAAGAGGAAGTGCCCCAGTGGAAACATCAGGGTGGCACAGTGGTGAGCACTGCTGCCTCACAGCACCAGGGACCCGGGTTCGATTCCTGCCTTGGGTCACTGTCTGTGTGGAGTTTGTACGTTCTCCCCGTGTCTGCGTGGGTTTCCTCCGGGTGCTCTGGTTTAGTCCCACAGTCCAAAGATTGGCCATGCTAAATTGCCCCTTAGTGTCAGGGGGACTAGCAGGGTAAATGTGTGGGGCTACAGGATAGGGGCTGGGTGGGATTGTGGTTGGTGCAGATTCGATGGGCCGAATGGCCTCCCGTACTATAGGGATTCTATGGAGCCCCCCAGTCTGATACAGATGAGGAATAAACAGCTAGCACTGTGCTCTCATGGTCCACAAGTTTTCAGTCCTGATGTCTGCCACAGCCAGTGGGGACTCTCATGTCCTGGGCAATAGTCTAGATTTCAAGAAGGCATTTGACAAGGTGCCGCACCAAAGACTGCTGCATAAGATAAAGGTGCATGGTGTTACAGGTAATGTATTAGCATGGATAGAGGATTGGTTAACTAACAGAACGCAAAGAATGGAGGTAAATGGGTGTTTTTCTGGTTGGCGATCAGTGACTAGTGGTGTGCCTCAGGGATCAGTGTTGGGACCGCAATTGTTTACAATTTACATAGATGGAGCTGGGGACCAAGTGTAGTGTGTCAAAATTTGCAGATGACACTAAGATGGGTGGCAGAGCAAAGGGTGCAGAGGACGCTGAAAGTCTGCAGAGGGATATAGATAGTCTAAGTGAGTGGGCGAGGGTCTGGCAGATGGAGTACAATGTTGGTAAATGTGAGGTCATCCATTTTGGTAGGAATAACAGCAAAATGGACTATTATTTAAATGGTAAAAAATTGCAGCATGCTGCTGTGCAGAGGGACCTGGGTGTCCTTGTGCAGGAATCTCAAGGAGTTGGTTTGCAGGTGCAGCAGGTAATTAAGAAGGCAAATGGAATTTTCTAGACTTCTTTGCTAGAGGGATGGAGTTTAAAAACAGCGAGGTTATGTTGCAGCTGTATAAGGTGCTGGTGAGGCCACACCTGGAGTACTGTGTACAGCTTTCGTCTCCTTACTTGGGAAAGGATATACCGGCACTGGAGGGGGTGCAGAGGAGATTCATTAGGTTGATTCCAGAGTTGAGAGGGTTGGCTTATGAGGAGAGACTGAGTAGACTGGGGCTATACTCACTGGAATTCAGAAGAATGAGGGGAGATCTTATAGAAACATATAAGATTATGAAGGGAATAGATAAGATAGAAGCAGGGAAGTTGTTTCCAGTGGCGGGTGAAACTAGAACTAGGGGGCATAGCCTCAAAATCAGGGGAAGCAGATTAGGACTGAGTTGAGGAGGAACTTCTTCACAAAAAGGGTTGTGAATCTGTGGAATTCCCTGCCCAGTGAAGCAGTTGAGGCTACCTGATTGAATGTTTTTAAGGCAAGGATAGATACATTTTTGAACAGTAAAGGAATTAAGAGTTATGGTGAGCGGGCGGGTAAGTGGAGCTGAGTCCACGAAAAGGTCAGCCATGATCTTGTTGAATGGTGGAGCAGGCTCGAGGGGCCAGATGGCCTACTCCTGCTCCTAGTTCTTATGTTTTTATAAGTATCCCCAAACTAATATCACAAAGGACGGATGAGAGGTTAAACCGGGACCCAGTCTACCCACACAGATGGACATATAAAAGATCCACGGCGTTAGAAGAAGAGCAGCATTTACCGCAATGTCCCGACCAATAACACTAAAAACAAACCAAAACAAAATACTGCAGAGGCCGGAAAGCTGAAGGAAAAAACAGGATATGCTGGAATCTCCCTGCATTCTTATAAAACTGTCAACCGTAATTCTGCTTCTCTTTCCCCAGTTTCTTTCTTGCCAGCGGAGGTATTTCCAGCATTTTCTAATTCTTACCTCACTAAAATACAGGTGATCTGCTCAGTAATCTCGCTGCTGTTTGTGGGAGTTTGCTGTGTGAAAATTGGCTTCAAAAAGTAATTCACTGGCTGTAAAACTTACTGGAACCTTCTGGGGATGTGAAAGGTGATGTAGAAAAGCAGCCAGCATAATCAAGGATCCCACGCAGCCCGGACATTCTCTCTTCTACCTTCTTCCGTTGGGAAAAGGATACAAAAGTTTGAGGTCACGTACCAACTGACTCAAGAACAGCTTCTTCGCTGCTGCTGTCAGACTTTTGAATGGACTTACCTTGCATTAAGTTGATCTTTCTCTACACCCTAGCTATGACTGTAACACTACATTCTGCACTCTCACCTATGTACGGTATACTTTGTCTGTATCGCGTGCAAGAAACAATACTTCTCTCTGTTTACTAATACATGTGACAATAATAAATCAAATCAAAGAAATGCAAGTTATTTCTTTATATATAATTATCCTATGATGTAATCTGAAAATTCCTAGCTGGATTCCAGGCACCGATGCCTCTGTGTAAGAGGCGTTAGGGACTAGATCAGAAACCCCAAGGTATATTGTGAAGTTAGACAAGACTCCAACTATTTTTTATTTTGGCATTAGTGTGAGTGTAAGGTGTTTCACTCCAGGTGTGATTCTATTGAACCACTAGGAAGCCTTTGTCAAAACCAACTTTATTTTAACAATGCAGTTTAAATATAACAACTGAATTAGCTTAGCTTTTACCAATTGAACTACATAAACATGGCGAGATGCAATTTTTAACTGCTAACCTATCTCTATTAGTTCCAGTTTAAGCAATATTCCTCATAGACTTAAACTGTTCTTCAGAATCAGTTAGCAAACAGCACAGGCTTACGTGGGTAGCCAGAGCTCAAGCCTTTGAACACCCTTGGAGAGAGAGAGAGAGAGAGATCTATTTATTTTAGCGGGTCCCAAACAGCAGACTCCAGAGAGAGAGAGAGGGAAAGAGAGAGACCTATTGCTGTTTGCAGACCCAAGCAGAAACTCAACTTGTTTTTTTCCTGTAAGCTTAGCTCTGCCCAATCACATGAATGTCTCTTGTCAATCAACTTAATAGAATAGAATGGAAGATAGAATAGAACCCCAATGGTGCAGAAGGAGGCCATTCAGCCCATCGAGCCTGCACTGACAACAATCCCACCCAGGCCCGATTGCGTAACCCCACATATTTACCCTGCTGATCCTACACTGACATTATCCTGACACTAAGGAGCAATTTAGCATGGCCAATCAACCTAACCCACACATCTTTGGAATGTGGGAGGAAACCAGAGCACCTGCAGGAAACCCATGCAGACACGGGGAGAACGTGTAAACTCCACACAGACAGTCACCCAAGGCTGGAATCATACCTGGGTTCCTGATGCTGTGAGGCAGCAGTGCTAACTGTTGTGCCACCGTACCGCCCTACTCTGACACCCCGAGGAAAAAACAAAAATAAACAAAAACTGCATTCGCTCAGATTAAAACAAACACCTCATTATCTAGGATCAATTATCTTCTGCATTCTCAGCATGTGGGCTATCTGGAGTAGACAAATTGGCACCAATTAAACAGAGCTGACTTTTAAACATACCCTTCACAAGAAACATGATATAGATACATTTCTTAAAGGCACAGTATCGTCACAGAAGGGACTGAATATTACTGATTGCTGATTCCAGCAATGACCCGAACCTACCGATATTGTTCCTTCGCCTGCATGATGACAAAATCCCACTTGTGATTGATCTTCTGGTTCAATATGTTGTAATTTTCCTTAAAGAAAAGAAACAATAAACACGTAAATACTTCTTAAAATCCTCTAAAACCTCTCTGTGCCCATTCACCCAACTATATCAGAATGGAACAGTGTCAATGAGGGTTGCCAACCCTCAGGGACTGTCCTGGAGTTTGCAGGAACTAAAGATTAATTACTTTTGCCAGGCAACAGGGAGAAAACATATTTACAGAGGCACTTCTATCATTTATTAAAATGTTGCAAATAAGGGAGTAAGGTCTCATAGACCGGGTGAGGGGAGTTGAGGTCATGTGATGAAACCTCCAGGAATATGATGGATTGAGTTATAAGGAGAGGCTGGATAGACTGGGACTTTTTTCTCTGGAGCGTAGGAGGCTGAGGGGTGATCTTATAGAGGTCTATAAATTAATGAGGGGCATCGATAAGGTAGATAGTCAATATCTTTTCCCAAAGGTAGGGGAGTCTAAACCCAGAGGGCATAGGTTTAAGGTGAAAGGGGAGAGATACAAAAGTGTCCAGAGGGGCAATTTTTTCACACAGAGGGTGGTGAGTGCCAGAGGTAGTAATAGAGGCGGGTACAATTTTGTCTTTTAAAAAACATTTAGACAGTTACATGGGTGAAATGGGTATAGAGGGATATGGGCCAAATGCAAGCAATTGGGATTAGTTTAGGGGTTAAAAAAAAAGGGCGGTTTGGACAAGTTGAGCCAAAGGGCCTGTTTCCATGCTGTAAACCTCTATGACTCTATGACTCTATGTCCACTTATAGTTGGCAGCCCTGCAACCCCTGACTGTAATCAACAGCAGTTTGTGAATCAACCACATAAACTGCCTGTTTCCCCAGTGCTCACTCACACCACCTGTACACAGCCACACCGCCTGTACACAGCCACACCGCCTGTACACAGCCACACCGCCTGTACACAGCCTGCACACAGCCACACCGCCTGTACACAGCCACACCGCCTGCACACAGCCACACCGCCTGCACACAGCCACACCGCCTGTACACAGCCACACCGCCTGTACACAGCCACACCGCCTGCACACAGCCACACCGCCTGCACACAGCCACACCGCCTGTACACCGCCTGCACACAGCCACACCGCCTGTACACAGCCACACCGCCTGTACACCGCCTGCACACAGCCACACCGCCTGTACTCAGCCACACCGCCTGTACTCAGCCACACCGCCTGCACACAGCCACACCGCCTGCACACAGCCACACCGCCTGTACTCAGCCACACCGCCTGCACACAGCCACACCGCCTGCACACAGCCACACCGCCTGCACACAGCCACACCGCCTGTACTCAGCCACACCGCCTGTACTCAGCCACACCGCCTGCACACAGCCACATTGCCAGTTTACCCAATGCTCTCTCACACTGCCTGTACACGGCCATACCACCTCTACACGGCCACACTGCCTGTACACAGCCACAGTGCCTGTACACAGCCACACCGCCTGTACACAGCCACAGTGCCTGTACACAGCCACACCCCCTGTACGCAGCCACATCCCTGTACACACTGCATGGGCCCCAGCAATCCGCTGTGTAATTTGGATTGTCTGTGTTTTCTCATGTGGAGTCGCCGAGTCTGTGATTCCCACACCATTCATGAGGATCAGTAAACGCCTTCCTATAGGCCATGGCCATGGAAACCGTGGTTGGCTGCCACAGATTTTGTCACACATTTCATCATTCTTGGAGTTCTGGGCGGCACGGTGGCACAGTGGTTAGCACTGCTGCCTCACAGCGCCAGGATCCCGGGTTTAATTCCTGGCTTGGGTCACTGTCTGTGCGGAGTCTGCACATTCTCCCCGTATCTGCGTGGGTTTCCTCCCACAGTCCAAAGATGTGCGAGGTAGGTGGATTGGCCGTGCTAAATGCATAGGTTATGGGGATAGGGCAGGGGGGAAGGGCCTGGGTGTGATGCTCTTTCAGAGAATTGGTGCAGACTCGATGGACCAAATGGCCTCCTTCTGCACTGTAGGGATTCTATTTTTGACATTTGTCATTAGGACGATGGTGGCCAGTGGTTATGTTATTGGGTCAGTCGTCCTGCGCCAATTGGCCAAAGGCTGAGAGTTCAAATCCCACCGCCTGCTGTTTGGAAGCTTGAATTAGGTTCAAAGCAACTCCAGATGTAAAGGGCCGGTGCCAATGAGGCAGCTGGATCATTTTAAAAGTCCGACTGGTTCCTCAAGGGATTGTTCTCTTTACAGGAGAGAAGATTTAATATACTGTGTTTAAAATGAAGAGCGGATCGAGTAAATAAAGAATGGCAGACGGGTCAGGAACCAGGTGATTGGCAAAGGAAACAAGGGGCTATTGTTTCCTCTTTGTTCAATACATTTCTGTTAATAACAACATTGTATTCACTAATTAGCCAGACCATAATGACACAGGTTGGCATGATCGAGAATGCGCCGTCTGAAACAGCAATGGAAGCAGATTCAATAGTAACTTTTAAATGGAAATTGGTTAAGTATTTGAGGGGTTCAGGGGAATGAGCAGGGGTGTGGGACTAATTGGAGAGCTTTTTCAAAGAGCCAGTACAGGCGTGGTGGGCTGAATGGCCTCTGTGTTGTATCATTCTATCAGTTTAAGAAGCAGATTATGGAAAGGGATTGGGCAAAACTATGGTACAGATGCAAAGACTGGATCTTGGTATAATTTTCTGCATCATTGGGGCGGCACGGTGGCACAGTGGTTAGCACTGCTGCCTCACAGCGCCAAGGACCTGGGTTCGATTCCCGGCTCGGGTCATTGTCAGTGTGGAGTTTGCACATTCTCCCCGTGCCTACGTGGGTTTCCTCCGGGTGCTCCAGTTTCCTTCCACAGTCCAAAGATGTGCGGGTTAGGTGGATTGGTCATGTTAAATTGCCCCTTAGTGTCGGGGGACTAGCCAAGGTAAGTGCGTGAAGTTGTGGGGATGGGGCCTGTGTGGGATTGTGGTCGATGCAGACACGATGGGCCGAATGGCCTCTTTCTGCACTGTAGGATTCTATGGTTCTAATGTGTGTCCAGTATCTTCTGAAAGAACAATAGGTATCTGTGCAAAGTGCTCAGTAATAGTATATTGCAACAAGAAATCTGCGACGGTGAATTTAGTGAGACTTGATGATCAAGTTCCTCAGCAGATGGTGAAATGGGTCCCAGCTGGAAAAACATCATCTGTGTGAGGCCCAAAACCGACACTGTGGGGATGCGCAGAGGTAATCTCGATCCAAGATTCCGCAACCTCACTTTTAACTGGCTGTTAAATGTCAATATCTTACATTGGTGAGGTTTAATGGTAAGTGCATTGTTAAACAGGTGTTGGGTATTTGTACAGTTATAAGTGGGGATGGTTGGGACACTGGTGGGATTGGAGTGGTGTTGACTGTGAACTAAGTCAATAAACTCTCCCCAGCCAAGAAAGCTGCTGTGGCCAAGTTTAAACTTCACCAACCGGCGCGGGTCCAGTTAAGAGTAAATAATCACAGATTGCTGAAGAGAAGAGAAGTAAAAAGAGGGCATTAAACACTTTGGTTAAGGTGTATTTGACAAGTCTCACCTTCTCATATTCTTCTAATATGCCTTTCTTGCGGATATTTTTCTTTGCCAGATAAATTGCTGTTAAATAAAATTGTAATGAATCAATTAACTGCTTCGTAGTAGAAATTAAAAGAATGTAAGCAAGTGTTTCCATGTGACAACATGACCACAATTCGTAAGTACTTCACTGACTATGAAAACATCCCGAGGCTGTGAAAGGCGCTATACAAATGCAGATTCTTTTATCTCCTGTTTTAATTTAAGCATGAATCACCTTGCCGACTGTTAATCATTTGAGAGTGAGTGTATGTGAGGAGATCACACTCATCCCCTTGATAACCGTACTTACCATAATCTGTGTCCTCTGCGGGCCATTCCTGTGTGGGCCAGAAGTAAGGAGTCTGCATTGGATTTAAAGATATAAGAATTAAAATGTGTACAGACATTAGGCTGGGAGGTGCAAAAACGGACTGCATTCTAAACACAAAGGCATTTTCGGATTAAAGAAACATACTTTTGAGCAGTTTGTCAGAGAATCATAGAATCATAGAATCCCTACAGTGCAGAAGGAGGCCATTCGGCCCATCGAGTCTGCACCGACCACAATCCCACCCAGGCCCTACCCCCACATATTTACCCGCTAATCCCTCTAACCTACGCATCCCAGGACTCTAAGGGGCAATTTTTAACCTGGCCAATCAACCTAACCCGCACATCTTTGGACTGTGGGAGGAAACCGGAGCACCCGGAGGAAACCCACGCAGACACGAGGAGAATGTGCAAACTCCACACAGACAGTCACCCGAGCTGGGAATCGAACCCAGGACCCTGGAGCTGTGAGGCAGCAGTGCTAACCACTGTGCTACCGTGCCGCCCAACATTGGTCCATTTCATCCAACGTTTTTTCTCTCTGTATCCTAAATCTCACAAAGACCCATTCACTCATCACCCACCCCGTGTTCACTGGCTCAAAGTATCCTGGCTCCCAGTTAAGCACAGTTTTAAAATTCTCATCCTCGTTTTTCAAATCCCTTGTGATGACTTCAGTCAGGCCATTGAGGTTTGCCTATTGGAGTATGAACTCCCTGATTAAGGAGTATCCTCCTCGTGAACCTGCTCCTGGGCCTGGCAAGGTGTGCCATCTACAGGTCCCGGCAGCGGGCGATCGAGAGGGTCGTCCAACCTGACTGTCTGCTTCTCTACCGCGGCTATATTCACAGCTGGGTGTCCCTGGAGAGGGAGCATGCAGTGTCCGAGGGCACAGTTGATGACTTCCGTGCCCGCTGGGCACCGCAGGGACTGGGGGTGTATTATTGACCCCTTTAATCACATTTTAATTTGATGTTTTAAGTTTCCTTTCCGCTTTGTCTTTTGTTCCGGGCGGTTCCCCTCCTTTTAGGGAGCTGCCCCTTTTGACTTGTCCCTAGATTAAGTTGATTTTGTTAACTTGGTTGGACACAAAAAGGTGTCCCTGATTAAGGAGTCAATTGATGGGCCAATCAGGGAGACTTTTCCTTGTATTTAACTGGGAGTGTCAGTTCCTCTGGCACTCCCGAAGGTAGGCCGTTGACTGACAGCTCTGTGTACTGCTACTGGAATTGTAAATAAAGGGATTCTGGTGAAGGGACTTCTGCCTCCAAAGACTCATTACATCCCTCTGTGGTCTCGCTGCTTCCTAATCTCTGCAATCTCCTCCAGCTCCACAACCCTCTGACGTATCTGTATTGCTCCAGTTGTGGTCTCACACTTTCTCGATGTCTATCTCTGCGCTTTGGTAATTGTGCGTGCAGTCGCTGAGACCCTGTGATCTCTCGCTCCTTCCCTAAACCTCTCCGCCTCGCTACGTGGCTTTCCTCCTTTAAGATGCTCCAAAAAACCCACTGCTTTTGAACAAGCTTTTGTCAGCTGACCTAATATCTCCTTATGTGGCTTTGATAATCCTTTTGCTGAAATGTCTCAGGATATTTTACCACATTGAAGACACGATATAAACATGAGTTATGGCTGTTGGTAAGCTGCTTGAACATATGTCAAACCGACAATAAATTGTCCCCTGTGGATCTGCTAGTTTATTTATTGGTGGATATTTCAATGCTGTATGATTCCATCCACAGTTTAGGCATGTGTCCTGAAGGTTTTCTTGGACTAGCTCTAGATCATTCCTGGGACATGGGCGTCACTGGCTGAGCCAGCATTTATTGCCCATTCCTCATTGCCCTTGAACTGAGTGGCTTGCTAGGCCATTTCAGAGGGCAGTTGAAAGTCAACCACATTGCTGTGGCTCTGGAGTCACATGTAGGCCAGACCAGATAAGGATGGCAGACTTCCTTCCCTAAAGGACATTAGTGAACCAGATGGGTTTTTTCAACAATCGACAATGGTTTCACGGTCATCAGTAGATTCTTAATTCCAGACATCTTTTATTGAATTCAAATTCCACCACCTGCCATGGCGGGATTTGAACCCGACTCCCCAAAACATTAGCTGAGTGTCTGGATTAATACTCTTGCAATAATGCCACTAGGCCATCGCCTCCGCATCTAACAGGCATCTAGCAGGCCCAAGTGGTACCTACATTAGCTGAGAGCTCATTTTGAGCTACATGTGAGCCGTATCATGGAATGATATGATTCCAAAGAGAGATATGGGCCAAATGCAGGCAAATGGGGCGAGCTTAGATGGTCATTTTGGTCAGCATGGACCAGCTGGGGCCGAAGGGCCTGTCTCCATGCAGTACATTCTATGATTCTATGAATCCAGCATTTGCCCAGCAGGGAATTAGGAAACAAACTCCCTCTGTTGTCCACAAAATACATCCACACATTTTCAATTAGTGGTAAAGGGGGTTTTGCTTACCTGGAACCTGTACAGGCTGCTGTCCTGCCGCAGGATCAGGTTCTTGGGTTCCTGTAAAGGGTAGATGTAGCCAAGCCTCACGATCATATTTCCCAAAATGTAGCCTTCTAAAGAAAATCAATTCAGTGGAACAAAATGGTCAGCAAGAGTGAAGCTCATAAAACGAAAGAATGCACAGACACCAGCAGTAGGCATTATATGCTACAGATATATCATGTGTATTTCCACAGAGAAGCCCTCTGAAGTACTTCCCCTGTAGCAGGGTGTCATCTGGTCATCCCATTGGGATTTTATACATTGAAAATCTATAGGGATTGTTTCCTGAAAAAGGGTTTTTAGCTTTGAGTTTAACTAAACAGAAATCTTTTGGGAAATATTTGCAAATATTTACTGTTAGCTGTGTAAATGTAATCTCGTGTGTTCAAGTTTATTTTTAACTATCAAATTTAAACATTTATTTAAAATCCCCAATACTTTGAAATATTTGCTTCTGATTTCAGTGCAGATACCTTCTCATTGTAAAATACAAATTTCAAATTGTTTTGATAGCTTGTCCCAAGTTTGCCTTTGGGATCTGGATGGACCAGTAATTACTATCACTCATATCATAGCAAAATGTATATTTATACATACATTGCGTATGCACACATCATATAGTGTCAACTGTGGTCCAAACTCTGATTCAGAAGGTTGTGGGTCCAAGTTCTGATCCAGAGACAAGAACACAGAACTCCAGGCTCATGTTCCAGTGCAGTACTGAGGGAGTGCTGCACTGTCAGAGGAGTCATTGTTCAACTGTGGCCCTGTCTGCTCCCTCAAGTGTACACTGCAGATCTCATGGCAGCATTCCAAAGTGGGAGAGAATGGGAAAGTTCTTCCCAGTGTCCTGGCCAATCTTTATCTCTCAATTGACATCACAAAATCAGATTTTCTGGACATTACCATACTACTGTCTGGGATCTTGCTGTGTGAATATTGATTGCTGTTTAACCTACATTACAACAGAGTACACATCAATGAGTAGCTGTAAAATTGGCTGCATGGTTCTTTGGAATGTCCTGGGGCTATATCAATATAAGTCTTTAATATGTCCAATACGCTTGTACACATACATAATATTTTAAAAGTATAGATTATATATAACATATATTCACATTAACACATAAATACTTTATAGTTTTCTCACTAAATCTTTCCCCTCTACCAATATGCAAATCTAATTGAATCACCTTATTTATAAATATAAAATCCAGCACAATGCAATCTGTGAAAATGAATTGGAAGGTTTGTGCTGGAACTCATTCGGTTAACTCTGCTTTTGGAAGAACATTTGACAGAACCTTAATCAGCTCCATATGAATGCAGCGAGTGACAAGAGCAGGAATCACAGCCAATGTACAACAATTGGTTCACCATCTGAGGACGATAAGGCTAAGGATTCCAATGGCACCCTGCGTTGTGGGCGGCACGATGGCACAGTGGTCAGCACTGTTGCCTCACAACGCCAGGGATCCGAGTTCGATTCCTGGCTTGGATCACAGTCTGCGTGGAGTTTGCACGTTGTCTGCGTGGGTTTCCTCCGGGTGCTCCAGTTTCCTCCCACAGTCCAAAGATGTGCGGGTTAGATTGATTGACCATTCTAAATTGCCACTTAGTGTCAGGGGGACTAGCAAGGTAAATATGTGGGGTTATGGGGATAGGGGCTGGGAGGGATTGTGGTTGGTGCAGAGTTGATGGGCTGAATGATCTCCTTCTGCACTGTAGGGATTCTATGATTAGATCAATTTTCTCTCTCACCCAGCAGCTGCTGTAGTTTCTGGTTCTCAGTGTGGTTGATGCCTCATGACATTCACAATGGAGCGTTTGGAATTGTGATCACAGAACTACACAAAGTAACAATCAGTGGTCAGTTACTGTGGGGGGAAGAGAAGCTGAGGATATATTACAGTGTGAAGGATTGCCTTAGGTTTGGAATTGAGGGAAACGTTTTTATAAAAGATAGATCTAAGGCTGCATGTTAGGTTTAAAGTTAATTTGTTAGTCTCAAGTAAGACTTACATTAACACTGCAATGAAGTTACTGCGAAATTCCCCTAGTCGCCACACTCTGGCGCCTCTTCGGGTCAATGCGCCTAACCAGCACATCTTTCAGACTGTGGGAGGAAACCGGAGCACCCGGAGAAAATCCACGCAGACACGGGGAGAACGTGCAGACTTCACACAGATAGTGACCCAAGCCGGGAATCGAACCTGGGTCCCTGGCGCTGTGAGGCAGCAGTGCTAACCACTGTGCCACCGTGCCGCCCATGTATATAAATGTGTGCTCTTACCTTCATCTGTAATTTGCAGGCGCTGAATCAGCCATTCCAATACATCATGCCCTACAAAGAGAACAGGTAGCATTGTGAAAAGGCTGGGATTGCCTAATGGACAAAAGGGGTTGGAATGGTTCCATGCCCAAATTGGTGGTTTTCTTACACACACCTCAGTGGTTTCTCATCTAATTTCAACCTTCCGTTTTTTGAAGGGTGTCCAATGATGTGCAGGTCAGGTGGATTGGTCATGCTAAATTTCCCCTTAGCGTCCCAAGATATGTACATTAGGGGGATTAGTGGGGTAAATGCGTGGGATAGTTGGGGGGGGGGGGATCTGGGTAAGATGCTCTGTTGGAGAATTGGTGCAGACTCGATGGGCCAAAGGGCCTCCTTCTGCACTGTAGGGATTCTATGATTGTAAGAAGGGATTGTCCTTCTGTTAACGTTCTTCTTGTCCACTGGATCCGGTGAACCACTGCAAGGTTGGGGAATGGAGGGTTGGTAGGTGGGGGGGGGGTCGGTTGGACCATCTGACAGATCAGGCTTGATGGCCTTTACATCTCCAGCTTGGAACAAATATGATGTTACTGTTTGTAGATCTGAATTGTAAGTCTGTCTGCATCTCCCGTCATCAATGAATGGGGCTGTACAGAATAAAATCACAAGTTCCAGCCAGATAGAACGTGACTGGGTTAGAACAATGAACAAAGAAAAGTACAGCACAGGAAAAGGCCCTTCGGCCCTCCAAGGCTCTGCCGATCATGATTTCCGAACCGAACTAAAAATAAACCTTCTGCCCTTACTCGGTCTGTATCACTCTATTCCCTTCCTATTCATGTACCCAGCCAGATGCCTCTTAAATGTTGCTAATGTGCCTGCTTCCACCACCTCCTCCGACACCTATCACTCTCTGCGTGAAAAACATCCCCTGCACATCTCCCTCAAGCTTTCCCCCTCTCACCTTGAACCTGTGCCCCCTTGTAATTGACACTTCCACCCTGGGAAAAAGCCTCTGACTATCCACCCTGTCTTTGCCTCTCATAATTTTGGAGACCTCCATCAGGTCTTCCCTCAGCCTCCGTCTTTCCAGTGAAAACATTCCTAGTTTATTCAACCTCTCCTCATAGCCAACACCCTCGAGACTGGGCAACATCCTGGTGAACCTTCTTTGCACTCTCTCCAAATCTTCCACATCCTTCTGGCAGTGTGGTGACCAGAACTGCACGCAATACTCCAAATGCGGCCTAACCAAGGTTTTATATAGCTGCAACAATTTCCCAACTCTTGTACTCAATGCTGGTTATTTGAAATAAAAACAGAAAATGCTGGATAAACTCAGCAGGTCTGGCAGTGTCTGTGGACAGAAACAGAGTTAAGGTTCGGGATCTAAATGATCCTTCTACAGAATTGATTGGGTTATTTAAGTTGAGGGGAGGCAGTGGCCTAGTGGTATTATCGCTAGACTATTAATCCAGAAACTCAGCTAATGTTCTGGGGACCTGGGTTGGAATCCCACCATGGCAGATGGGTAATTTGAATTCAATTTTAAAAATCTGTAATTAAGAATCTACCAATGACCATGAAACCATTGTCGATTGTCGGAAAAACCCATCTGGTTCACTAATGTCCTTTAGGGAAGGAAATCTGCTGTCCTTACCTGGTCTGGCCTACATGTGACTCCAGAGCCACAGCAATGTGGTTGATTCTCAACTGCCCTCAGGCAACTAGGGATGGGCAATAAATGCTGGCCAGCCAGTGATGCTAATGTCTCATGAATGAATTTTTTAAAAATGTAGTTGCTCCCAAGCACTGCTGGAAGGAACTGGGAATGATTTTGACCACATAATTTGTATTATAGAACTCTCCTCCACTCACTGCATCTTCCCTGGAGAAATAATCTTGCTCTAGTCGGGAGATTGTGTTTGCTGTAGGTTTGGTCATGAGTTCAGAGAAGTTCAAGTTCCTCCCTTTCCCCCCTCCCCCTCACCCCACCCACCTTCAACTCACTGGCTGGCACTGGTGTCAATGGTCACAATTTTTATTTAAACCTCAGCTCTACACCTAAGTGTTTGACATGATAACACGACATTACACTCAGAGTCACAGCAATGCGGTTGACTCTCAACTGCCCTCCAAAATAGCCCAGCAAGCCACTCCATTCAAGGGCAATTAAGGATGGGCAATAAATGCTGGCCCAGCCGGTGGCTCCCATGTCCCACGAATGAACAAAAAAAAAAGCCCGGGTTCAATTCCCAGCTTGGGTCACTATCTGTGTGGAGTCTACACATTCTCCCCGTGTCTGCGTGGGTTTCCTCCAGTGCTCTGGTTTCCTCCCACAGTCTGAAAGATGTGCTGGTTAGGTACATTGGCCGTGCTAAATTTTCCCTCAGTGTAAAGACTTCAACGAAGCATCTTGGAGTATGAGATTCCTGATTGAGGTCATAATTGCCTGCCCAATCAGGGCGCCCACCTGTATATAAATGTGTCTGGTCTACTGGCACTCCAGAATCTGACTTTGTACCTGAAGCACTTTTTAAAATGTATTTATTAGTGTCACAAGTAGGCTTACATTAACACTGCATGAAGTTACTGTGAAAATTCCCTGGTCGCCACACTCCGGCGCCTGTTCGGGTACACTGAGGGAGAATTTAGCATGGCTAATGCACCTAACCAGCACGTCTGTGGGAGGAAACTGGAGCACCGGAGGAAACCCACACAGACACGGGGAGAACATGCAAACTCCACACAGAGAGTGAGCCAAGCTGGGAATCGAACCTGGGTTTTTTTTTTATTCATTCGTGGGCCATGGGCGCCGCTGGCTGGGCCAGCATTTATTGGCCATCCTTAATTGCCCTTGAATAGAGTGGCTTGCTGGGCCATTTCAGAGGGCAGTTGAGAGTCAACCACATTGCTGTGGCTCTGGAGTCACATATAGGCCAGACCAAGTAAGGATGGCAGATTTCTTCCTCTAAAGGACATTAGTGAACCAGGGTTTTTACAACAATTGACAATGGTTTCATGGTCATCAGTAGATTCTTAATTCCAAATATTTTTATTGAACTCAAATTGCACCATCTACCATGGTGGCACGGTAGCGCAGTGGTTAGCACTGCTGCCTCACAGCATCAGGGACCCAGGTTCGATTCCCAGCTTGGGCCATTGTGTGGAGTTTGCACATTCTCCCCCTGTCTGTGTGGGTTTACTCCGGGTGCTCCGATTTCCTCCCAGAGTCCAAAGATGTGCGGGTTAAGTGGATTGGCCATGCTAAATTGCCCCTTAGTGTCAGGGGGACTAGCAAGGGTAAATGCATGGGGTTATGGGGATAGGGCCTGGGTGGGATTGTGGTCGGTGCAGACTTGATGGGCTGAATGGCCTCCTTCTGCACTGTAGGATTCTATGATTCAAACCTGGGGGTCCCCAAAACATTAGCTGAGTTTCTGGATTAATAGTCTAGTGATAATACCACTAGGCCATCGCCACTCTGACGCTGTGAGGGAGCAGTGCTAACCACTGTGCCACCGTGCCGTGGAATTAAGTTTGTAAATAAAGAGAATCTGGCGAAGGGATACCGGCCTCTGAGGAGTTATTTCACCCACATTATTTATTCAGCTTAAAAAAACTCAGTGGAACAGTCACAACAAAAGATGGAAATGTCAATGAAATTGAAGGCGTAGATTCTGAATGCTAAAGCTTTTATTAGTTGGCAGAATATAAAATGTATTCTTCCAGGCGAGGTTCTATCTCAACTTTAAGAACATAAGAAATAGGAGCAGGAGTAGGCCATCTAGCCCCTCGAGCCTGCCCTGCCATTCAATAAGATCATGGCTGATCTGAAGTGGATCAGTTCCACTTACCCGCCTGATCCCTATAACCCCTAATTCCCTTACCGATCAGGAATCCACCTATCCGTGATTTAAACATATTCAACGAGGTAGCCTCCACCACTTCAGTGGGCAGAGAATTCCAGAGATTCACCACCCTCTGAGAGAAGAAGTTCCTCCTCAACTCTGTCCTAAACTGACCCCCCCTTTATTTTGAGGCTGTGCCCTCTAGTCCTAGTTTCCTTTCTAAGTGGAAAGAATCTCTCCACCTCTACCCATCCAGCCCCTTCATTATCTTATAGGTCTCAGCCTTCTAAATTCCAATGAGTACAAGCCCAATCTGCTCAGTCTCTCCTCATAATCAACACCCCTCATCTCTGGTATCAACCTGGTGAACCTTCTTTGCACTCCCTCCAAGGCCAATATATCCTTCCGCAAATAAGGGGACCAATACTGCACACGGTATTCCAGCTTTATTGCATAACATTCAAGAGATTTTAAAATCACTTCTTCAGTGAGTGAGCATTCTTAATTAATCCAAACACAAAAGAAATGCCATCAAAAAGTGAATAAGGACATTTAATTAAAAACCAATCAGATCATCTCAATGCAATCCATTGTGAATTAAAAGGTTCCCACACTCCACCATCAAATCACTTTAGCAGCAAATGTAATTATTAATTATTAATTAATCTTCTACGCTGCTGATCGGGAGGATCAACAAACTTCAAATATCTAGTAACAAGACCCCAAGCTCCAAGTCACTTGTCATTTTAATTCTCTGTCCCACTCTGATCTCTCTGTCCTCAGTCAGCTATATGTTTCCAATGCAGACAAATGGAAGCTTGAGGAAATGTATTTTGGGCTGAACACTGAGTTCAACAGTTTCAGATCCATTGCTCCCATTCTTTCATACGGAGGAATAGTTCTGCTATTGTCGTTTACATCTCCTCGAGACCCAACTTTTGTTACTTTACTTGTTACCACCAATCCTTCTGCTATTTAATCTCTCCTGCCTTCCATCCCGCCACGCGCCTTCTCTTTGGTTCCCTCCTGCCTGAGGTGGGGAAAAGCAGCTGCCAATGGGAGAGCAACAGGAAATCAAGCTGGGCAAGGGGAGAGAATTGGAGGAACGCAGAAATGTTGGGAAGTGTAGAGCCGGAGGAGGTTACTGCCAATACTCTCCCACATGGGCCAGAATGCAGCCCTGGAGGAACCACAATCCAACGAGGAACATCTCTGTTTAGGAGAACAGGGGCCAAAATTGGAGAACATTGTTCTGAACCTGTTTAATAGCTAAAATCACAAAGGATATTTCAAAATCAATTGGCTCTCCAGTTTCATGTGGATGTCAGCATTTGGTTTATGTAATCCTCTTACTGTTAGACCAAGTAACCTAGCAACAGGCTGAGATAATGAAAGGATGAATCATTGGCAATACTCTTCAGCCGATTTCATTTTATCTTCTAAGTAGAAAGGACAAGTGGCATCAAAGTACGGGAAGGTGTGGGCTTGATCAACTGGAATAGCGGCCTACAGCAAATAACAGAGCATGCATAGTACATTGAGGAACATAGATAAGACCGGACTTCACAGCAAAGATACACGGCTAACCTCAGTCGAGTTTATTTTGGGTGCTCCTTCTCCCTCTCACACACCACAATAAACCTTCAATGTCACTGTGGATCAAACTTCAATTCAAATCATGCAAATGAAATGGCGTGGAGTGTGCTTCAAAGGCTGGAAGTATTATCAAGAGTGAAATGATGTGAGTGGGAACCAAGATGAAAGGAGACGCAGCGAGTGTCAGGAATATGAATCAAGGATGGTAGAAAATCACAACCAGTGAATCCAACACCTATGCAATAAAGATCAGGTCGAGTTTACATGTGGGGATTAGGTCTCATGAAAGGTTTAGTCAAATTTATATTCACCTATTTATTTTCTCACAAGTTAACCTGCCTGCTGTATATTTCCAGTATAGAATCAGTCAGCACAAAAGGACATTTATTGCCTCATTGTATCTGTACTGGCTCTCGAAAGGAGTTGCAGTCACCTTACCAAGGCCAGTCTTCCGACACCATCACCTTTTATTTACAATGTGCTCACGGTGTTGCTCAGCGGCTGCAGTGTATAGGTCAGTGTACAGGTCAGTGTACAGGTCAGTGTACAGGTCAGCCCCGGAGTCTAGCGACTGCCGGCCTGAGGGGAGCTAGCTGGTTTTAAACCCCCCGCTGCTTCTTCCCTGTTGGGTGAGCCTCCACTCGCCTAGTATGGGAGCTCGTATTCTGGAGGCCCATGGGGAGATCCAGTGACGATGTCCCGTGGCCATCATAACATCCCTCCCCCCCCCCTCAAGTCCATTTATTGCCCAACAGCCCGGCCACGGGAGGGCCTTTTCCACCGCTTGGCAATCGGCCCGGGGTCGATTGAAGGAAGGACCAGATCAGGGATGTGAAGCGGATTGGAGACCTTTGCTTCCAGAGGAAGCACCGTAAAGCCACTGACGCTGGTTCTTCCTGAGGTCTTGCTTTGGTTGGAGCACCTTCTGCTTCCATTTTGGAATCCGTGTCCTTATCACCCGGAGGGGTGGGGAGGTGGGGGGATGGGGAGCTTTTGGGGGGGGGGGGCGATTTCTAGTCGTGGCTCGACGCTGGCAGTGGTTGTCCCCATGGTTGGTAATGAGATCGGCACTGGCACGGGCTCCCTACTCCTGAGATGGTCCAGGTGCTTCCTGACAACTTTGCCCTGCGCTTGGACCTTATAAGACACGGGCCTCGTTTTTCCCATTATGATCCCAGGGACCTAACTTAGGCCATCCCGAGGTTACTCATGTGGACTGGGTTGCTGGTTTGGACCGTTCCTTCTGTCCTTGCAGAATCACAGTTCTTCTCCTGATTCTCTTGTTGGGACTCCACACTCCCCACCAGGTTTGGGAACGATAAGTTTAATCTTGTAGCCCATTAACAATTCCGCTGGGGTGATTCCTCTCCTTGTGTGAGGGGTAGGCTTATAGTGGAATAAAAATCGTGCCACTTTGGCTCTATGGATGCTGCGGGTTGCTTCTTCATTCTGAACTTAAAAGTCTGCACCGCTCACTCAGCGAACCCTTTCAAAGGTGGGTCATAGGGTGCTGATGAGTTTGATTCCATTGGAAAGCATGAAGGTGTGAAACTCAGTGCTTGTAAAGGCAGTGCCATTGTCAGAGAGCAGGACTTCTGGTATCCCATGAGGGCAGAAACATTGTCATAGTTTCTCAATGGTTTTCCCTGACATTGGTATTCTTGCAGGTGTCCTGATGAATGCAAGATGAAAAACTTTGACAAAACATCTTTTTTGCAGCAATACTCAAGTTCTACAGTACCAAACAATGTCTTGTTACCTCCTTATGGTCTTCTGAACCTTGCTGTGTGTGAATTAGCTACGTGTTTCTACATTACATCAGAGACCTTGGGTAAGATTCTCCAGCCTCCCAACCGTGTGTTTCCCGCCAGCGGGAGGTGGTGTGTTGTTTGCTGGCGGCGGGATTCTCTGGTCCCACCGCTGTCAATGGGAATTCCCATTGATGTCACCCTATGCCGGTGAGAAACCCATGGGCAAGGGGTGCCGGCAGACTGGAGAACCCGCTGGTATGAACAGCCGGAGAGTTCCAGCCTATATTTCAGAAATAATTAATTGGCTGTGAAGCACTTTGAGTTGCGATGAGGTCACGAGGACTCTACAGAAATACAACTTCTTTAATTTTAAGAAACATCTTTAGGTTTGGTACGTGGTTAACAGTTTAGGAATGGGTGCACCTGTAACCTGAACCAGCACTGATAAATCTGGGACTGATGGAATGGTGTTGCAGTGGATTGTTAGGAAGATTTATAAAATCCATTTTAAGAAACAAATTGAAGAATAGCAGGCCGGATTGTGCAGGGGGCGCAATGGAAACCCAGCAGTGAAGAATATTGGCCCTCTTACCTGTCATAGCGTGAGGGATAGTCGTTATCATCAGCCTCTGTGCTTGGGTTTTAATCCCAGTGTTTGGATCCTGCATTTCCATTATCAGAGGCTCAATCTAAAGAGAGAAGAAGTTCAAACAGGGTGAAAGGTAAAGAGGTGATCAAAGGAAAAGCTGAATAATAAAAAGTAAATATATCAACACCATTTGTGCAAGTTGGTGCTTGTTGTCGAAGAGATACCTTTTGGTGTCCAAAGATGTGTAGGCTAGACGGATTAGTGGGGTCGACACGTGGGGTCGACATGTGGGGGGTCAACACATGGGGTCAACACATTTGGTCAACACGTGGGGTTAGCACGTGGGTTCCACACGTGGATTCCACACGTGGGTTCCACATGTGGGTTCCACACGTGGGTTCCACACGTGGGTTCCACACGTGGGTTCCACACGTGGGGTTACGGGGATAGGGCCTGGGTGGGATGTCCTGTGGGAAAGTCAGTGCAGACTCGATCAGCTGAAAGGCCTCCTTCTGCACTGTAGGGATTCTATGATTCCTCTGGAGGAGAGGGGAAGAGGAGTTGATTGGGGGAGGGTCTACTGAGCACAGAACCCGGAGCTTCCATTTCACAAGATCTTTACAGCGTCACATCAGCCAGTTTCATTTTGAGTTGATGATCTTTTGTCTGCGTTGGGAAGATGAGATTTTCAGAGTGTTTCTTAACGATTCACACTGCTGCCTCGCCGTGTCCTGTTGCCACAGAATATCCAACACAGGCAGTAATGCGCTGTTAATATTGAAACAATACTTTTGCTTGTCTCCCAATAAGAGTTAAACTGCTAAAGTGCAAATCAGCTCCCAAGAATGAACAGTGGAGAAAAACGATGTAAAATGTTTTGAATTTATAACGTTATCGGAAACGCTTTGTTGGAAATAGTAGCTTGCAATTCAATCCAGCCAATTATTATCCTCTAATAACTGGGTTAGTTTCCCTGGTCTCAGGAATGGATTTCTCTGTGATACAGCCTTTAATCACTATTATTACAGCAAATGCTGTCTGATCCTGTTTGGTGAATACTGCAGGCAGGTAATGTGGCGATCTCTGAATTTTAAAAAAATCTCATCCACTGTGTCAACCACAACGCTTAAACTAGGTTCAAAACCTTAAAGGACAGGTTAACAGCTAAAATGTAATTTGCAATGTCTGTGATGGAACGGTGGCCCAGTGGTTAGCGCTGCTGCCTCGCAGCACCAGGGACCCAGGTTCAATTCTGGCCTCGGGTCACTGTCTGTGTGGAGTCTGCACATTCTCCCCGTGTCTGTGTGGGTTTCCTCCGGGTGCTCCGGTTTCCTCCCACAGTCTAAAAATGTGTGGGTTATGTTGATTGGCCATGATAAATTGCCCCTTAGTGTCAGGGGGGTTAGGACTGTAACTATGTAGGGTTATGGGGATGGGACCTGGATGGGATTGTTGCCGGTGCAGGCTCGATGAGCCAAATGGCCTCCTTCTGCACTGTAGATCAATGATTCACGAAGGATTTCTTTAATTCCATAAAAGCAAATCAATCTCCATCACTCTGCTGGGATAATGAACCCTCGTTCATTACTATCAGTGATTTGAGGCATGTTCCTCCCACTCCCTTTTAACTTTGATTCGAGAAGCAAGCATTGGAACTAGCTTTGCTTTGACAATAGAGTCAGTGGGGGACATTCTACAGCCTCGCTCGTCCCGAAACCACAAAACCCACCTGAGGTCAACGGACCATCCCATTGTCCGCCCCTCGCCCGTGCCGATTCCTGTGGTGGGTGGGACAGTAAAACTCCGGCCGTAGAGTCACAGCACAGAAAGAGGCCCTTCAGCCCACCGTGTCTGCGCAGGCCGTCAATCACCTATCTATTCTAATCCCACTTTCCAGCACATGGTCTGTAGCCTTGTCCACTGTGAGGATCGATTCTCCCATCCTGCTGCGCTGCTTTTGTGGCACAGCGGGCCGGGAGATTGGAGCGGAGGCCATTTTGTGGGCTCCCCGCTGGGCGCCACGGCCTCCGCGAGTCTCCAGCAGCTGGACTTCTGGCACCATCAGCTCCGCTCCGGAAATCGGCGCCGAGCTGCATAAATTATGGTAAAGATCATTAGCATGTATTTTAAATCTCATTAGCGGGCCGCCAGCATCCCCTCCCCCTGCCTCCACCAGGAGTATTTCACTCCAGCGGGGTTTAGTATTGCTAAAGAATTACTAAAGCTAAAGCATTCGGGGGCCCCCAGAGGGTAGGGCACCGGGGGGGGAATTTCCCGGGCATTGTCAGCCTGGCAGTGCCAGCCTGGGCCCCCGGCACTGCCCAAGGGACAAAGTGCCAATGTCCAGGAGGCACCATGGCACTGCCAACTGGGCATCGGGCAGTGTCAAGAGGACAGGTGGGAACTGAGTGACTGAGTTCACCCAATTGACAATCTCCCTGTATGTAACAAACAGTTCTATTATTACTGGAGAGTGTCCTTTAATCCCCAAATGTGACCATGCTCCTTGGCACTGCTCTTGCAGTATTCAGCCAACTATTCAGTAGCAAAGAGAGCAGTGTTGTTGAGCGACACCCCCAAAAAGAATGAAGCAATTTCCTTTTCACCGCCACAGGTATGTTGCCTTGTTGGATTTTGCAATCTTTAACTCAGTGAGATGCAATCTAAGCTCCCTATGAACAAGGTCTTCCCCATGTCTCTACCTTGTTTCAAATTAGGCCGGGCTCAACTTTAGAAAATTCACTGCAGCCTTGAATCTGACCTGTCAGCCCAGGTACACAGGCTAGGCACGCAGGCTGGGCATGCAGGCTGGGCACGCAAGCCGGGTACACAGCCCAGGTACATAGCCCAGGTAGACAGCCCGGTAAAAAGCTCGGGCACACAGGCCAGGCACACAGGCCGGGTACACAAGCCAGGTATACAGCCCGGTAAAAAGCTCGGGCACACAGGCTGGGCACACAGGAAGATGCAGGTTCTAATCAAGGGTCGTTAACTCTTGTTCTCTCTCCACAAACACTATCTTCACAGTATTTTCTGTAGATCTTGAGTGGGTTCAACTCTCATTAATGCTGGAAAGGCAGAACCAGCAGGGGTTTCCCTCATTACATTTCCTTTGCTGGGCTTGGCGTGTGCACACACTCTGCCGTTTATATCAGCAAGAAAGCCCCGCTGTTTCATTTGAACTGAAATCAGTGCAGCTTTTCCCTTGCTTGGGAGCTGATTTGCACTTTAGCAGTTTAACTCTTGTCGGAGGACACAACAAAAGTATTGTTTCAATATTAACAGCGCATGACTGCCTGTGTTGGATATTCTGTGGCAACAGGACACGGCGAGGCAGCAGTGTGAATCGTTAAGAAACACTCTGAAAATCTCATCTCTCCAACGCAGGCAAAAGATCATCAGCAACTCAAAATGAAACTGGTTGATGTGACGCTGTAAAGATCTTGTGAACAGGAAGCTCCGGGTTCTGTGCTCAGTGCCACCCACCCGCTCATCAACTCTTCTTCCCCTCTCCTCCAGAGGAATCATAGAATCCCTACAGGATTTTGGCCCATCGAGTCTGTATCGACTCTCCAACAGAGCATCCCACCCAACCCCAGCCCCGTAACCCCACGTGTTAACCCCACATGTTAACCCCACGTGTTTACCCTGCTAATCCCCCTAGTTTACACATCTTTGGACACCTAAGGGGCAATTTAGCATGGCCAATCAACCTAACCCCTGCACATCTTTGGAGTGTGGGAGAAAAGGAAACCGGAGGAACCAGAAGAAACCCACGCTGGGGGGAGGCGGGGGGGGGGGGGGGGGGGGGGGGGGGGGGCAGGGGGAAGGGGGGGGGGGGTTGACCCTGCCTGCAAAAGTCAATCCATGTTTAGTTGGCTTGGCTGTGATGCTCCCCACAGCCAAACAGCCTGCAGCCACTCAAGTGCCCAGGTTTCAAAATGAAGATTGTGCAGTTAGTTCAAGTCTCAGAGAGCTGCCAGCACACCTGGAACTGTGACCCAGTGGGAATCAGTGACATCCAGACAGGTTGGGAGAAAGTACATGAGAGCGATCGTAACAAAACAAACACCATGTGAAATCAATTAGCTTTGTCAAATGAAAAATAATAGGAAATGTGTATATTTCCTTGAGAATTCTTGAACAGTGAAGACATACATTAATTCTGGAGCATTCTCTCAGCAGTACCTGACTATCAGTGCACAACATTGAACAGTAATAATTTTGAATTTCCTGAAATTATATCAGGGGAGACATCGGGGAGTTCCACAGATAAATCGAATGGGCTTGTACGTGTATTTTATAATTAATATTCTCCATGAACCACTTCAGTGATGCGAGGTATCTCTTCACAGCTATCTGGTCAAGTATCTAAATTTGGTGGCAATAGGAACCCATTGATGCCATTACAGTGACATGGCTCCATGCCAGACACCTCCAGACAATTATCTCTTGTTAGAGAGTTCTACAAACATAAACTTCTTGGTAGGTCGATGCACAGAAGTCCATCTTAATTATACACCCCTACTTCCTTCACATCTACTGAACTATTTTATTTATATTGATGGACCACTTTTCCCGTTATGGTTAATTGTATTACGATTTAAGTGAAACGGTGATGAGGCAGATGGTGTTAGTTCCAATGGAAGGCATGCTTGAGGAGTCAGGTCCTGGTTCACACCTGTGACTCTTTACCTGGAGTTAATATTAGCACTGCTGCGGTAATAATAAAAGGACTTATAACCCAGTGGAGTTCAACTTCCCAAAGCCTGGGATTTAATGCCATTCTTCCTGAGAGGTTCTGACCAATTTATTCAGAGTTCCAAACATGTGTGTGTTCTTATTTATTGTGATTCCTTGGTAATACTGCAGGCTTTTTTAAAACCTCTCTCAGAGAGATAAACAGCTACAGCTTCCTCAAGTAGCATCAACTTTTGGAGCTGATCCAATCGCCCAATTTGGACTTTGGGATCCAAGTACACTCACTATATCATAGAAACATAGAAACTAGAAGCAGGGGAAGGCCATTCGACCCTTTCAGCCTGCTCTGCCATTTTGATCATAGCTGATCATCGAATTCAATATCCTGATCCCGCCTTCCCCCCTCCATATCCTTTGATCCCTTTAGCCCCGAGAGCTATATCCAATTTATTCTTGAAATCAGACAACGTTTTGGTCTCAATATCCTTACGAGTAGGTGAGGAGCGGGTGAATGGCTCCGTCTTTTCCCCCTCCGCATTTGACCACAACAGGAGGTTCTTTGTTTGAAAAGGATAAACTTGCCAATTCAATGAGTACTGACCTGTTGATGCACTGTGATCAAAAAAAGAACCAATAGGATATGTTTTTCTTGAGTTTAACAAAGAAAGAGGTTAGCTTTATTATACTAAATCCGATCTAAGTAAAATAATATAATACTCACCAACTTTCATGCACATCCACTCAAACTTCACACACACACAAATACAGATGACAGAGCAGGGTGACAGAGTGGGCAAGGGTAGATTGGCCAAATTAGAGTCCATAAATAAAGTGAAAGAGTTTGCAATCTGTAGTTTGGTGTCTCAGCTGACTTCACACTGAATTTGAGCTAAATGGTCTCAATGTTACCAATTTAAAGGTGTAGAAGATTGAGTTATTCTTCAGGAGACAGTAGTGTGAGGTTGGATTTTTTAAAGAAGTCTCTGTCTGTGACAGGATGTCCCTGGAGGATCTCAGTCAGATCTCAGTCAGGACAGAACGACTGTGAAAATAGGTGAGTTCAGACCCGTTATTTTCGGCGAGAGAAAAATTAAAATCTTATGCCACTTAGAGAAAGAATTAGGCAAAGTGTGGTTCACGCCAGTAGGGGGAATGGACGGAGTCTATCCATGCCAGGAAGCTGGCTGCTGACTGCTAGGAGTGCCATTGCACATGCACCTGATCCCCCAATGTACTAACTGTGTACAAGTGTACACAGTTAGTGAACTGGGAGATATCTCACTCCCCCCCCACCGTTCACCCTCCCCGGCCAATTGCACCCCCATTCACCCCCCACACCCCAAGGGGCACTGCCCTCCTTTCCCTGACCACCCGGGGAGCCTCAATGGCCTCCAGTCCCACCGGCGAGGCCATCGCATCTGGTCCCTGTTGCTGGGGAATATACGTGATCCTTGCATCCCGAGCTCACAAATAATATTTAAATTAGAATTTAAATATTAAAATCAGACTCCTACCCTTCCCAGGCGCAAGGTGGATTACGCCTGCGGATCAGTGCCGGTAGGATCATGTAAGGAACTGAGTGTAAACCCGGTTTTTCATCACTCACGATTTAACCGGTTCTCCCCATCCATCGACCGGCGTGGTGAGCTGGTAAGATCACCCCCATCGTCTTTGGGTTTTGCAGACAGACTGACTCCATTCCAATGAATTGGAATGTGGAATATGGAAGATATGGTGATGCAAACTGGGGTTAGCCATCTTGGCCTGAGCCCAAGTCACTTTAGTCTCTGTGTTTTTAAAAAGTTTGTTTAAAAAGTCCAATTCAGGTTTCCAGCTGGTAGAATAAAAATAATTATTTAGCATAAAGCACATCCTGATGACATTATCAATGGATGCATCCCATCAGTCATGTAACCTACTCAAACCCAAAATGCTAGTGACTATCCTCAGGATAGATTCTTCACCTCTGACCTTCTGATCATTAGACCTGCAGTCCTTTGAACATACAAACGTAGAAACTCATAGAAATTTATAAAATTCTAACAGGGTTAGACAGGGTAGATTCAGAAAGAATGTTCCCAATGGTGGGGGAGTCCAGAACTAGGGGTCATAGTTTGAGGATAAGGGGTAAATCTTTTAGAACTGAGGTGAGGAGAAATTTCTTCACCCAGAGGGTGGTGAATGTGTGGAATTCACTAGATATCGCTCTTGGGGCTAAAGGGATCAAAGGATATGGGAGGAAGGGGGGGGGCATCAGGATATTGAATTTGATGATCAGCCATGATCAAAATGAATGGCGGAGCAGGCTCGAAGGGCCGAATGGCCTCCTCCTGCTTCTAGTTTCTATGTTTCTGTAAACGACTAAAGGCTATTCAAATGAGTCATTTTAGATGATCACCCATGTGCTCAAAGGCCTACACTGGCTCCTGGTAAAGCAACATCTTGATTTTAAAATTCTCATCCTCATTTTCCAATCGCTCCATGGCCTCACCCTTCCATTTCTCTGTAATCTCATCTAGTCCCACAACCGCCTCAGATACCTACACTCCTCTAATCCTGGCCTCTGCATCACTGATTTTAATCATTACAGCTTTGCTGTGTGACGCTACCATGCCTTTAAGAAAGGTACCTTAAGCTTGTTCTCTGCGGTTAAAAGCAGCCCTCTTTTTCTTAATTGTAGCACGGAGCTGCCTGAGCAGATGTCCTTTTATTGCTGCTGAAATGATATAATGTGCCTTTTGTTTATTTTCAATTTGGCCTAACGCAATGTCCTGGAGTTTTATGACCCTTTTGAGTTGTTGGGGGAAGATTGATTGACAGGTCAAGGTCAGATATTACTTTGGGAAAATCCAGGGCTCTTTACTTTCTGTTTGGCAGAAACTGTTGGATTCCGGACTGAAAACAATGTTTGCGTCTCTCTCCCTGGGATTGGAAATTCTGTTGGCTGCTGGCTAGTTAGAAGCTGATTGGACTGCAGATTGGAAGCAGTCTTTCTTGCCTCTCTGCAGTGAAAAGTTTGCAATCGGTGCTTGGCTAACTAGAAGCTAGAGGCAAGCAGTGGCTCTATCTTTAGCTCGAGGGGCTTTGGGAGCTCCAGGACAGAGAAGTCAGAGTTCAATTCTCCATTCAAATGACTAATTGGGTGGCAAAGTGCATGGTGGCACAGTGGTTGGCACTGTTACCTCACAGCACCAGGGACCCGGGTTCAATTCCCAGCTCGGGTCACTGTCTGTGCGGAGTCTACATGTTCTCCCGGTGTCTGCGTGGGTTTCCTCCAGGTGCTCCGGTTTCCTCCCACTGTCTGAAAGACATGCTGGTTAGGTGCATTGGCCATGCTAAATTCTCCCTCAGTGTACCCGAACAGGTGCCGGAGTGTGACGACTAGGGGATTTTCACAGTAACTTCATTGCAGTGTTAATGTAAGCCTACTTGTGGCACTAATAAATAAACTTTAATTCACAGCAGGGGTTGCAAAGCTGCAAGATCCAGCATCATGTGAGCATACTTACTTTCTGTGCAAAGCCTACAATGTTTGTGTTCGAACAGTAATCGTAGCTATGAAGGTTTATACAATATCATGGTTGTTCTTTTTTCTTGTTTATAATTGATAAAAGTTATTGCTAATTGACTTATTGTATGTTAACTGTACTCTTAAATAAACTTTCTTTGATAAAATCTCCCACATGGGTCGTTTGAATCCTACCTGGAGTGAAACAGCTTGGCTGAGATTCTCCCAAAAAAATTCTAAGTCCCCAATGTGCGGGAAAATGGGAGTAACCCCCGCCGGTTTTTTCTAGCGCACATAGCAGAGTGATTCTCTGACACTCTGTGCATTGCAGAGTGCCCTAGAGGGATTCACTCTGGAAATCTGTGGGCAGGGCCTATTCCCACCGAGGGGCCGGAGACTTCAGTCCCGGGCCCACTAATGATATGGAAATGAAGATTTCCATATTGTAATCAGCTCTGCACCCAGCAGCGGGCTGGAAGAATCGCCCCTCTTATGCCTATCCATTCCAAAATTCAAAGTGCAAAACTTATGGTCTGGGGTGACTCCGTAAAACACCTTGGAGTTTCTGACCGGGATAACAGGTGGCTGCATCTTCAGCGGCCAAGGCCCAAAGCTCTGGAATTTCCTCCCCAAACCTCTCCACTTCTCTACCTCGCTTTCTTCCTTTAAGATGCTCCTTAAAACTTACCTCTTTGACCACGTTTTTGTCATCTTACCTACTGTCACCTTCTGTGGGTTGTTGTCACAGGCTCGTTGTCATGTTCCTGGGATGGTTTATTACATTAAAGGTGTGATATAATTAGAAATTGTTGGTATTATCAAAGGAGTTGATAGGGTAGATAGAAAGAAGCTATTTCCTCTTGTATGGGGAGTCCAGAACAAGGAGTGGGGGACAATACCTTAAAATTAAAGCTAGGTTGTTCAGGGATGTTGTCAGGAAACATATCTTCACACAAAAGGTAACAGAAATCAGGAACTCTCTGCCCTCAAAAAGCTCTTGCGATGGACGTGTCAATTAAAGATTTTAAGCTGTGATTGATAGATTTTTGTGAGGTAGGTCTTGTGGCGCACTGCTGGTATCCCCTACCTCAGGGCCAAAAGCTCTTTCTTCAAGTCCCACTTCAAGGTCATGTTGGCCATGGAAGCTGTGTTCATAACATGGCCAAATGGGCTGATTATCAGCCTGCAAGTACTTCCAATGCGCATGATGGTGGGCGGGTAAATTTCCTGGTCAGCCATATATTACAGAAGGCAATGGCAAACCCTGCCATACTCTGCCAAGCATCATCATGGGCCAATCCAATGGAAGTCCGTGGTTGTCAACAACCTCATATGGGATGGTGCCTGATGGAGGAACGGTTACAGAAACAAGGCAGGTACAAGGCAGTTAGGTTACTGGTTAGCCATGATCATAGAATCATAGAATCCCTAGAGTGCAGAAGGAGGCCATTCGGCCCATTGAGTCTGCACCAACTCTCCAACAGAGCATCTCACCCAGGCCCACCACCGACCCTATCCCCTTAACCCCTAATCTTATTGATCTAATTGAACGGGATGGAAAAGGTTTAAGGGGTTGAATGGTGTACTCTGTACAATTTGTTGGCTATTGGCATGATGCAGTGATAGCCATTGCTCTCCCTGGAGATTTAACAAATAAAATTAAATAAAGAAAATAACATATTTTGCCTTTTCCTTGCATTAGTTGCTGTTTACAGATCTAATCCGTTTGATGTTTCTCAGCTGGGGCTTCTATTTTGCTGGTCAGAACATGACATGATCCTTATTTTATGATGTGGGAATGGCCGTCGCTCGCTTTGCCCCAAGAGTTATCGGAACAGATGAATTTCCTTTGTAAACAAGTCTTCTCGGAGATGAGCATCATTACGTAAATGAGTATAACCTCCTGCGAATGGGAGGAACATCAATTAAAGACTGTCACATCCCCCATTAAACCCGGAAAGGAAAAGAAAATAATTGTCAGGTGGCGTGGTGAAGTGAATGCAGAACACTGAGATATATTCAGACTAATTAAAGTTAGATTAGGATGCTGCATGTTAGAATGGATGGAAAGATTTCACCACTGAGGTTTTGTCTTAATCACTAAAACTGTGTTCAATTAGTCGAATACTTTTCATGCAGATTTTTTGCCACTGCCAGTTATGGTTGCAGACCGATGCAAACTTTGCACAGTTATCGTATCATCGAAAAGATGGGAGGGAATAGGAGTGATGATGTGGAGATGCCGGCGTTGGACTGGGGTAAGCACAGTAAGAAGTCTCACAACACCAGGTTGAAGCCCAACAGGTTTATTTGGAATCACAAGCTTTCGGAGCTCACCTGATGAAGGAGCAGTGCTCCAAAAGCTCATGATTCCAAATAAACCTGTTGCACTTTAACCCGGTGTTGTGAGACTTCTTACAGGGAATAGGAGGTTCAGTGAATTTGCTGGGTTCTAAATGACAGACTTAATGGACAGAAAATTGGATGGATTGTTCTACAGGTGATTATGTAATCCTGAGCTCCCTCAATGTGCTGTGCCCATGTGCAACAGGACGTGGATGTTGTCTATATGGACTTTAGTAAAGCGTTTGACAAAGTCCCTCATGGTAGGCTAGTGAAAAAGGTTGGATCCCATGGGATAAAGGGGGAGGTGGCTAGATGGGTGGAGAACTGGCTTGGTCATAGAAGACAGAGGGTGGTAGTGGAAGGGTCTTTTTCCGGCTGGAGGCCTGTGACTAGTGGTGTACCGCAGGGCTCTGTATTGGGACCTCTGCTGTTTGTGATTTATATAAATGATCTGGAAGAAGGAGTAACTGGGGTGATCAGTAAGTTTGCGGACGACACAAAACTGGCAGGACTTGCAGATAGTGAGGAACATTGTCAGAGGCTACAGAAGGATATAGATAGGCTGGAAATTTGGGCAAGGAAATGGCAGATGGAGTTCAATCCTGATAAATGCGAAGTGATGCATTTTGGTGGGAATAATGTAGGGAGGAGCTACACGATAAATGGAAGAACCATAAAGGGTGTAGAGACGCAGAGGGACCTGGGTGTGCAAGTCCACAGATCTTTGAAGGTGACGTCACAGGTGGAGAAGGTGGTGAAGAAGGCATATGGCATGCTTGCCTTTATAGGACGGGGCATAGAGTATAAAAGTTGGGGTCTGATGTTGCAGATGTATAGAACGTTGGTTCGGCCGCATTTGGAATACTGCGTCCAGTTCTGGTCGCCACACTACCAGAAGGACGTGGAGGCTTTGGAGAGAGTACAGAGGAGGTTTACCAGGATGTTGCCTGGTATGGAGGGGCTTGGTTATGAGGAGAGATTGGGGAAACTGGGGTTGTTCTCCTTGGAAAGACGGAGGATGAGGGGAGACTTAATAGAGGTGTATAAAATTATGAAAGGCATAGATAGGGTGAACGGTGGGAAGCTTTTCCCCGGGTCGGTGGTGACGTTCACGAGGGGTCATAGGTTCAAGGTGAAGGGGGGGAGGATTAACACAGATATCAGAAGGACATATTTCACACAGAGGGTCGTGGGGGCCTGGAATGTGTTGCCGGGCAAGGTGGTGGAGGCGGACACACTGGGAACGTTTAAGACTTATCTAGACAGCAAAATGAACGGAGTGGGAATGGAGGGATACAAAAGAGTGGTCTAGTTTGGACCAGGGAGCGGCGCGGGCTAATTGTTCCTGGTTTCTCGTTTCAAGCCTTCATTCTACGATCATCTTGCTGGTGCCAGTACAGAGTGAGACTGCGGATAGTTGGGAACCTGTCTCGGGGGCAGGGAATTCATATGGTGTTCGTGGAAGTGGAAATGACTAGGGTTGGGAAGCATTTTCCGATCGGGGCCATTGTGATCTCCTGGACTCGTTTCGATCGCCTCAGGGGGTCGGAGAGGAATTTCCCAGATTTTTTTTCCCCCATATTGGCCCTGGGGTTTTTCACTCTGGGTTTTCGCCTCTCCCTGGAGATCACATGGTCTGGAATGGGGGGGTGGGGGTAAGTTAATAGGTTGTAATGAACAAAGCATCATAGCTGTGAGGGACAGCTCGGTGGATAGGATATTGGTATGTAGATAGGCTGGAAAATTGGGCGGGGATCCTGGATTCAGGATTCAATCCTGGACCGGGGAGCGGCGCGGGCTTGGAGGGCCGAAGGGCCTGTTCCTGTGCTGTATTGTTCTTTGTTCTTTGTTCTTTGACATAGAATCTCTACAGCGCAGAAGAAGGTCATTCGGCCCATCAAGCATGCACTGACAACAATCCCACCCAGACCCTCTCCCCATAACACCACATATGTATCCTGACACTAAGGGACAGTTTAGCATGGTCAATCAACCTAACCTACAGATCTTTGGACTGTGGGAGGAAACCAGAGCACCCGGAGGAAACCTACGCAGACACGGGGAGAATGTGCAAATTTCACATAGACAGTCACCCAAAGCTGGAATTGAATCCGAGGCAGCAGTGCTAACCACTGTGCTACCGTGCCCCCCACGATCTGACTCATTCTCTCTTAGTAAGAAGTCTCACAGCACCAGTTTAAAGTCATTCTCTCTTCAACAGTTTAAAGACAGATTGTAGGGGGTAAATGTTCTTCACTGAAAGTCCCTCACTATCTCCTGACTCCCATCACCCCAGTAATATACCTCTTTCAAACTGAACCAATAACTGAACGCTTTGGAAAGAAAGGCTAGTCATCAACTCACGGTGATCAGAGAAACATAAAAACTGAATGGATTCTGATTGTTCAAAGAGTGATAGTTTTAGGAAGCTTAATTTCAATTGTTTGAAGCTGTACTGGATTATAAATAGAAACAAGTCATGAAAAGACTGGCTTATCCAGAATGCCCTTTTGAACTTAAGTGTTGTTCCTGCTACAGTGACTGAGCCGAGAGCCGGAATGTAGGGAACTGAGTGACAGAACCGTACATTACAGAGTTGGTGACGTGCAAAGCCAACCCAAATTGGATGGAACATTTTTTTTATCAGCAGCTGGTTGAAATTTCCACACAGTTTGAGAAAAGGCAACATTATGTTTTTGTCATTTGCCCGGCTTACATCAGGACATTTCTGCTTTTTCCTATTTTAACAGAAACAGAAATGTAAGGCACAAAAATAAAAGCAATTTTAAAAATCTATTTACGTTTCTTCAACATACACACATGCTCCATCCCTTGGTTGAAGAGCTATACTTATCCTCCTGTTTCCTCTCCCTCCCCATGGAGAGAGGGATCTGAACCTTCTCTGGTTCTTCAGACACAGAGCTCCACTCCCCATCCCCACTCCCATTTCAGCAGTGTCACTGCAGGCTGGATGACAGTTCCCTCACAGAGACAGTCACTTTCCAGGGGGCTGCCATAGAAACGGCAGAGAGGAAAATAGGAAATAACCACCAAGGAGGAAGACAATGAAATGAAGTGAAGTGAACAGTCTCAACAATTACCACTTCCAATTGTTGCCACTATCCCAAAAATGCTTGCTGTCCAAGGGAATGTTGGGACCACAACTTTTTACTTTATATATCAATGATCTAGACGAAGGAACTGAAGGCATTGTGGTTAAATTTGTAGATGATACATAGGTAGGTGGAGAGTCAAGTAGTATTGAGGAGACGGAGAGGCTGCAGAAGGACTTGGACTGGTTAGGAGAGTGGGCAAAGCAGTGGCGGATGGAATACAACATGGGAAAGTGAGAGGTTATGCACTTGGTAGGAAGAATAGAGGCGTGGACTATTTTCTAAATGGGGAGAGAATTCAGAAATCGGAAGCACATAGGGACTTGGGAGTGCTAGTTCAGGATTCTCTTAAGGTTATCGTGCAGGTTGAATTGGTAGTTAGAAAGGCAAATGCAATGTTAGCGTTCGTTTTGAGAGGACTAGGATACAAAAGCCGGGATACACTGCTGAGGCTTTATAAGCTCTGCGCTGGATACGCTCAGAGTATTGTGAGCAATTTTGGGCCCTGTATCTAAGGAAGGATGTGCTGGCCTTGGAGAGGGTCCAGAGGAGGTTAATGAGAATGATCCGGGAAATGAAAAGCTTGACATATGGCGAGTGTTTGAGGACTCTGGGTCTGGACTTGATGGAGTTCAGATGGATGAGGGGGGAATTACATTGAAACACACTGAAAGGCCTGGATAGAGCGGATGTGAGGAAGCTGTTTCCATTAGTCCGGGAGACTAGGATCCGAGGGCACAGCCTGGGAGTAAAGGGTTGACCCTTTAGAACTGAGATGAGGAGGAATTTCTTCAGCCAGAGAGTGGTGAATCTGTGGAATTCATCGCCACAGGAGGCTATGGGGGCCAGTGAGTGTATTTAAGACAGAGAGAGATAGGTTCCTCATTGGTAAGAGGATCAAAGGTAATGGAGAAAAGGGTGGGAGAATGGGATTGAGAACTTATGAGCCATGATTGAATGGCGCAGCAGACTTGCTAGGCCGAATGGCCTAATTCTGTTCCTATATCTTATCTTACGGTCTTATGGAATGGAGAATTTTCATGTCCAGAGACAGTAGAAAGGATCACTGTCATCCAAATAGGTTGCTGAGGGATGTTCTCCCACTAATTACCATTACTAAATTTACCAAAGGCAATACCATTTCCAAAGTACATGTTAAATGCACCCATGCCTGGAACATTACCATTTCTTTTCACCTACATTGACTCAAAATGCAGTAACCATGCCCCTAAATTCTGAGTATCATTAGTTTTAAGAGGTAGGTTATTATTCTATATTCCAATTGATTATTTGGCCAGTTTGTTCTGTTAAAGATGTCTCTGACCGTCTGAAGTTACCCAAAGACTTGCAAACCTTTGAATATCTTTATGGTCAAAGTAGATCGATTCTTGATGAGCAAGGGGGTGAAAGGTTATTGGGGGTAGACAAGAATTGAGGTTAAAATTAGATCAGCCATGATCATACTGAATAGCAGGACAGGCTTGAGGGACAGAGTGGCCTTCTCCTGCTCTTAATGCATACGTTCATGAGTCGTGACGCATGGATAGCACTCTCATTCAAGACTCACTCCAGAGACTTGAGCACAAAAGTATTGCCTAACCCTCTAGTCCAGTACTTAAGGAGTTGCTGCACCACTGAAGCTGTCTTCTTTTGGAAGAAACATTAAACTGAAGCCACATTCCCCCATCTCAGGTAGACATAAAAGATCCAGTGGCAATCTTTTGAATAAAAGTGGGAGAGCTCTCCCTGATGTCCTGTCTAATATTTATCCTTCAAACAATATGTCAAATAGAGATTATCTGGTCATTATCACATTTCTGTTTTGTGGGAGCTTGCTGCGTCTGCCCCTTTTCCTACATTGCAACAGTGACTCCACTTCAAAAAGTATTGCATCGGCGTGAAAGCGTTTTGGGACATTGTGAATTTGTGAAGGGTGTTAAATTAATGCAGGTTCTTTCTTTCTAACATTGATGGATGAATGGATTTGACAGTATTGATCATAACAGAGAAACAGCAGCAGCTGTCACTGTGTCCCCTGGACAATACACAATGTTGTGATGATACAGATGAGGTTCCTGAACAGCTAGCAAAACGAAAAGCCGGAAAATGCTGGCAGGGGAAATGGCACCCGTTTGCTACTCCTGGCACAACCGCAAAGGCAAACCACCCCCATTGTGCTTCTTGGCTGGTCCAATGGGAATCCTGTACCTCATTTGTATCACCAGAGCACTGCCACCAAAATGAAGGCTGCCAAATGTGTCAATGGATTAATATTATTGGCCATTAATATTAACCTATTAACCTAACATTTATTGTAAAATCTGAGTGAGAAACTGGACTTATTGCTATTGTAATATACTTTACTAAGATAATAATGCAAATTGTAAAGTTTAAAGTAAAAGTTTATTTATTAGTCACAAGTAAGGCTTACATTAACACTGCAATGAAGTTACTGTGAAATTCCCCTAGTCGCCACACTCTGCTGCCTTGAGAGGAAACCGGAGCACCCGGAGGAAACCCATGCAGACACGGGGAGAACGTGCAAACTCCGCACAGACAGGGACCCAAGTCGGGAATCGAACCTGGGTCCCTGGTGCCGTGAGGCAGCAGTGCTAACCACTGTGCCACTGTGCTGTAATAATGCATACTGTAATATACTTTACGAAGATAATGATGCAAATTGTAATATATTTTACGAACATAAAAATATATGTTGTGATATATGTTACTAATATAATAGTGAGTCAAGGTAATTAGTTTGTTAATAAAACAGAAAAGCCTGGAAACATTTATTGGGTTCAGGTTGATGACCTTTCATCAGCACTGGGGGAAGTTAGAGGTCTAACAGTGCGTGAACAAGTGCAGGGGCAGAGTTGGGGATCGTGGGGGTGGGGGAGGGGAGGGGTGGGTAGTTGGGACAAAAGGGAAGGGTGATAAAAGAGATGATTGTGCACAGCAAGAGGAAATGATAAGGCAACAAGTAAACCAACAAAAAATGGGTCTAGAGCTGCAAATGGCAACAGCTGGGACCATTACTGGAACCTTCTGCCCGAGAATGGGAACAATATTTGCAATCAAATTTATTCCACAGTTTTAGTTTGGGGTACTGTCTTAAAGGTGGCCCATTTTTATAAATATTTACATAACGTTGCAAGATTTCCTCAAGATTACTGTGAATTAAGAAATTCTCATTGACTCCAGGAATTCCATCATACCAATTGTTCATAAAACAATTCCAGTAGTGTTAAAAAGAGGTCGAGATTTGCAAAACTGAGAGGATCTCGCAGCACTGAAAAAACAGAACATGTCATTAAAAAATAAATGTTTCTATCCTGCATCAAGTATTTGCAAGTTGTAAGGGTCTTACAAATAATAAATGATGGCTGTAACTCAAATGCCTGAGCATTATGATGCTTAGTGTAGGCGTTTGGGAAAATGGTCATGAATGTAATTAATAACTTGTTGCAGCCCCTTTGTGTTCAAGAATTAAAATTCACCTCCAGGCACCAGAGCTTCCTTAGCTCTACATCATGTACACATTTGTGAAAGGGAGGTTGACTGTTTCACTCTGCACTGCTCTGTCAATTGGCTGATTTATTGCAGTAATATTGTAACAGCACACACACACATGAAATTGTTAATGTGGAAAATTCATGCATCGATCAAGTTTTATATCGCTTGAGTGAACCCAGTGTAGTACACAATATCAAAATTCCCCCATGTGCTCCCATCGCTCAGAAGCAGGCTGACAGTAATGCCTCACATCTCATGGAGGTTAGGAGAAGGCTTGCTTTTTAAAAAAAATAATAAAGTATTTCATGAAGGGTTTAAGTGGATCAAATGCAGAGAACCCATTTCCAATGGCTGGTGGATCTACAACAAAAGAACGCAGATGGAAGGTGCTTGGCAAAAGAGTCAGAGGATTTAAAACAAAATACAATGGGTGGTTAGGATTTGGAATGCATTTCCTGACACATGGTGATTGATACAGATTCAACAGGCAGGATTCTCTGATCTTGCCCCTGTCCGCTCCACTGCAAGTGAAAACAGAGAAACTGACGTTCCAGCCAAAACGTCATTCACTTCCAGCAGCGCTGGAGAATCCCAGCCGCAAGCGAGGAAGGAGATTTTCGGCAAATACTTGGCTGCAAAAGGGAATTGAATAAATACTTGAAGGAGAAAAATTCCAGGGATAGAGGAGTCATAGAGCCATACAGGTCTACAGCACAGAAAAGGCCCTTTGACCCATCCTGTCTGCGCTGGTCAAAAACAAACCACCTAACTATTCTAATCCTTCCTTCAGTATGGAGACCAGAATTGCACACAATATTCCAGGTATATTCTCACCAAAGCTCTATTCAATTAATTTTAAGTTTATTTATTAGTGTCACAAGTAGGCTTACATTAACACTGTAACTAAGTTACTGTGAAAATCCCCTTGTCGCCACACTCTGGCACCTGTTCAGGTACACTGAGGGGGAATTTAGCATGGCCATTGCAGCTAACCAGCACATCTTTTGGACTGTAGGAGGAAACCGGAGCACCTGGACGAAACCCACGCAGATACAAGAAGAACGTGCAGACTCCGCACAGACAGTGACCCAAGCCGGGAGTTGAACCTGGGTTCCTGGCACTGTGAGACAGCAGTGCTAACCACTGTGTCACCGTGCTGTCCCATTGCATGACTAATTTTGTACTCCAATCCCTTTGCAATAAGGGCCAACAGGTCATTTGCCTTCCAAATTGCTTGCTCCAACAGCAGGCTAACTTTTTGTGTTTCTTGTATGTGTACATCCAAATCTCTCTGAACACCTTAATGTACAATTTTCACACCTTTAAAATAAAGCAGTATTTTACCCTGGTGATGCACTCTCCAATACAGATATACTGAATTATATCAATAATCTGGACCCGATACAGACAGGTTCTCCCTTTAAAAAACTGAAAAAGGTGAACCTCATACTGTGTTTTTTTTAACCAGACACTGTTTTTATAAAGACCTGCTTAATTCCTTAACATTCAGAATATATTAACTAAAAATACTACAAATAGCATTACAAACATTAATAGCTGTGTGTGAAAATTATGCTGGATTATGCCCAAAGTTGACACCAGAAGCAGAAATTTCCCATTTGAAAACTTTAGGTAATTCCAAACCCAGATTTGAGCACTACTCACAAACCACTCAGCTTTGTCATGTATCCATTATTCCAAATATAAACTCTTTGATTAAACAGCAACCTTGTGAATCCTCCTCAACAGTTTTATTTCACATTATTATTACTGTGCAGATAACCCAGTTGAACTGTACCAGTTTAGAGAACAGTCTTGCAGGAAATGTATGGCAGAGGAGACCTTTCACCCCTTCATGTCTGTGCCTGTCAAAAAAGAGATATCCAGACTGATCCCACTTTTCAGCTCTTGGTCAGGTGGTCCTGTGGATCATGACACTTCATGCGCATTTCCAAGTTTTTTTCAAAAATGCAATGAGAGTTTCTTCCTTTCTGGCAGTGAGTTCCAGACCCCACTATCCTCTGGGGGAAATTAATCATCTTCAAGATAAAGTTAATTCAGGAATAGAACCATAGAATCCCTACAGCGGAGGAAGAGGCCATCCGGCCCATCGAGTCTGCACCAACTCTCTGAAAGAGCACCCACCCAGGCCATCCCCTCCACCCTATCCCCATAGCCCCGTGCATTTCCCATAACTAATCCATCTTACCTACATATCTTGGGACACTAAGGGGCAATTTAGCATGGCCAATCCACCTAAACTGCATATCGTTGGACTGTGGGAACAAACCACAGCACCCCGAGGAAACCAATGCAGACATGGTGAGAACGTGGAATGACACGGTGGCACAGTGCTTAGCACTGCTGCTTCACAGCGCCAGGGAGTTGGGCTCAATTCCAACCTTGGGTGACTGTGTGGAGTTTGCATATTCTCTCCGTGTCTGCGTGGGTTTCCAACAGGTGTTCCGGTTTCCTCCCACAGTGCAAAGATGTGAGGGTTAGGTTGATTGGTCATGCTAAATTGATCGTAGTTTCGGGGGAATTAGCAGGGTAAATATGTGGGGTTACGGGGATAGGGTGGGATTGTTGTTGGTGCAGGCTCAATGGACAGAATGGCCTTCTTCTGTACTGTAGGGGTTCTATGGTTCTCCCTGTGTCCGTTTGTGTTTCCTCCAAGAGCTCTGGTTTCCTCGCGCACTCCAAAGATGTGCAGGTTAGGTTGATTGGCTATGCTAAATTCCCTCAGTGTCAGGGGGATTAGCAGGGTAAATGCATGGGGTTACGGCAGTGCCGGATTTAGACTTGGTGAGGCCCTAAGCTATATAAAGCTTGGAGGCCCCTTGTTAAAAAGTTACACCAAAAGGTCTCACAAAGGTACGCACCAAAACAGGACCTTGGGTTGCCACAAAAAAATTGAAAACATAATTATGCCTTTTAATTATTTAATAGCAAGGTATTTAAAGTGAAAAATACAAATTATTTTCAAATGAATGCATTTACTGATTACATATTTATCATTTGGCTGGTTTGATCTCTCTCATAGATTTTGGTAATTTTGGTAATTTTTTGAGTTGCTGTTCAAGCTGGTGCTTTCTTTTTCTTTTCTGGTATCCGCTCTTAAATGTTCTCTTCATTGTAAACCTTCTGAAATTTTGTGAGGCCCCTGTGGATTGTGAGGCCCTAAGCTGTAGCTTGTTTAGCTTATGCCTAAATCCGGCACTGGGTTACGGGGATAGGGCCTGGGTGGGATTGTTGTCAGCGCAGGTTCAATGGGTCACATGCCCTCTTTCTACATTGTCGGGATTTCTATGATTCTATGAACATGAAAACTCTACACAGACAGTCACCCAAGACTGGAATGAACATGGATCCCTGGTGTTGTGAGGCAGCAGTGCCAATCACTGTGCCACCATGCCATCCTTAATTTGGGAACACGGCATAGGAATGGGTTGAGTGCCACAAATACTAACATACACTGATCGGGCTGAACAACTGTTTTCCATCTTGTAACTTCCTTGTAATTCTATATAACATGCCTTTCTCAACAAAGGCATTTCTTCCTCTCTTTCAACAGCACAGATGTCACCCATGCCCTTAGACCAGATCTCTCTCTCTCTCCTGACAGTGAAAGGGGCCCAAAGTCCCTCTGTAACCTTCCTTTGTACTGCAAACTTCCACAAACAGCAGTGTGACACTGACTTGCTTTTAGTGATGTTGATTGAGGGATGTCTTCTCTGCCCTACCTCAAAGTAGTAAGAAGTCTCACAACACCAGGTTAAAGTCCAACAGATTTATTTGGTATCACGAGCTTTTGTAGCGCGGCTCCTTCATCACCTGAGAAGTGGCACAGAGGTTAGCGGCACGGTGGCACAGTGGTTAGCGGCACGGTGGCACAGTGGTTAGTGGCATGGTGGCACAGTGGTTAGCGGCATGGTGGCACAGTGGTTAGAGGCACGGTGGCACAGTGGTTGGCACTGCTGCCTCACAGCGCCAGGGACCCGGGTTCAATTCCCAGTCACACTGTCTGTGTGGAGTTTGCACATTCTCCCCATGTCTGCATGGGTTTCCTCCGGGTGCTCCGGTTTCCTCCCACAGTCCAAAGATGTGCAGGCTAGGTTGATTGGCCATGCTAAATTAACCCGAGTGTCAGGGGTATTAGCAGGGTAAATGTGAGGGGTTACAGGAATAGGGTCTGGGTGGGATTGTGGTCGGTGCAGACTCGATGGCCCGAATGGCCTCCTTCTGCACTGTAGGGATTCTATGAGTTTAACCTGGTGTTGTGAGATTTCTTACTGTGCCCACCCCAGTTTAATGCCGGCGTCTCCACATCATGGCTAATTCAGAATAGTGCCATAAGATCTTTCCAGCCTACCCAAGAGAGCAAACCAGGCCTGGTCTAAAAAAATAGTGCCCCCAACAGTGCTGCACTCCCTCAGCACTGCACTGGAACGCTAACCTAGATTTCCGCGCGGGACTTGGGACACATTGTGCTGACTCAGAAGGAAGCGAACCTGAACTGACAGCAACTTGAGGAAAATGTGAGTTTGTTCAAATATTAAAGGAGCCATCAGTCAAAAGTCACCGCCTCTTCCTATCAGTGTGAATTTCAGTGACGTTCCCCAGGTCCAGTTACTTTATTCCAGTGGTCCATCTGAGGACTGTCTGCTGAAAGCTGGGATGATACAACCCCCGCACACATCATAACTGTGGTGAGAGAGAATAATGAGAGTGTAGATTAACCAGGGCCAATAGACAGCAAACACCAACATTACTGGTAGCCAGGCTGGTTTATTAATGCCTCCGCACTTTATTTCCCCCCATGGACCTAGCTGACCGTCCAGATTTTATTTATGAAGCGTGAAAAGAGCGAAACAGAAGCAATGCTGAAATTAGCAGCAAGTCACTCAGATGGGGATGATATTCAGGTCTGGGAGGCTACGTATTGAAGTGGATTGCGTTCCCATGTCCCGTGTTGATTTGTTTTACTGTTTAATTTGTTATTAATAGTAAATAGCAGATTTTTAAAAATAATTTAGCACCGTTTCTGCTGATGCCCACAGTCTGGCTGAGATACACTTCAGGTATTAGATGCCCCGTCACTCTTAGTTAAAGTTAATCCTATGAATTCGGATTAAGATTGAGTTTGACCCAACTCTTCCGGGGCTTTTATTATCCGGGCAAGATTATTTTCCTCCAATTATTCTTTTACTGGGGCGATGCAAATAATAGAAATAATAAGAAAATCCCTCCAAGGAAAGGCAGGGGAAAGGGGGGAGAAAAATGGAACGCATTCTCTGAAATTTCTAATAATTTCACCCACAAACTTCACGAAAAATGTAAATATGCAAGTGGCAGATTTGTTGCAGACAGTTAGCCCTTCTGCAAGAAACAGCAAATAGTGAGCTGGACACACAGTACAGAACAATAATCTGTTGCTTATTCTGATTTGAGCAAATGGATCTGACACAAATAAATACACCTTGAATAATGCTTGCATTTCTGTGGATGTGTGTGAGAGAGATATCTGCACCTCGTATCACAAAATTACACTTCACAAAATTAATTAGTACTTCACAGAGGGAGAAAGCTCCAATTTTCTCCACTCCGAATCAAGCCTTGCTTCTGTCTGGGCGCTTTACAAAATCGTCTCCACTAATATTAAATGACTGAAGCAGCACTGGTAGAATTATTATAACTATCCATTTTTTTTTTCTCTCTCTTACCTTACGCAGGAAAGCCATTCGAGGCCGGTATTGCTGCCCCTGATTGAGGCTTTTGATTGTCATCTTCGCCCCCTTCGCTTTGCAATGTCTCAGCTCTGAGTGTGAATTGTATCCCACTGATGCTGGCAACAGCGTGCGCTCAGTGCGCAGACTCGCTCCCGGCAGGCCGGCCGGTTACCCGGGCAACGGCGGCTCCGCGCTGGGAGAGGGCGGGGGAGCCAGATCTTCAGCGGCCGGCCCCGCGCGCATGCGCACAGCTCCCTGCCACACAGCTTGCTGATACCTCATCGTCCTAGAGTCCATACAGTGCAGAAAGAGGCCATTCAGCCCATCGAGCCTGCCCCACCAACAATCCCACCCAGCCCCTATCCCCGTAACCCCGCCAATTTACCCCCCTGAAAGCAGAATTTTCCCATCCCACCCGCCACAGGAATCATAGCGAGCGAGGGCAAACCACGCAAAGGAACGTTGACCTCAGGCAGGAATTTCTGGCCTTAGGGTGAGCGTGGTTGGAAAATCCCACCCTAGGGGTCAATTTATCATGGCCAATCAACCTAACCTGCACATCTTTGGAGTCATGATGTTGAGATGCCGGCGTTGGACTGGGGTGGGCACAGTAAGAAGTCTCACAACACCAGGTTAAAATCCAACAGGTTTATTTGGAATCACAAGCTTTTGAAGCGTTGTTCCTTCCTCAGGTGAGTGATGAAGGAGCAGTGCTCCGAAAGCTTGTGATTCCAAATAAACCCTTTGGACTTTAACCTGGTGTTGTGAGACTTCTTACTGCATCTTTGGAGTGTGGGAGGAAACAGGAGCACCCAGAGGAAACCCACGCAGACACAGGGAGAACGTGCAAACTCCACATAGTCAGTCACCCTGAACCCGGGTCCCCGGCACTATGAGGCAGCAGTGCTGATCACTGCACCCCCAGGCTGCCTTCTTATGGAGAACAGGACCAGGAAAAGGCAACAACAACCTACATTTACATAGGTCTTTAACGCAGTAAAATAAAGTCCCACATCAAATATTGAAACCCGGCTGCATAAGGAGGTAGCAGGATGGTTGACCCAAGGCTTAGGCAAGAGATTTGAAGGAGGGTTTGCACTCTACCAGGAATGTGGATGCATTGTCAGACACACTCCTTTGTGGTGGAGGCAGGTTCAGTCGAGGCATTCAAAAGGAAATTAGATAGCTGAAAAGGAAGTAGGTGCATGGCTAGGGGAGAAGGTTGGAAAATGCCTTTAGCTGAATTGCTTTCCGGAAGAGCTACCGCAGACACGATGGCCAGAAAGTTATGGCTGTTCATGCCAGCAGGATTTTCCCATCCCGCTGCAGCGAATGGAGATTTGGCCGAGCACCAAATTCTCCAACCTCATTGCAGGGGGAGCGTGGTGTAAACGGCCGGTAAGATCATGCCCGAATGGCCTCCTGTGTGGTATCAATTCTGTGATCCTGTGTCACCTGATCAAGTGAGTGGCTGCAACTGAACAACCTGCACTGAATCCAGCATCAAACTGGTCAGCCTTTCACCTTGCACCCTCTGTTAATCTGAGCTCATCCAAAACTCGGCAAGCGTATGCCCCAACTTGCACCAAGTCCCATTCACCCTTCACCCCTGAGCTTGCATTGACTCTTGGTCCAGCAATGCTGCAATTTTAAAGATCTCATCCTTTGTTTTCAAATTATTCTGTGGTCTCTGTAACCTCCTTCAGCCCCTGAGTTCCCTGTGCTTCTCCAATTCTAACCTCAATTTCCACTGCGCCGGTCCTAGTTTCTGGGATTCCCTCCCTGAAACTTTCTGCCCCTCTTCCTTTCCACTTGATGCTGATTAAAAGTTGCTAATTGTCTGTCTATCTGTGGCTCACTATATGTGTGCATCTCGACATCATATCTGTGACTCTAGTTGGTGCGAGAGGAGTTTGTAAAGTTTGATCATTGAGGAGCACATTGGGTGAGATGGTTGGTAAGAACAAAGGATGTGCTAGCCGCTCTTAAGGGTGCTGTCATGTTGACTTTATTAACAGAAATAAAGACAGTGCAGCCACAGAAACATAAATATCTGATCTACCGTATGATAATATTAATAAACTCTAAGATAACTCTAAGATAGGGCGGCACGGTGGTTAGCACTGCTGCCTCACAACGCCAGGGACCCGGGTTCGATTCCCGGCTTGAGTCACTATCTGTGTAAAGTTTGCATGTTCTCCCTGTGTCTGCATGGGTTTCCTCCGGGTGCTCTGGTTTCCTCCCATAGTCGTGCTGGCTAAGTGCATTGGCCATGCTAAATTCTCCCTCGGTGCCTGGTATGGAGGGTCTTAGCTATGAGGAGAGATTGGGTAGACTGGGGTTGTTCTCCTTGGAAAGACGGCGAATGAGGGGAGATCTAATAGAGGTGTACAAGATTATGAAGGGTATAGATAGGGTGAACAGTGGGAAGCTTTTTCCCAGGTCGGAGGTGACGATCACGAGGGGTCACGGGCTCAAGCTGAGAGGGGCGAAGTATAACTCAGATATCAGAGGGACGTTTTTTACACAGAGGGTGGTGGGGGCCTGGAATGCGCTGCCAAGTAGGGTGGTGGAGGCAGGCACGCTGACATCGTTTAAGACTTACCTGGATAGTCACATGAACAGCCTGGGAATGGAGGGATACAAACGATTGATCTAGTTGGACCAAGGAGCGGCACAGGCTTGGAGGGCCGAAGGGCCTGTTTCCTGTGCTGTACTGTTCTTTGTTCTTTGTGTACCCGAACAGGCGCCAGAGTGTAGTGACTAGGGGATTTACACAGTAACTTCATTGCAATGTGAATGTAAGCCTACTTGTGACTAATAAATAAACTTTAACTTCATAAAAGCAAAATACTGCAGATGCTGGAATCTGAAATAAAAACAGAAAATGCTGGAAAATCTCAGACAAAGCGTCATCCAGACTAGAAATGTTGGCTCTATTCTCCCTCCACAGATGCTCTAAGACCTGCTGAGATGTTCCAGCATTCTCTGTTTTTGCATTAATAATCTGTTCATCCAATCTTGGGTTCAAGTGTATTGTGTTATTGCAGAAAATATTGTACATACCCAAGCTTCTGAACAGCTCCAACATGGATGTCAACACTTCTATCACATGCCTATTTTGGAGGGGGTGATGGACAGTTATATAAATTCCTCAAGGGTAATGCACAACCAGCAGATTCAACTAACTTACAAAGAATGTCCAACATAGATACAGGCCATTCAGCCCATCAGGATCCATGCTGGTGTTGATATTCCACATCAGCCTCCTCCTCCCCTCCCTCGTCTATTCCTGTCAATATATCTATTCAATCCTTTCAGGTTATTTTGCTGTATTTGTATTCTATTCATGTTCTCCAACATCACTGCTGTCAAAACCCTATTTTCATCATTTACATTCAAGTGGTGATTTATTGAAGGTCTTTCTTGGAATTTAAACACATTTAGCTGGAAAATAGCAATTTATAAGGAGCAGTTATCACAAATGTTGTCGAAATAGAAATCAGTAGTTTTGCAATTTAGACGTGAATGTGGGAGTTATGATCAGTAAATTTGCAGGTGACACTAAAGGAGGAAATCCTTAGATTACAGGACAATGTAGATAGGCTATATGTATCTATGGTCTCGGCTTGGGTCACTTCTGTGTGGAGTTTGCACATTCTGCCTGTGTCTGCATGGGTTTCCTCCGGGTGCTCCGGTTTCCTCCCACAGTCCAAAGATATGCAGGTTAGGTGGATTGACCATGTTAAATTGTCCCTTAGTGTCAGGGGGACTAGCTAGGGTAAGTGCATGGGGTTATGGGGATTGGACCTGGGTGGGATTGTGGTCAGTGCAGACGCGATGGGCTGAATGGCCTCCTTCTGCACTGTAGGATTTTATGATTCTATTTATTTATTAGTGTCACAAGTAGACTTACATTAATGCTGCAATGAAGTTATTGTGAAAATACCCTAGTTGCCACACTCTGGCACCTGTTTGAGTACACTGAGGGAGAATTTAGCATGGCCAATGCACCTAACCAGCACGTCTTTCAGACTGTGGGAGGAAACCGGAGCACCCGGAGGAAACCCACGCAAACACGGGCAGAATATGCAAACTCCATACGGACAGTGACCCAAGCCGGGAATCGAACCTGGGTCCCTGGCACTGTGAGGCAGCAGTGCTAACCACTATGCCACCGTGCCACCCTATCTAAATAAGATAGACAGAACAGTGGCAAATGGAATTTAACCCTGAAAAGTGTGAGGTGATGCATTTTGAGAAGACAAACATGGCAATGGAATACACAATGAACAGTAGGATTCTAGGAAGTACAGAAGGCCAGAGGGATCTTGGAGTGCATGTCCAAAGATCCCTGAAGGCAGCAGGACAGGTAGATAAGGTGGTTAAGAAGCCATATGTGATACTTTATTAGTCGAGACATAGAATATAAGAACAGGGAGGTTATGATGGAGCTGTATCAACACCCATTAGGCCATAGCTAGAGCACTGTGTGCAGTTCTGGTCAGCAAACTATAGGAAGGATGTGATTGCACTAGAAAGGGTGGAGAGGATATTCACCAGGATGTTGCCTGGGCTGGAGCTTTCCAGCTGTGAAGAGAGGCTGGTTAGGATGCGGTTGTTTTCCTTGGAGCAGTGAAGGCGGAGGGGGGGACATGATTGAGGTATACAAAATTATGAGGGACATAGATAGGACGGATAGGAAGAAACTTTTCCCCTTAGTAGAGGGGTCAATACCAGAGGGCAGAGGTTTAAGGTGAGGGGCAGGGGATTAAGAGGGGATTTGAGGAAAACCATTTTCACCCAAAGGGTGGTGGGAATCTGGAATTCACCTCCTGAAAGTGTGGTGGAGGTGGGAGCCTTCAACATTAAAGAAGCATTGAGATGAATACTAGAAACGCCGTAGCGTATAAGGCTACAGACCAAGTGCTGGGAAATGGGATTAGAATGGATAGGTGCTTGATGGCTGGCGCACAGATGGTGGGCCGAAGGGCATCATTCTGTGTTGTTAAAGTCTGTGGCGGAATTTTCCTAAAATTGCACAGATTGCTGGATCAATCATAGAATTGTAGAATCCCTGTGGTCCAGAAGGAGGCCATTCAGCCCATCGAGTCTGCGCCCATAACAATCCCAGCCAGACCCTATCCTGTAATGCCACATACTTGCCCTACTAATCCCCCTGACACTAAGGGGCAATTTAACCTGGCCAATCATTCTAACTTACACATCTTTGGGTCAGGTGAGAAAAGCTGAGTGGAACTTGCTGGTTTCGCAGCTGCCTTTTCTGGCCTGATCAAACAGCACTCTGCGCAATTTCAAAGTGCTGGCGAGAATCACACAGCCAGCTGGGTAGGCGGGGCCTAAACCTGCCAGCAAAGTTGGGATTCAGTGACTTCAGATTTAGAGGGCATCTCGATTTCTAAACAAAGTTAAAGGCCTCCCCCCACCCCCCACCCCCCCATTGGACATCAGGGCTCTGGCCCTCCACAAACATCGGGACCCCCGCGAACATTGGGACCCCTGATAGACATGGGGAATACTCCCAACCCTTGCACGCAGAGGGGAGCCTTACTGGTGAAAGATGGGGGCACACCCACCACACAAAGCAACGATCAGGGTGACCCAACCCACCCCAGCCCCTGCTGACATCAGAGCACCCCACCTCCAATACAGTAACAAGTCCCCTCCCATCATCCATGGGCACCCCCGACACATAAGGGGCTATACAGTGGGGCCATCACCGGCTATGCCAACCTGGCAGTGCCAACAGGGCTGGGCACTGCCCAGCCACGTCCCTTGCCACCCGGGGGACTATACTCACTCCTCGCCCCCGGCATGGTCATCACCAGTGGTGTACCCTTTCCAAAACCATTCGTGATTCCCGCCAGTGTGACATCACTCCGGAAGGAAGGGGCATTCAACACTCCGGCGTTACGCTGTCTAATTATATTCAAATTCAATCCATTTCATGGTAATCAGCTTCATGCCCTTTCTGGGCTAGCAGAGGATGGGGAAGATCTTAAACCAATCTCGCCGCCACAAATCCCGTTATGGCCCCCTCGAGAGAGTTGGCGGCTATAATGGGATCTGCGCCCAGGGCGAATGGGCCCTGAGAATCTCGCCATATGGGTGCAATCTTACCGGCTGTTAATGCCTCGCTCCGACCTCAGCGAAGTCGGAGAATTTAGCGGCCAGCCAAATCTCCAATCACTGTGGCGGGATGGGAAAGTATCGCGTGAACAAAGGTGAGATTCCGGCCTATGACTCTGTAACTCAATGAAAAATGAATGATAAACAAAAGCAAATATCAGTGGTATACAGACTTAAACACACAAGACACTTGGGTCAACTTGATAATAACGGTTCAAATTTTAGCACATAAACTGTTCAATTTATTATTGTCACACGTATTAGCATACAGTGAAAGGTATTGTTTTTTCCGCGCTATACAAAGCATACCGTTCATAGAGAAGAAAACGAGAGAGTGCAGAATGTAGTGTTACAGTCATAGCTAGGGTGTAGAGAAAGATAAACTTAATGCAAGGTAGGTCCATTCAAAAGCCTGACAGCAGCAGGGCAGAAGCTGTTCTTGAGTCAGTTGGTACGTGTCCTCAGACTTTTGTATCATTGTCCCGACGGAAGAAGGTGGAAGAGAGAATGTCCGGGGTGCATGGGGTCCTGGATTATGCTGCCTGCTTTTCCAAGGCAGCGAAAAGTGTAGACAGTGTCAATGGATGGGAGGCTGGTTTGCGTGATGGACTGGGCTTCATTCACGACACTTTATAGTTTCTTGCGGTCTTGGACAGAGCAGGAGCCATACCAAGCTGTGATACAGCCAGAAAGAATGCTTTCTACGGTGCACCTGTAGAAGTTGGTGAGAGTTGTCATGGACATGGGGAATTTGGCCACACAGTCACAGGTGTATAAGGAGTATAGTAAGGGGCTGAGGACACAGCTTTGTGGAGCACCAGTCTTGAGGATGATCGTGGAGGATGTGTTGTTGCCTATCCTTACTGACTGTGGTCTGTGGGTTAGGAAGTTCAGTATCCAGTCGTCTCCGGAGAAAGTAGAGGCGTTGGTGGGCTTTCCTAACTATAGTGTCCGCATGGAGAGACCAGGACAAGTTGTTGGTGATCTGGACACCTAGAAACTTGAAGCTCTCGAGTATTTCTACTTCACCCCCATCGATGTAGACAGGGGCATACCCTCCATTACGCTTCCTGAAGTCGATCTCTATCTCCTTCATTTTGTTGACATTGAGGCAGAGATTATTGTCATCGCACCAGTTCACCAGATTCTCTATCTATTTCCTGTACTCTGTCTCATCATTGTTTGAGATCTGACCCAGAACGATTATGTCATCAGCAAACTTGAAAATCGGGTTGGTGGGGAATTTGGCCACACAGTCATAGGTGTATAAGGAGTATAGTAGGGGGCTGAGGACACAGCTTTGTGGAGCACCGGTCTTGAGGATGATCGTGGAGGATGTGTTGTTGCCTATCCTTACTGACTGTGTTCTGTGGGTTAGGAAGTTCAGTATCCAGTTGCAGAGGGAGGAGCCGAGCCCCAGACCACGAAGTTTGGAGATGAGTCTCGTAGGAATAATGGTGTTAAAGGCTGAGCTGTAGTGTATGAATAGGAGTCTGACATAAGTGTCTTTGTTATCTAGGTGTTCCAGGGTTGAGTATAGGGCCAGGGAGATGGTGTCTGCTGTGGATCTGTTTGCGGCAATAGGCGAACTATAGTGGATCCAGGCAATCTGGTAGGCAGGAATTGATTTGTGGCATGACTAACCTTTCAAAGCACTGTTCATTTATGTGCTTATTTCCAGCTGCAAGGTTCCAACATTGACCGCAGTTCCTGTGTTTTATAGGGACAAATATCAATTGTAAGCATCAGTATGGAAAAGGATGTCAATTAACAGGAGAGATCAAGTGAGGAAGTCAGAAGCCATGTCCTGTGAATAATCCCTTGATAAGTTGTAGTGATTTTAACATTGAGATTTTATACAGTCCATGAAGGATATGTTCACTCTGCATGGGAACGTAACCAGGAAGCAACAATTTTCAGCAGATGAGACCCAAGAATAATGGCTCCAGAGGGAATAGTGACATCTGCCAAGCACAACTAATGAATTTCTGAATGGCAGAATGTCAAACGCAATGTAACTGTCCCTATGGGAGTCCGAACTGTCATTCTGCTCTTAAACACACAATGGGCAGAATCAAAAAAGCAACACAAAAAAATACTGAACAGAAAATAGATTTTCTGCAGTTCAATTGTGTCAGCCTCCTTCAGATTAATCAACAGCAAATCCTTTCAAGTTACGAATGGATCCGCAATGCTGTAACACTATTGGTTTATTCAATGAAATGCTTTCTAAATAGTTTTAGATTTCCATCACCAACCCACAGTCCCCATCATCAGCATCACTCCCCATTAATCATCACTCAGTGTGATTCCGAGTCCAGTTTTGGAAAGAAGATCACAGCAGAACTTGATCCTTGACCGAATTGAACCAACAAATCATGATTAAAAATGTTAACATTAACCAATACAATTGTGTCAAATATATTAAAAACAATAAGTAAGTGCAAAAGAAACCAGCTCTCACTACCATTTGTTGCAACTGCTTTGCTTAATTCCTCATCGACTTTACTGTGCAACTTGTAACGATGGTGCTGGTGGTGAGTGAAAGAGAATGAAGTGAAGGTTGTAAGCATAGAAGCTGGGTGGGAGATTATCAGTATGGGCCATGCAAAGATTTGAATTAGTGTTATGATCCCAGTTCGGTAGATTGTAACTTGTATTTTTTGTTTAGATATGTGGAGGAACAGAGTCACAGGACAGCCAATTAACTTCTAACAAAAGGATAAAACATTTATTCAACAAGAGAAGATTAACTGTAATACACTAATCCTTCACCCAGCTATACCTTTACAGATATATACAGATTTATAAGGATAACCCAAGTTATAATCTATCTTATACTCTAATATACTCAGTAAGTGTACAGTCCATGTAAACCAATAGGTGAAATATGGTCAGACACACCACACTCTGAAAGCAAATGACAGATGCCACCCAATACAACTTCTGAGGATTTCTCAATAAATCCGCCCAGATGCTTATCATACTACACAACTGGTCTCACTGGAACTCTGGCTTTCATATGAGGGTTTCCAAACTCCATTCCTAGCACACTTTAAAACCTTCTTCAACACAAAGTTTTATTTTGCAGCATGTTACAGCAGTGTTTCAAGAAGGTAGCTCACCACCAGTTTCTCAAGGACAACTGGAGATGGGCAATAAATGCTGGCCAGCCAGCGACATCCATGTCCCATGAATGAATTTTTTAAGAATGCCTTCACCAAGGATCCACTTCCAGGATTTCAACTTCTCCTTTTGGTATTCCTCTGTCCTGGATTCAAAATATGCATTCAAATTTCCACACAATCTCTTGGGTACACAGCTACGCCAACAGAACACCACTGCTATACACACTGTATTAAGATGTCACCTGTCATGATTCAGGTCAGAAACTCCAAAGTGGTTTATGGAGCCTCCCTGGATCATAGGTTTTCATCTTGAATTTGGTTTGGATAAGCATGATAGGTTTTACTTCAGGTATGATTCAAATGACCTACCAGAGGGCTTTTATCAAACAAAGTTTAGTAAAAATATTAGCAATAACTTCTATCAATTACAAATGTTATGAAGAGGAGGGTGACCTTCTCTCAGAGAACTAACACTCAACCACTCAAAGAGCAGTACCTCCTTTCATAATCTATTAAAGAGTATGTGAGAAATAGTACAATCTGCCTTCAGCAATTTTAGTAGTTAAATCAAAATAACTACCTGACACTCTCTCTTTAATAGAAACAAGTAACACTATATTTTACCTAACTAACAGTGAACGGGTTAACTAAACTATTAACAAACCACCATTCTAATAGAATGCTGTTTAGATAATTACAATTCCCACTTATTAACAAAACAAACAAATAGAATTTTTAGTTACTCTAATGTCAATCAGGTTTGTAGTCTTCCAGAGTCTTCTTTCTTCTTTGCTGATTTCTTCTTCCTTCTGTTGTTCTTTTACGATTATGATGAGGCTTTCTCTTAAGACATAAGTATGGCTGTTACACTGACAGAGACAATTGATGTCTGTATCTCTCTCTCCAACTGGGTTCTGTGGCAGTCAGTGGCAGATGGTCTTCTGGCCCATTTTCTGGAGCTGGTTTTATACCCCCTATGACAGACCAAAAACCCCACAATAGGATTGGTTTACAGGTTATCGAAACATCAAAATTCAACTCTGATAGGCTGCTGCTATTCAAATGCCTATTTCAAACCGATTGGTTAAAATTCAAAAACAATCTGATTCAAACATCTAAAGTCTGTTACCAAGACAACCCTGCTGTTTTTGCCCTGATACACTGTTTCAGACTGTACTGGATTTTTGCATCAGAAAAAAACAACTATCTTTTAAAACAGTGTTGTCTGCTCTTAGCATTTTTACAATTGTTTTATAATTTTACAAACACTAACTTCACAACGCAAACAACACCAAAACAACCATGATAATGTATAGCCCTTAATGAAAATAGGAACTGTCCCAATCAAACCAATCCCATAAACAAGATCTTTCAAACAGGTTTAACACAGCAAAGACTAATGCTCACGTGATCCTGGAATTGAGTCCTTTGGGTGAAGTCTGCAGTTCTCTGGATAGCCTCAGAACAGTTTGATGTCCGAACAGCTTCCCAAAGCACCAGGGACTCTAGGCAAGCCACCAACAGCAGATTTCCCCCTTCAGAAAGGCAAAACCTTGCTTTCAGATGACCAGCAGAACTTCCAAAACCAGGGCGAGAGAGAGAGAGAGGGAGAGTTCTTTCCAGCTTAATGCCCATTCTAAAACCAAACTAAACATAGAACATAGAACATAGAACAGTACAGCACAGAACAGAAAAACAGCAACTCAAACTGAAAACAGAAGAGCTCCTGTCACCTGACCGGCCAAACGGTTTTTCTCCGAACAATGCAGAGTCATAAACAGCCCAATAAAAATAAACAAACCCCTGTTTAAGCAACAATAAAAAGACTCCTCCAGACAAACCAGTGCCATAATGAGAAAACAACGGTAGCCAAAAAGGCCCGCTTACAACTGCAGAAAACATGATGTGGAAAAAAAACATCACACACCATCCATAGGATTATTTCAGATCTGTGGCTTCTCACTCGCCGACTTTTCCAAGTCTGCACTTTGCAGCTCTATCTTTAACTAGGAGCCTCTCTCTGCCCCTTTTAAAATCAATGATCAGTACCTTGGTCAGGTTTCGGTTCTTTGTCCCTTTGTCTTCAGTCTTCCCGGAACTTTCCTCTTTTAGTTTTCATGATTTCTGGAACTTTCTATTCTTTAACTTCTGGGACTTGCTTTCAGTCTCACTGCATTGTCCTGCCTGTACTGGCAGCTTCTGTGGAAATCTTCTTGCTTCTCAGTTACTTAGTTCCAACTGAACTCTAATGCTCCTGCTTTTTAGTGTCGGCCTCTGGTTGCTAAGCCACAGCTTAGTGTTTTTTAAAGCTTTTACAATGGGAAACCTTGATTACAATGCAGGTAAAGTTTAAAGTGAAACTAAATTATAGACATGCAGGCACTTTCGTTTAACAATTTTTGTTTTAAGTTTATTTATTAGTGTCATAAGTAGGCTTACATTAACACTGCAATGAAGTTACTGTGAAAATCCCCTAGCTGCCACATTCTGGCACCTGTTTGGGTACACTGAGTGAGAATTTAGCATGGCCAGTCCACCTAACCTGCCATTTTTGGACTGTGGGAGGAAACAAAGCACCCGGAGGAAACCCGTGCAGGCACAGGGAGAACGTGCAGACTCCACACAGACAGTGACCCAAGCCGGGAATTGAACCGTGTCCCTGGCGCTGTGAGGCAGCAATGCTAACCACTGTGCCAACGTAACATGAAGCAAAACTAAAGTTTTAACCCTTTCTTAGCATGCAAATACAGAAACACAAAGTAAGTTTAAACTTATACCTTATTACTAACACACAATACAAACAAATATCATTTAAATGATCTCTATTTCCTAACACTAGGATATAGAGGGTACTTGAGGAAAAACACAACTTGCTTTTGATGGTAGAAATGTCTCAAGGCACTTTGCAGGGCTGATCAGCAATCAACATTTAGCACCAAGACTAGATTAGGACAGACCAAAAAGGTAGGGTTCAAGGAATGTCTTAAAGGATGAGAAAAAGGACACAGGGCAGAGAGGTTTAGGGACGGGGTTTCAATGCTTAGAGTCTAAGCAGCTGAAGGCATGGACGCCAATGGTGGAGCAATTAAAATCAGGGATATACAAGAGATAGAATTGGGGGAGTGTACAAGGTTTGTGAGGCTGGAGGAAGTTGCAGAGGTGAGGAGAGGTGAGGCTATGGAAGGACTGGGATGACAGGAGGGTGTATATTGGCCCAGAAAGGGACACAGCATAATTCATGAAATTAAATTGTTAAAGACATGGTCTCAGAATTTATAAGGTGGAGGGGAGGAGGTGGGGCATCGTCACAAAGGTGGATGAAAGCAGCACACTTCCAATCAGAATGAATGTTTAGTATCTTCCGCTTGGAGTTGAGAAGTAGGACAACAGCTCCACGTTTCACGATTTAGTCTGGGGTGGCGGCAGAATATCGGGGGGGGGGGGGAGGGGGGGAGCGGGGGGTGGATCAGAAGGGCTACAGGTGGGAACCAAAAAGGATGACTTCAATTTTGAGACTGTGGTTTATCCAGGCAATGAGACAGTCTGGCAATAGTCTTTGATTTGGCAAGGGAGACGTAGATAACTAAATTACATAGAAGGTTTGTGATGGTGTTAACAAATCATATGGTATAAATAAGACCATAATGTGTAGAAGCAGAAGTAGGCTATTAGGCCCATCAAGTAGCTCCACCATTCAATGAGATCATGGCTGATCTGATATGATAGTCCTCAAGTCCACTTTCCTGCCTTATCCCCATAACCCTTGATTCCCTTACTGATTAAAAATCTGTCTATCTCAGCCTGTAACAAACTTAATGACCCAGCCTCTACAACCTTCTGTGGTAAAGAATGTCATAGATTCACTCCCCTCTGAGGGAATAAATTCCTCCTCATCTCGGTCTTTAATGGTTGACCCCTTACCCTGAGATTATGCTCTCTGGTTCTAGACTCTCCTACAAGGGGAAAGAACCTCTTGGCATCTGTCCTGTTGTTAAACATGAGGGTATCCCAAGACCCAGAAAGGTAACTTAGAACAGAGGTTCTTAAGAATGTATTTTTTCATTAGCCTCCATAGTCAATGGATCACCCTCAGCTATTTCTGTCAGCTTGCTGTCACTACCAAACACATTTTCCCTTCCCTTTCAGCATTCTAAAAGGATTGTTCCCTCTGTGATATCCTGATCCAATTCTCAGTCATCCCTAACACTCCCTCCCCTCCCCATGACACGTTTCCATGTGAGCATAGAAGATGCAACATTTGCCCTTTTGCCTCATCTCTTCTCACTATCCAGGACCTCAAGCATTACTTCCAGTTGAAACAGCGAGATTGCTTTCAAGATAGGATGCAGAACCTGGGGCCTGGGTTCAATTCCGGCCTTGGGGACTGTCTGTGTGGAGTTTGCACATTCTCCCCGTGTTTGCATGGGTTTCCTCCGGGTGTTCCGGTTTCCTCCCACATTCCAAAGATGTGCAGGTTAGGTGGATTGGCCATGCTAAAAGAATCTGTACCCAAGGTCATCATTGCAGACGTCAGAGCAGCCTTCTCAAAGGTCAACCCATGAAAAGCGACTGGCCTGGATGGGATACCCAGGTCAGAACTCAGATCCTGCACGGACCAGCTGGTGGGGGTATTTGCAGACAGCTTCAACCTCTCTTTACACCAATCTGAGGTCCCTATCTGCTTCAAGGAGACGACCATCATCCCGGTACCAAAGAAAAGCCAACTAACGTGCCTTAATGACTATCATCCGGTAGCTCCGACATCCATCATTATGAAGTGCATCAAAAGTTTAGTCATAGCAGGAATTAATTCTTGTCTCCCAGGTTGCCTGGGTCCACTACAGTTCGCCTATCGCTGCAACAACTCCACAGCAGACACTATCACCCTCCCTGCACTCAACCCTGGAACACCTAGATAACAAGGACACCTATGTCAGACACCTATTTATTGACTACAGCTCAGCCTTCAACCATTATTATGAAACTCATCTCCAAACTCCATGGCTTGGGGCTCGGCTCCTCTCTCTGCAACTGGATCTTGGACTTCCTAACCCACAAGCTGCAATCAGTAAGGATAGGCAACAACACCTCCTCCACGATCATCCTCAACACCGGTGCCCCACAAGGCTGTGTTCTCAGCCCCTTACTATACTCCTTACACACCTATGACTGTGTGGCCAAATTCCCCTTCAACTCGATTTTCAAGTTAGCTGATGACGCCACTGTTGTGGGTCAGATCTCAAATAATGATGAGACAGAGTACAGGAAAGAGATAGAGAATCTGGTGAACTGGTGCGGTGACAATAATCTCTCCCTCAATGTCAACAAAACAAAGGCGATAGTCATCGACTTCAGGAAGCGCAGTGGAGAACATGCCCCTGTCTACATGAATGGGGATGAAGTAGAAATAGTCGAGAGCTTCAGGTTTTTAGGTGTCCAGATCACCGACAATCTGTCCTGGTCCCTCCATGCTGACACTATAGTTAAGAAAGCCCACCAATGCCTCTACTTCCTCAGAAGACTAAGGAAATTTGGCATGTCCGCTACGACTCTCACCAACTTTTAAGATGCACCATAGAAAGCATTCTTTCTGGCTATAACAGAGCTTGGTACGTCTCCTGCTCTGTCCAAGACCACAAGAAATTACAAAGGGTCACGAACAAAGCCCAGTCCATCACTCAAACCATCCTCCCATCCATTGACACTGTCTACACTTCCCGCTGCCTTGGAAAAGCAGCCAGCATAATTAAGGACCACACGCTCTCCAGACATTCTCTCTTTCACTTTCCTCCATCGGGAAAAAGATACAAAAGTCTAAGGATACGTACCAATCGACTCAAGGTCAGCTTCTTCCCTGCTGCCATCAGACTTTTGAATGGACCTACCTTGCACTATGTTGATCTTTCTCTACACCCTAGCTGTGACTGTAACTCTACATTCTGCACTTTCTCGTTACCCTCTCTATGTATGGTTTGCTTTGTTTGCAAGAAACAATACTTTTCACTGTAGACTAATACAATTGACAATAATAAATCAAATCAAATCAAAATCAAAAGGTGGATTAGCCATGATAAATGTGGGGTTACAGGAATAGAGCAGGAAGAGGGACTGGGTAAGATACTGGGTCAGAGAATTGGACTCAATGGGCCAAATGGCCTCTTTGGCACTGTAGGGATTCTGTGATTGATGACCTTTCTGTAGGGTTCAAGCAGGAATCTCCCCTGCCACTCCACTCTATCACAAACCTTCACGTCTGTTCTTTCTCCCACCTTTCGCTTAAAATCTATGACATTTCTAACTTTCCCCAGTTCTGATGAAGGGTCAGTAATGGGGTGGCACAGTGGTTAGCACTGCTGCCTCACAGCGCCAGGGACTCAGGTTCGAGTCCCGGCTTGGGTCACTGTCAGTGCAGAGTCTGCACATTCTCCCCATGTCTGCATGGGCTTTTCCTCCGGGCGCTCCGGTTTCCTCCCAGTCTGAAAGATGTGCTGGTTACGTGCATTGGCCATGCTCAAGACTTCCTCCATGTACCCAAACAGGCACTGGAGTGTGGCAACTAGGGGTTTTTCACAGTAATTTATTTGCAGTGTTAATTGCAGGAGTCTACACATTCTCTCTGTGTCTGTGTGGATTTCTTCCGGGTGCTCTGGTTTCCTCTCACACGTGTGGAGATGTCGGCTTTGGACTGGGGTAAACACATTAAGAAGTCTAACAACACCAGGTTAAAGTCCAACAGGTTTATTTGGTAGCAAACGCCACTAGCTTTCGGAGCGCTGCTCCTTCGTTAGGTGGAGTGGGAGATCTGCTCTCAAACAGGGCATACAGAGACACAAACTCAATTTACAGAATAATGTAAATTCATTATTCTGCATTATTGCATTATTCTGCAAATAATGCATTATTCTGTAAATTGAGTTTGTGTCTCTGTATGCCCTGTTTGTGAGCAGATCTCCCACTCCACCTAATGAAGGAGCAGCGCTCCAAAAGCTAGTGGCATTTGCTACCAAATAAACCTGTTGGACTTTAACCTGGTGTTGTTAGACTTCTTACTGTGTTCCTCCCACACTCCAAAGATGTCCGGGTTAGGTGGATTGGCTATGCTAAATTGCCCCCTCAGTGTCAGGGGACTAGCAGGGTAAATACGTGGGGTTACAGGGATAGAGTCTGGGTGGGATTGTGGTCGGTGCAGGCTCGATGGACCGAATGGCCTCCTTCTACATTGTAAGGATTCTATGTTAACGCTCTCCACAAGATGCTAAATGGGTCTATTGTAATGTCAGATTTTCCAGTCCTGGTGCTAGTTGGCATGTTGCCAATGCTGAGAGTTGAGCCAACTCAGCGGGATAGCCCGGGATAGGGGAAGGGGGGGGGGGGGTGTCCTCTGACGTCGCGTCATCCCACTCCCCGGGAAAGGCGCCAAACCGCCTCTTTATGAATGGCCCGCCCGCCCGCTGCCGCTCACTAGCAGCATCCCTGTTCGCCCATTGGTCCAATCCAATGGTGGTGACGAGCTCCTTTGTGACGTGTGGCGTCGGGCGGCGCAGGCGCAGTAGATGGTGCCGCCGCCGCCCGCTCTGTCCTTAAAGCCGCCATTACCGAGTTCCTAACGTGCGGCGCCGCGGGCAAAGCTGAGAGAGTTTTAGTTATTAATTTGAAAATAAAGACTCGCCGCAACAAACGGTCACTTAAAAGAAACATCTGAAGAAGTAGCTTATAAATAAAACCCTCGTCTGTTTGAAAAGAAAACCTCCCGTTGTGAGGTGAAAAGGGGGGGGGGGGGAGGAGGGGGAAAGTTTCTCGAGAGGAAAATGGGCGACAAACTCGACATGTCCCTGGACGACATCATCAAACTCAACCGGCAGAAGAGCCCGGGCGGCCGCGGTGGCCGAGGCGGCCGAGGAGGAGGCGGCGGCGGAGGTGGTGGTGGTGGTGGAGGAGGCGGCGGGATGGGCCGGGGAGCAGGCCGAGGTGGCCTGGCCGGCCGAGGAGCAGCGGGAGGCCGCGGCGGAGCTGGGGCGGGGGGCCTGGCTGTAGGCCTCATGCGCAACAGACAGAGTGCAATCCGGGGAAGAAACCGACCGGCTCCGTACAGCAGGGTAGGAAGCGACCGCGGGTTTAAAAAGAAAGAGAGAGATTGATTTTTAAAAAAAATCAAAAATGTGTTGCATTTAAATCCAGAGAAAGAGAGAGGAAAAAAAATCATTAATAGGTTTTTGTTTTGTTTTCTTTTGGAAGTGATTTATTTTTCGGTTCAAATTTTGAACCGTGACACAGCGGCGCCATATTGGAGCCGTTATAGATTTAAAAAAGAAAAATTTCGTTTTTTTTTTGTCCCATTAATTTTTAAAACGAGCCCCGGGCCCTCAGTTTTCACACCGGAGAGAGTCGGAAGAAAAGAGAATTTAAACACGACGGATTGTTGGACCGAGTCTCTTGGATTTGGACGGAGGAGTGTCGGGCAGGATGAAAGTGGATGCGGTGTTTTATTTTCTAAATCTCTATATCCCTATTTATATATACACACATCTATATAAAATGTTTTGTATCTGACTCCATCGATGGAAGCCGCCAATTCTTCAGGAGCTAAAATGGCGGCCCAACCAAGCACAAAGATGTCGCCGGCGTGGGATCAACACACAGCAATGTTCACTCCCTTTTCATACTTTATCATGAAGGGATTTATAAAGGATTAAACTGCAATGTCGCCATCTGCAAGGACGTCTGGAGAAAAAAAAGACCTCCATAAAGGCACCAGCGGCTCAAGTACTGAATTTCTCAATAGCAACTTTACACTTTTGCATTTTCTAAAATCGTCTGACTTGAGCAGAAACTGCAACTTCACGCTTTTATATTTCTTTTAAAATCGGAGCAGAACTGCAACTTCACCCTTCTTTAATCTTTTACAATGGCCTGAAATGAGCAGAACGGCAGCAAACTACCTCTTCGTGGACTTGTATGACCAATTGACTTAAAAGTGCCCCTCGAATGAACATTCACTTCAAATGTATCTCGCTGTTGGCGACCTGACAGGTGCTGGACTTTTAAAAATACTTTTTAAAAAGATCAATACTGTTGAAAGGAGCTTAGCCATTGCAAAATGCTCCTTTTCGGACTGTTATGCTGCTCAGAGATTTGTGGAGAAATGGAATGCATCTACTTGGAAGAGATGGAGGTGTTACAGCTGTTCCCGCTGGAGGAGAAGCTACTAGCAGCTGAGGAGAATTTCAGACCAAAGTATCTGGCTAGTGGCTATTAAAAGGAATCCAGGCTTTAGTTCGAGATGTGCTGTGGAAACAGTGGTAGGATAATAAATAAGTGAATTTATTTCTCACCAAGTAAACAGTTGCATCTGATTCTGTGCTTAAATTTCATTTATCATTGTGTATGCAGGAGTACTTTACATGTTACTAATTTAGTGGACTGAGTGGAAACAATGTAATTAGCTACCCAATACTTTCACTACATACATGCGTCATTGTGTTAAGTAGCTAATCCATCTCAGGTAAGGTTGATGTCCTATTTTTGTAATTAAACTTCCCATGATAGTTGCTGAATCTTGCCTACATGTATTCATTTAAGTGGGGTGGGGAGTGGGAGGAGTGGCTGAGATAGGAAGGTGGGTATGTGAATTAACCAATGTTTGGGGTAACAAAATGTAGGAAGTCAGCGAGGTATATCTCTCTTTTCTTATAGCCAAAACAACTACCAGACAAGTGGCAACATGACCTTTTTGACAGTGGTTTTGGAGCTAGCGGTGGGGTTGAAACTGGTGGAAAACTCTTGGTGTCGAACTTAGACTTTGGTGTGTCTGATGCAGATATTCAGGTAAGTGAAGTGGTGGCTATTGGTCATTTCTTTTGCCAGCTGGCTGTGGATGCGAAATATTTTTCGGTACTTGTAGTTCAGTTGGGATTGAGCTTTGTTTTGGTACTGCTTTTATCAACCTACAAAATCAATCGTAGAATAGTATGGCACAGAAGGAGGCCATTTAGCTCACTAAGCCTGAGTTATTCTTGCTATATTTTCCCATGTTCTTCCATTGAGTATTTATCGAATTCTCTTTGGCTACTTTGATTTGTACCCACCGACTCAACAGGCAGTTCCAAATCCTATTGACTCTAGTTGGTTCTTTTGCCTATTACATTAAATCAGTTCGATAATCGGGCACAATTAATCATTGAAAACAGTTTCTCTCCTTTAAATGCTTCATGATATTAAATGCCTCTATCACATCCCTTTGGCCTTCTCTGTATGCAGAAGTGCAATCCACTTCTCCAATCTCTATGTAATTATAATCCCTCATTCCTGGGGCCGTTCTTGTCAACCTCTACCCCCTCTGCTCCCAGCTGGTTTTGATCAGAGGTCAAACACAATTTACTGGATTTTGTACTAGCTTTTGTATGAAGCCCAGGACCCTATTTGCTTAACAACTTTTGTGAACCTGTCCTTTGACCATCTAATTTGTGCACAAGCAATCTCAAATCCTCCTTGCACCTCCTCCTCCTAAAATTGTACTATTTTGGATTGTGTTGTCTGTTTGGTGGGCAGAGACAAAGACCATTTCACCAGCTTGTCTATAACCGGCTGAGCTTTATTACACTTCCAAGTTTTGAGTAATCGGCAGGCTTCAAAATTGTGTGTACAATCATGTCTGGGTCATTAGTGTTAACAAAAACCTGCAGTGGGCTTAAATCCTGAGTCCTAGAGAACTCCACCCGATACCTTTCCTGTCTCTTAGAAACAACCGTTCGCCACGACTGTTTTCAATACATCAGCCAATTTTCTATCCATGCTGCTACTGCCCCTTTCATCCCATAAGCTTCAATTTTATAACATTTAATATGTGGTACTTTATCGGATGCTAATTGAGTAAAGCGAACAAATGGCCTTTGACAGAATACGTCTTCATTTTATTTATTATGACTCAACTCCATCTCGGCACAAACTGCTGTTGTTTCTGATTATTCATGATGTGGAGATGCCGGCGTTGGACTGGGGTAAACACAGTAAGAAGTCTCACAACACCAGGTTAAAGTCCAACAGGTTTGCTACCAAATAAACCTGTTGGACTTTAACCTGGTGTTGTGAGACTTCTTACTATTTCTGATATTGCCAGAGTAGCAGTTTTAGGCAGGTGTTATGTCCTCAGTGTATTGTAATGAAAGTAGTTTAAATGTTAATTATTTATTATTCTTTGTGTGTCCTCTGCCCAAAAGCAAGTCCGTCAGCCATCACTTCACCCTGATCCGTGTTTGAGTCAGACATTTACAGCATGGAAACAGGCCCTTTGGCCCAACTTGTCCATGCCACCCCTTTTAAAATTCCTAAGCTAGTCCCAATTGTCGCGTTTGGCCCATATCTCTCTATACCCTCTTACCCATATAACTGTCTAAACGCTTTTTAGAAGGTAAAATTGTACCTGCCTCTACTACTCCCTCTGGCAGCTTGTTCCAGACACTCCACCCTCTGTGAAAAAACTGCCCTTCTGGATCCTTTTGTATCTCTCACCTTAAACTTATGTCCTCTAGTCTTAGACTCCCCTACCTTTGGGAAAAGATATTGACTATCTAGCTGATTATGCCCCTTGTTGTTTTATTGACCTCTATAAGATCACCCCTAACCACCTACGCTCCAGAGAAAAGAATTCCAGTCTATCCAGCCTCTCATAATTCTTGAGTTATAAAGAGGGGCTGGATAGACTGGAACAATGAATATGAAATACGTTGAAAGCTCACATCAAAGATTGGGACTTCAGTGGAATAAATTTATTTGCCCTGTCATTGTCTCCATACTGGAAAAATGTCTCCTCATTTAGCAGTTCTGGAACTTTGTGCCAGTTCTTGTCAGTGATGGTTTGCCATTACGTGCCACTCACAGGGCAGAGAGGCAGGTCCCCAAGTCAATCTCAGCTGAAAGGGGAATCAAACTTGTGCTGTTGGCACCATTCTAAACCGTGTGCTAGCTAATGGAGTTAACCAGCCCCCTTTTTACTGTTACTGCTGACTGAACGCAAGCCTGTGAATCCTTTTACCTGTAGCACGCATGACTGTGACTCTGATTCCACCAATTTCAGATTCCATGTCTCCCTTTGAAAAATTGTATTAGATTGTTTAGATCAAGTTTGAAGTACCCACAGCATGATGGCCCTTTAGTTATTGGGTATTTGATCATGGAGCTACATGTCCAAGGTAAAAATTGCTAGCATATAAAAACCCCTGAACGGTTTCTGGTCAGTCTTATGTACTTCCATTCTGCATTGACTTGGAATGATCGAAACTGACCATGTTTCAACCTATCCCATTCACAACATTGCCACTGTGCTTACTGTCCTACATTTGGCTTCTGCTTGGGCAACAATTTTTAAAATTCGGGGCCCTTGTTTGAAAGGTACCAAAATCATGGTTTCTGTTTCTTGTGCTTTATGGGTTACCTATAAGCCATGTTCATTTCTAAATTGTTAAAACTAGTATGAAATGCAACAGCAAATAGAAATGAATATGAAATACGTTGAAAGCTAACATCAAAGATTGGGTCTTCAGTGGAATAAATTTATTTGCCCTGTCATTGTCTCCATACTGGAGAAATATGTCAGCTCATTTAGCAATTCTGGAACTATATGCTGTTTTTGATGTTTTAGGAACTTTTTGCTGAGTTTGGGACACTGAAGAAAGCAGCTGTACATTATGATAGATCAGGTCGCAGCCTGGGCACAGCAGATGTACACTTTGAAAGAAAAGCAGATGCTCTGAAGGCAATGAAGCAGTATAATGGAGTTCCCTTGGATGGTAATTTTAGTCTTGTAGAATGCTTGAATTGAATCAAATGAAATTATAGCATCTTTTAAGTTGAATCCAATTTAAGATCATTAGCTTAACAGCTTGCCGATCCTGAGAATTTTGCATCTTTGATGCCAACCATGTTGAAGTATAGTGATAAAACTAGTTAAATGCTATAAAAATAACACTTTTTATAGCATTTAACTAGCATTAATAAAATCTACAGTGCAGCACCAGTTTTACTTTATAATTCAGTTGGTTTAAGTTTTTTTTGATCTTCCAAAAGGTCGCTCCCTCTAAAATATGTGCATGCTTTCTGGGTCACGCTCTTTTATTTTGCAAGTTTGTCTGATATAGAATTCTTGCTTCAAATTTCCTTGTGTTGTAATTCTCATATCTGTGCAAACATGAATTTGAGGTGGTTGATGCTTGGAGTTGCCTTCCTAATTGGAGGAAACACTGGCTTGGCTGCAGGACTGGAATTCAACATGTTTATTTTTGTGCCTTAAGTGGCTACCTTTGAACCACAAAGTCAAGAGAAGCTGCTATAGGTCATGGGTTTGTTATTAGCCTAGGCTGCTTCAACAAAGGTGGATGGGAATTTCTCTGTGGCCCAGAGGTGGTGTATTCTATTAAAAGATTTTAAATTTGGAAGTGCCATCTGTTCATTAGCTTAAGTGTAATGTGATCACTTTATATTGGAGCATGTATTGACTGCTGATATTCATAAATTATGGAGATCTACAGGGCCATGTAGAATTAAGGTCAAGGGTTGCTATTTTTTCAAATGCTCCAGATAAATGAAGGGATAAACAACAAATTAATGGCAGATTTCTTGACTCAACTTCTCCTCCCTCTTGATTTAAGGTCAATAGGGCAAATGGATTTTGTTCAGTTTCAGCTGACCAGAATCCTAGCTTTTGATACTGCCAGTTGTATAACTGCCCTGTTACAAGCAAAAACATGACTGTTTGCAGTGAGTTTGTATTTGATGTGTAAATATTCTGACTTGCTTTTGTACAAAAGATGTGAGATTTACTGTTGGAATTGCCAACTAACATTTGTCTTTCTACTTGTTGGGGGAAAAGGGCGACCAATGAACATTCAACTGGTTACCTCACAAATTGATGCCCAAAGAAGACCACTTGTTGGGTGAGTTTTTTTTCCCTCTTGAGATTTATCTTGTAGCATTTTAATATTTAAGTGGGTTAAAATTTTGTGGGAAAGATGTTGATTTATCACTGAGTAGTCGACCCGTTGCAATGATCTTTCCCATGACCGCACCTTTCCTTTTATTGTAGTGGAAATCGAGGATTAAACCGAACTCGTGGTGGTGCATTTGGAGGTGGAAACAGACGATCCAGGGGTGGTAACAGAGGTGGAAGAGGTGGCCGGGGTGGAAGGAATCCGAGGCAGCAGCTTTCGGCAGAAGAGCTGGATGCCCAGTTGGATGCTTATAATGCCAGGGTGAGTCTGGTGGTGGGTTTGTCTTGTGTTAAAGTCAATTAGTGTGATTTGGCAGGGGGAAGTGACTTGAGGATGGCTACTATTCTAATCAATAAGCTTAAACTGAGCCATACAGACCAAGAGGCTTCCAGAGCTTGCTGCTTGGTCCATGCATCTCAAGTCAGGGTGGTAATAAGTATGCTGTTAGGTTTTGTGCTATTTACGGGAGGAACAGAAGCTAAATTTTGAGTTTTAGTGTCACAAGTAGACCTACATTAATCTGCAGTGAAGTTACTGTGAAAATCCCCATTGCTGGTATTCAGAGGAAATTTTGTTGTTGTTGATGCCTTGAAGATACAGCTAGCTAAAGCTGGATTGATAGTTTAGGGAAGCAAATGTAATGCTTCCAAGGACAGAGGGAGGTTGAAGGAAAGGCTCTTCTATTTGAGAATGCTGGAGTGGCGGGTTTGACTTTAAAGTGGCAGTGGTGGGGTGATCGTAAATGGCTGCAAGTGGACTCTTACAAAATCAACTATGATATTGATTTGCAGAGCAAACTTGGAGGGCTATATGTTCTACACGCCCTATCCTATTGCTCATGTTTGTTTTTGAAGCAGATGTACCTGGTAAGGTAAGATAGCTCTAATGGAATAGTAGCAGGATGCTTGAAGTGAGATTTGTAGGTTGGCTATGACCCCAAACGTTTGGATGTGGAACACTTAGTTAAGTGAGCCAGTGCAGTTGAAGAGGCAACAGATAATGGGTTTTAGTTAAGTCCATGATATTGGTAGTTTCATCCAAGGTTGGATGATGGGTTTGTTTCTGGAGCAGCCATTTTGTGGAAGGAATAAAGAATAGGCAGAAGTTAGTTGCAATTTGGTAACAACCAGTGATGGGTCTCTAGGTTTAATTCGGGGTATTGGCAGATGAAATTGAGTTGTGTGGGTGGGTTTGACTCAGGGGTGAGAAAAAGTAACAAATTGAATTGGTATGTGGAAATGCAAAGATAGGTTAAGCAGCAGTGAGGCAATCATGGATCCAAGTATCACAGTTTGTTAGTGCAGGAGGAGGTCATTTGGTCCATTGTGTCTGCGCCAGCTCTCCAAATGAGCAACCTGACTTAGTACCGTTTCCCTGTACCCGTGCACATTATTTCTATTCAAGTAATCATCTAATGCCTTAATTAAACCTGCCTCCGCCACACTTCCAGGCAGTGCAATCCAGACCCCAGCCACTAGTGTGAAAGGTTTTTTTCTCATATACATTTGCTGCTTTTGAAAATCAGTTTAAATTGATGCCGCCTCATTCTTGATCACTTTATAGAATCATAGAATCCTACAGTGCAGAAAGAGGCCATTCGGCCCATCGAGTCTGCACCGACCACAATCCCACCCAGGCCCTATCCCCATATTCCCATATATTTACCCACTAATCCCTCTAACCTATGCATCCCGGGACACTAAGGGGCAATTTAGAATGGCCAATTAACCTAGCCTGCACATCTTTGGACTTGTGGGAGGAAACCGGAGCACCCGGAGGAAACCCACGCAGACACAGAGAATGTGTAAACTCCACACAGACAGTGACCTGAGCCGGGATTCGAACCCAGATCCCTGGAGCTGTGAAGCAGCAGTGCTAACCACTATGAGCTGGAATAGTTTAAGTTAGTGTTGTTAGTAAAATTAAGAAGCATTTAACAAGATGGGAAGAGCTAGTCTGCTTAGAGGCCAGGAGAGACCTGGCTTATGTAGCATTGTACTGGATTGAGAGGATACATGGTCTGAGAGTTCATTCAATCTGATGCCACTATTCTATCTGTCTTCTGGAGGAAACTGTCTACATCAAGTTGATTCTGTATCAATCTAGCAAAATTGGACTAAAAGCTGCATTTAAATTTTACAGATTGTTTAAAATCTTGATGCTGATTATGCTGACAAAAACATTGGTCTGTTTCTTTTCTTGCAGATGGATACAAGTTAAAGTGACCTTGAAATTGACTCATTGGTGGTTGACTTTTTTTTCCTTGTGGGAGGGACACGAACAATGTAGTCTAGTAACTCCGTGAAATAGGTTTTTAAATATATGTAACTTTTTAAGTCACAGTCCTGTTTTGTACTGAATGTTTTCATTTTGGGATACGTTTTACTGGTTGCATGTCTTCATGGGAGGATGGACTTGCCCCACCAGACCATGAAATAAATGCGCACTGTTAACTGAATGTATCTGGCTTTCTTGTCTCATTGTGCAACTTGGAGGGCCATATAGAACTTGAGGTCGCTGTAACAGCACAAAGTAAAGATTTTGAATGTTATGCATCTTGATATATGGGCGTTAGGTAAAGATGCAAGGTGTGATGACTTGGGAGTCAGTTTGTCCAGTCAAAAATACCAACAGTGGACATGTTGGAACCAGTAGGTTAAACTGAATCTGGAATATTAACTCAAGAATATCAATATTCAAGTGTAAAAGTAACTTGGATATTTTAACTTTAGTACATTGGCCACACTTGTTTCAAAGACCCTAAAGTTTCTAACCTGAGTGTTGCAATCGGCCAAATTATTTGAAACTTGCATGTTAGCAGATTTTGCAGCCAAAAAAAGCTTGCTCAAATGTATAATTGCAAAATAAGCAGAGGTAATAACTCCTGGGGTTTTCATCAGTATGAAGTTGTCAATACCTACCTTTTTTAAAATGTCATGATTTTCTTTGAGAAGAGCTAAAGATTTGTTAAATTGGCTATATTTTAAGCATTGGACTTGAATAGCAGGAATTTTTTTGAATGCATGGGGGGTGGGAGGGGTTCTGTTGTCCCTACGGTTACATTCCATGCATTTCTTGCCTCCTCTACATGGCAAATGTTTAATTGGCTGATCTGCACTATATTTATGCCACATTGGATAAACTGCAAACTTATGATTCCTATAATGCAGCTAAAAGGCATCAGTGTTCTTTCTAAAATGCATTGCATTCTCTCCAAGGCCTCACTTGAAACATGCATATATATGTCAGTATTTGGATTTAAGACATCCTCAATGTAAAAGCCATGAGCAAAATGGGTATACCCATTTCCCCAAAATGTGTTTCTATCATTGAACATGTTTATGAAGTGATTGTACAAAAGCTGCTATTTATAATGTCAATGCACAACATAACTCTGGTTTAGTATTTCCATCAGGTGTTAGTGTGTTGCAGTGTTCCTCTGTAATTATGAAAGATTGTCTGCAGTTATTTGTCCTGAATCAAACAGTTGAAGCTAATGACTCTGTAACCATAGCATCCCCCACTTCAACTGAGATCAATTACCCATTTCATGATTGTTAAGGTTAAGTTTGAAACTTTTAACAAACGTTTGATCCCTTTCCCAAAATAATTGAATACCTAAAGCCCAGGTTAATTCAAGCACCTGGTTGTGTAAGGGAGTTAAGAGATACGTTGGCACCATTTTCATTGGGCAATAATTGTTGTCTGGTAAAGAGTTCCAAAAAGCGCCGTATTCAACAGACATCCAGCATTTTCTATTTAGAAGGATTAGTGGAAATGAAACGAATTCTTAGTAAATTCACAAGCTTAGTTTGGTAGAACTAACGAGAATACTTGCTAATGCCAGCTTTATATTAATTTACATTTCAAAATCTTATTAGTACTGTGTTTTTCTGGTACTGTGATTGTGTAGAATAGTAAATAAAATTGTAAGTGGCATCAGTGGTGATAAATGGAGTCAGTGCATGGCAGTAAATGTACAATGCTGACAATATAACACCATCATTGTGAGGGTAGAAAAGATCAATACTGATGCCAAACAAGTGGGGTGTTAAAGAGCATTGGATAGCAATGGCAAAGACAATGCTGGGAAATTTTAGAGCGAGAAGGTAAGTGAGGTAGAAACCCCCAGTCTTTCCAGATTTGGAATTTTGTCATGCCGTCCACTCCCTTTTGGTCTATCTGGCCCCTTTTTGAAAGGTTGGCCACTTTTTGCATCTTGACTGTTGAACCATGTGGGCTTAAGGGTGTTTGCCTTAGTTGACCAGGGCAGTTCATAAACAACACCTTCGGGTAATGACCAAGTATTTAATTAGACTTAATTTTTCTCCACCGTCTGTCACTGTGGTAATAGAAGATATGAAGTGAACAGGTGGAAGATCATGGGTCAAAGACCTAAGTCAACAAAAGGTTTTAAGAGATGCATAAAAACTACAGGTAAATTGAGAGGAGATTCAGAAGATGAATGGTGGGAGGAAGATGGATAGCACCAGAGACGGGTGTGTAATGAGAGATTTTGGTAGTGAACAATCCTTTGGCTTTTTGTAAATAAACTGCAGCAATTAATTATTCTGGGGATCCAGAATGGAAAAGTTCCTGATTAAATGTTTCGCTTAGGATTAGTGCAAATAAATTTTATTTTGGGGAATTGACAGAATACTCCAAGATGGTGATGCATCTGCAGAGTTGGTCCATAATGTTGAGAATTGGATGGATGCCCACTAATACCTTATTTTTGCAATAAGCCATTAGATTTATTGCAGCATCTAATACTTTTGTGTAGCATTCTTGCCCCTGAGTTCCAAAAGACGAGGGAGTGCTATATTACTGAGAATGAGTTGTTAAAGTCCCATCTGCATTCTCTGAAGATGAAAAAAAAAGTCGCTCTGTTTTGAATGGTAGTGGAGCTTTCCTTGGTATACTGACCAATATTTTATCCCTCATTCAAACATATTCTCTGGTTATTATCGCATTTATGTTTGTGGGAACTTGCTGTGTGCAAATTGGCTCTTGTAACAAAATATTGCCTTATCAATTAAAAAGGGACTGCCTTAAACTGTTTGCTGCTGGGCTGAAATTATGCTTCTAATTTTTTTCCTTTCAAGCCATTGGGTGAAATTCGTATGCAGAGATAAATTAAAAGTTGGCTCAAGATGCTTGTAGATTTCCAGTTTCCCTCAGGATGACCAGCTTATGAAGATCAAAAGGAAATAACTCGCTTTTTATACAATTCTTCACTTATTGTTTGTGTTTTAAGTACTCATGCAAGTCTGTTGTAGATTTTATAATGCATGGTACTTAACCGCTGTGGAGGTGCTGGAGCTTCCCGTTGTAAATACACCTGGCCTTTCAGGGGGTCCTAAAATATCAAGACAATGCACCTTCTTTGAAAAAAAGGCTGAACCCATAACTGCCAGCTGGAAAGAATGCCAACATTTGTCTGAGTTTGCCTAAATATGGTTACTCCCATGCACAAAAGGTAATTCACTCGTGTTTTGAAAAGGCATTTAATATAGTCATGTATTGTTACAATATGAATGAAACCAAAATGTCCTGCAACGATACACCTGATGTAGGTTCCTGGCCTCACCTCTGTCGCATGGCAACAGTCAGGTGTGAGGGGGAACTTCGTTAGTCATGGAGGGGCCAGAATTTTTAATCTGATCCTTAAAAGTTTTTTGGATCTTGCAAAGCCATGAATCGTGCAAGCACTGAACTTCAGTTGGGGAGGGAAGCCTTGTGGCATAGTTTGAAAGTTGCCTTTCATTACTTGTATTATACATTTTGGATCTCCTGTGGCTTTACTCACACTTAATGCTATTTACAGTGACACATCATGCCATGTAATAATTATATAGTTGATTTGTGATACTCTGCCAAAATTCTTTTTTTTCTTTTCAAATCTTGGTTCTTTCAGATATAAGAACAGGAATGGGTTGGGCCAATTTTCCCAGGCTTGCCTCTTGCTGCTTGCCCCTAGACTCCCAAATTTGCTCAGTGCTGTCTGAATTAGATCAGTACTGTCAGGTCTTGAAGACTAATTTTATATTTTATTTTCAGCAACTTGGTATCACAGATCAAATTTACATGGGCATAAGCAACCACTGCACTACCCACCAGTCACATCATTCAGTCCTTCCACTGGTCATTTTAATTCTCTCTTCACCCCTACATACGTAAAGTAAACACTGTTTTCCACTTCAAGGAGCAAATGGTGAACTCAGGTCTGTTGTATCATAACATATTCCAGATACCAAATCTTGTGGTATTTAGAAGAACATCTCAGGTTTTAACTTGATTCCTGTCTGATTCTTGCCTTTGAGTTTGACTTGTGGCAACAAATCTAATGCAGCAATGGTGGAAGTGCTTGCTCTCAAATGTTAAATTGAGATTGCATCTGCCTTTTGGAGCAGATAGAAAAAATAATCCTAGCACAATGTAATGAATGGGAAAGAATTGTCTGGTCAAAATTCCTGCTTGAACCAAAAACAGTCTAACTGATTATTTAGCTGCCTGTGAAAGCTTTGTGATAAATGTCTGTTGCTTACTAACAGGAGCTCTTCAAAGTAATTTATTCTATGCTTTGGGGCATCTGAGAACATAGATTATTAAATAAACCCCAAATTCTTTTCTGTTTCCGCTTTCCATTATGGTACTAGAAATAATGTTACCTTTCAAAATGCCAGCAGTATACTTGGGTTGAAGAGTTCGCATCAATATCTTGTTCTTCCAGAAGTATTGACATTGTGATGGAAAATTTTCTTATTAAATTATTGACGATTCATTATAAATGGTGTCTGCTGTTGAATAATTGTCTCTCTCGCACCTCACCTTTGCTTTCAAAGTAATGTTTTGTAATATTTATTCAGATCTGTATTTGGGTGACATTTGCTGGTGGGATTTTATGGTCCTGTCAATGGTGCATCTCTCTCTCACCCCCAGCGAGGAGTGCGTTCAACAGGAAACCTTGTTGACCGTGGCAGGACCACTGTCCTGCTGCTGCTAAATGCCACAAAGGGGAGGAAAATCCTATCCACTGAAACTCAGGTTTATGATCTCATTGAAAGCCCTTTTGTAACATAACTTCATTCATGCAGTTAGAATAGATGCATATACAAATTGCTTAACCATGCTCTTCGTGCTGTCAAGAGGATCATATACAACAATGTTATAACTACAGTGGTTGTTTAATACAATCTCTCGAAATTCAAAAATTCCAGTGACTGGAAGGATCGGCTTATGATGAAAGTGAGGAGGTGTGGGATAGAGGGAAAGTTGGCCGATTGGATAGGTAACTGGCTGTCTGATCGAAGACAGGGTGGTGGTGGATGGAAAATTTTCAGATTGGAGGCAGGTTGCTAGCGGAGTGCCACAGGGATCAGTGCTTGGTCCTCTGCTCTTTGTGATTTTTTTTATTAATGACTTGGAGGAGGGAGCAGAAGGGTGGATCAGTAAATTTGCTGATGACACCAAGATTGGTGGAGTAGTGGATCTCTAAAGGTTGCCACTCAAGTGGATAGAGCTGTGAAGAAGGCCTATAGTGTGTTAGCTTTTATTAACAGGGGGTTGGAGTTTAAGAGCCGTGGGGTTATACTGCAACTGTACAGGACCTTGGTGAGACCACATTTGGAATATTGTGTGCAGTTCTGGTCACCTCACTATAAGAAGGATGTGGAAGCGCTGCAAAGAGTGCAGAGGAGATTTACCAGGATGCTGCCTGGTTTGGAGGGTAGGTCTCATGAAGAAAGGTTGAGGGAGCGAGGGCTGTTCTCTCTGGAGCGGAGGAGGCTGAGGGGAGACTTAATAGAGGTTTATAAAATGATGAAGGGGATAGAGTGAACGTTCAAAGACTATTTCCTTGGGTGGATGGAGCTATTACAAGGGGGCATAACTATAGGGTTCGTGGTGGGAGATACAGGAAGGATATCAGAGGTAGGTTCTTTATGCAGAGAGTGGTTGGGGTGTGGAATGGACTGCCTGCAGTGATAGTGGAGTCAGACACTTTAGGAACATTTAAGCGGTTATTGGATAGGCACATGGAGCACACCAGGATGATAGGGAGTGGGATAGCTTGATCTTGGTTTCAGATAAAGCTCGGCACAACATTGTGGGCCGAAGGGCCTGTAATGTTCTATGATCACAAGATTGTGTTTTCAGACTTTCTGTAACAAGCTAAAAGCAACATTGACCAAGTAGGTATCTTATACACAACTGCAGAAGAGTTTCCTCATTTCATCCCATAACTGGGCACTTCATCTCTATAAAACAGTCCAAAACTATTCTCTGCTCCTGAAGGCAGACCCTTTTATTTTTACCTTATTTTCTAGCCCGGTAACTTCTAATCTGTGAACTGACTTTCAGTAGGGATTACCCTGGAGATTCTTAAAGTTCGGTGAACGTTCAAGCCCCATTTAAATTCTCATGATTTTAATCTCTTCAATCTGAGTGAGTTCACACCCACATTCTATGTAGTGAACAATGGAGACTTGACTGTCTACATTTTCTCACTCTTGAATTCTTATATCTGAGGTTCAGGAATCTCTTGGGATTAAAGTTTATTAGTCACCAGTAAGGCTGACATTAACACTGCAATGAAGTTACTGTGAAATTCCCTACTTTAAAAAAAAAACTTTCAGCTTATATCTGAGAGGTTTAGGGATCTCTTGGGATTAGGTTGCAGGTTTTCCTGCAATAGCTTCAAAGTTTATTTCTATGATGATATGTCTCGTGACACTTGTGTCCAAGTAGAAATGCTTATGAGCTTTATGAGCCCCAACTCCATTTTGTAGATGGTTTAAAGTCTAACCATTTACAAAATGTTTCATTCCTAGCACCTCCCTGAGAGATTTAGAGACTAGCAATCTATCCATGGTCAGTGAAGTTGCCCTGACTATTATTTACAGGTATGAATAGCTTGCACCTTTTCCCCAGTAAGGTAATCTGGGGCACCTTTTAAACTTTCTGGCAGAATTCACCCTGGTGGCACAGTGGTTAGCACTGCTGCCTCACAGTGCCAGAGACCGGGGTTCAGTTCTGACCTCGGGCCACTGTGTGGAGTTTGTACATTCTTCCCGTGTCCAAGTGGGTTTCCTCTGGGTGCTCCAGTCTCCTCCCACAGTACAAAGAAGTGTGGGCTAGGTTGATTGGTCATGCTAAATTGACCCTAGCGTCAGGGATTAGCAGGTTAATATGTGGGATTGCAGGAATCGGGCCTGGGTGGGATTGTGGTTCTTGCAGACTCAATGGGCTGAATGGCCTGCACTGGAGGGATTCTGTGAAAAGCAAAATACTGCAGATGCCAGAAATCTGAAATAAAAATAGAAAATGCTGGATAAACTCAGTTCTGGCAGCATCTGTGGAGAGAGAAACAGTTAACATCTTGAGTCCATATAACTTCAGAGCTATTGAGGGGTAGAAATGTGATTGATTATATAGGGGATGGAGAAGGTAAAGCAGAGTAGAAGGTCAGGGATAGGTCAGAGCTAAGGAGAGATTGACAAAAATGACACTGACATAAGACAAAGGAAGTGTTAATGGCAGCATTAAAGACTAAAGAAAATGCTGATAGTTCCCCTAACCTATTTGAATTTGTTACGACCAGCCCCAGGTGCGGTTCCCCAAAAGTTGTTGATATGGGTGAGACCTTTCAATTAGTCATTGTCTGGCTGGGATACCCCCAGATTGTAAAAACCTGGGTGAGGAGGGATGATTGGCTCCAAGTCTTTGTTCAACCTACCTGCTGGTAGCAACAAAAGTTTAACCTAACAAGGTTCCCCTTCCCTTGGGTAGCTTTTCCAGAGCCAACAGTTATGTTTAAAAAGGAACCAATTTAACCAGGTTTTCTTGAGTTAAGAGTAAATTTATTAACTAAAAAGGTAAAAAGAAATGGTAAAACATGTATCTACATTCATATGGATTAGAAGTAAGAATTTAGTGATATGGAACAGTCGTTGAGTTGTGAGGAGATGCTGACATGTTGCAGCTGCTGCAATTCATTTCAGTATAGTTGGCTTCTTCTGGTAAACAGTCCAAAGATGTGCAGGTTAGGTTGATTGGCCAGGTTAAAAATTGCCCCTTAGAGTTCTGAGATGCGTAGGTTAGCGGGATTAGCGGGTAAATATGTGGGGGTAGGGCCTGGGTGGGATTGTGGTCGGTGCAGACTCGATGGGCCGAATGGCCTCCTTCTGCACTGTAGGGTTTCTATGATTTAGTTCAGGTGTCCTGTAGTTTGGTAGAGATTTCCGTTCTTTTCCAGCTGCAATCTTTTTCCTGGCTTTTTTAAAGTCCAATGTTTACTTAAAGAATTCCAGGGTTTTTCTCCATCGTCATAACACTTCCCTTACAGAATGACATGAAATTCTCATTTCATCACAAAAAGGGAGAAAAAACTTACAAACACTCTCTCTCTCGCACACATTCATTCTCTTAGCAATGGTCAATTATATAAGGGGAGGTGGTGCCGTGGTGGTATTGTCACTGGACTAGTAATCAAGAAACCCAGAGTAATGCCCTGGGGATCCCTGGTTCAAATCCTGCCACTGCAGAGGGTGATTGAACTCAATAAGAATCTGGAATTAAAAGACTAATGACCATGAAACTATTGTCCTAAAAACCCATCTGGTTCACTAATGTCTTTTAGGGAAGGAAATCTGCCATCCTTACCCGGTCTGGCCTACAAGTGACAGCAATGTGGTTGACTGTTACTAAAAGAGAAAATGCTGGAAAATCTCAGCAGGTCTGGCAGCATCTTTAGAAATCATAGAAACCCTACAGTGCAGAAGGAGGCCATTCGGCCCATCGAGTCTGCACCGACCACAATCCCACCCAGGCCCTACCCCCACATATTTTACCCGCTAATCCCTCTAACCTACACATCCCAGGACTCTAAGGGGCAATTTTTTAACCTGGCCAATCAACCTAACCCACACATCTTTGGACTGTGGGAGGAAACCGGAACACCCGGAGGAAACCCACGCAGACACGAGGAGAATGTGCAAACTCCACACAGACAGTGACCCGAGCCGGGAATCGAACCCGGGACCCTAGAGCTGTGAAGCAGCAGTGCTAACCACTGTGCTACCGTGCCGCCCCTGTGAGGAGAGAAAAGAGCTGACATATCAAGTCCAGATGACCCTTTGTCAAAGCTCCAATGACTGTTAACTGCCCCTTCAAGGGGCAAGGACAATTAGGGATGGGCAATAAATTCTGACCCAGCCAGCAACACCCATATGCGATGAACAAATTTTTAAAAAATCTCTTCTCAGTCCCTATCTGGGCTTTAATTTAAGTAATTCTGTTTGTTTTTTCAGGAATGTGGGTGATTTTTAAGTGGTACGGTGTGGAGAAACAAACTAGTGTTTTGAGTTTTAAACCTTTCCAGAAAAGTTAACCAATTGTGGTTGGTATAGAGACGGTTGTCTCTCTGTACCCATTTTGGACGTAGATCTCAGAGCAGTTGAGAGTCAGTAACAATCCTGAGGGTTTCTTTCTCTGTTGTGGAAAACCGTTTCTGATGCTTGGTAGGCTTTTTAGAGAAGTACCTGATTGGTGTCTCTATCCCAGACTCCCACCCCCATATCACTCGCATCAGAGGCTACTTCACATGCTTGGTTAAAATCCGGGGCTGCAAGCACAGGTTTGCCTGTTAAAATGTCCTCCAGCTTTTCAAAAGCTGTCTGGCATTTCTCAGTCCATACTACCTTTGTTTCTTTCTGTAGTAGGTCTGTCAGCAGGGCAACTGCTGTGCTAAGGTTCGCGACAACCTTGTGGTAGAATCCACACATCTCCAAAAACCTCATGATTTCTCGTTTTGTGATAGGAATGGGGAATTGGGCTAGGGCTTGTAACTTGGCAGTCATGGGCAGTATCTATCCCTGATCTATGTTGAGTGTGAGGAAGGTCACTTTAGCCTTAGCGAACTCGCATTTTGCGAGATTGACCACTAGGTCAGCTGACTACTCTCTGGAAGGGGCTTCCAGTTGCTCTACGTGGGTTTCCCAGGTGTTGCTGTACACGAGGATGTTGTCCAGGTACTCTATGCAATTGGTAGTTCATCAGCCTTTGGAAAGTAGCCGGGGCATTTTGGCATCCAAAGGGCATAACCCAACACTGGTATAACTTGTCTGGAGTAACAAAGATGGTCGGTACTCCTTGAGCAAATCTACCTTTGTGATGCAGGTGGCTTTACCTACCCTATCAATGCAGTCTTCCAGATGTGGTATTAGGTAGTCAAGCTAGTCTGGGTCCTGCATTAACTTTCTGGTGGTCAACGCAGAACCTTGTGGAGCCATCCAGCTTGGACAGGAGCACAACTGGGGAACTCCAGCTACTTTTGCTTAGCTCTATTAGTTGGTGCTTCAGAGTGTAGTTAATCTCCTCCTGGACCTGGGCCGGCTTTGCTGGGCCTCGATGGTGTCTTTTGGGAGAAGCCACTCCCATATATACATCATGTAGGGCTAGGGTGGTGCAGTCAGACTTATCTTTGCACAAGCCTTTAAAAGCAGTGAGCATCCTTGTCAAGTCTGCTCGCTGTTGTGTTTCTAGGTGGGAGAACGAGGAGTCTACATTGACTAGTATTTCTGTATTGGCTAGCTAGGTAGTCGGGGGTTCAACGTGTGTCTCCCCCATGTCTGCGTCCAGTTCATCCCCACTGTCACCCTCCTCCTCCTGGTCGGTGGTAATGGGACAGACTGTTACTTGCTTGTCCCCTACCCGGTTGTGATATTGCTTTATGACATGACACAGCCTTTGCTTTTCTCTCCTGATCTGGGATCTTGATTAGATAGTTCACTTCCCCAAGCTTCTTTGCTCCTCTGTACGGGCCATTGAACAGGGTTTGTAAGGATTCACCTGGTATTGGTAGGAACAACTAATCCATAATCTCCTGGTTGAGAGGTTCAGACCTTGGCATGTTTGTCTGCCTATTTTGCTATAGCTGCCCAGGAGATTTTCGAGCTCTCATGAGCCACTCCTGGAACACAGTTACATACTCTAACATGGCGAGTTTCTCCTTCTGTCTAAAAACCTCTCCTAGATCGTTTTCAGAGGCTCTCACACTTGGTGCCTTAACCCAAACAGAAATCCGGTGGACTCATTGAGTGAGACCCTGGTTGCAAACAGAAGGAAACTCATCCTTTATTTCAGTTATGGGGGAACTTGTACCTGTTCGTTGTTTTAAGGGTTTGGTGGTACCGTTCGAACGCCCCCTACGACGGCAGGCGATAGCTGGCACCTTCAGCTGGGTCACACCCAGGTTACCTCCTGGAATATCTTGGACAAACAATTTCAGCCTTGATCCACTAGATCTCATTGGGCAGACCACACCTGGTGAAGAATTGGGTCTGTTTCTTCACCACTGTTTTGGCAGCTATGGTTCTCAGAGGAACGGCCTCTGGGAAAAAGGAAGCCATATCTGCAATGGTCAGGATATACCTGCGCCGCACCCCCCCAAACCCTTTGTTTTGGGCAGGGACATCACATAGTCCACTAACACCTTGCTGAATGGTTCCCCAAAAGCAGGCACAGGAACTACAGCTGTAGATTGTATTGCCAGTTGGGGTTTCTCCCACATGTGACAGGTTCTGCAAAATCTCACTCTATCCCTGTAGTTAGTAGAAATGCTGAGCAATATGTGGTCGGGTTCTGAGTTTACTGACGTGTCCAGCCATTGGAATTCCGTGGGCTAGCCGCAGGATTTCCCTACAGTCCCTCGGCGGCACCACTACCTGGGGATCACCCTCCACTCCTCATTTACAGCTCTGTGAGGGGGTGGGGCGGTGGGGTCTCCATTTCCTCATCATCATTTCATTTCTAATGTAGTAGCAATCGGGGACTGCCTCAGCCTCAGTGGGTGCAGCCTGAGCTAATGCTTTTAATAGTGGGTCAGTAAGTAGTCTCACAACACCAGGTTAAAGTCCAACAGGTTTATTTGGTAGCACGAGCTACCATGAAAGCACAATGCTCCGAAATCTCGTGCTACCAAATAAACCTGTTGGACTTTAACCTGGTGTTGTGAGATTCCATACTGTGCCTACCCCAGTCCAATACCAGCAACTCCACATCAACAGTGGGTCAGCTTGCTGGGTAGTTACTAAGGAAGATATATTTATGACCTCCTCAGGGTCTCTAGACTCCTGAAAAAGTTTTAGATAATCAGACCAGAGGGTCTTCTGTCTGCGGTGCCACCTCAACTTCTTCTGGCGGAGCTTGTCTGGCCACAGACCAGGTGACCACACAGTCAGGGAAAATGCCAGACACTTCTGCAGTGCACAACTGCCTCTCCCGCAGTCTCCTTGACCTCAGGGGGCTTATCTGAGATCACACTAGGGATACTATTGCTCCCACCAGATCATTTGCCCGAGCAGGTTGACATCAGCTACGGGCAACCTGGAAACAACGCCCACGGTTACTGGCCCTGATGCAAGGTTGCACTCCAGATGCCACCGATATAGGGGAATGGGCATGTACCCTCCTTCAATCCCCTTTACCAACACCTTGGCACTTCTACTTCCCAGCAGTAGAGTCTGGTTGGCCCCCATATCCCTTGGTATTACTAAAGACCCACTCGCCTCACCCTATGGAAATGTGGTCACCTTTCCTTTGGATAAAAAGTCCCGGTATCTCTGAGTGATTTGTCTAATCTCAGTCGCACTCTCCGGAGTGCCCCTATGGGAATTCGCAGCTGCAATCAGAGCCATGGCCTGGTAGCGATGCCCTCAGACTGATTCCCAATCTTCGCCTGGGGTGTATGAGCTCCAATAAACCCCATGTGGCTTTTCCCGTACCTTCCAGCAATTGCCTTGAATGTGCCCTATCTTTCATAGAGGTTTACAGCATGGAAACAGGCCTTTCGGCCCAACTTGTCCATGCCGCCCTTTTTTTTAAACCCCTAAGCTAATCCCAATTGCCTGCATTTGGCCCATATCCTTCTATACCCATCTTACCCATTTAACTGTCTAAATGCTTTTTAAAAGACAAAATTGTACCTGCCTCTACTACTACCTCTGGCAGCTTGTTCCAGACACTCACCACCTTCTGTGTGAAAAAATTGCCCCTCTGGACGATTTTGTATCTCTCCCCTCTCATCTTAAACCTATGCCCTCTAGTTTTAGACTCCCCTACCTTTGGGGAAAGATATTGACTATCTAGCTGATCTGTGCCCCTCATTATTTTATAGACCTCTATAAGATCACCCCTCAGCCTTCTACACTCCAGAGAAAAAAGTCCCAGTCTATCCAACCTCTCCTTATAATTCAAACCATCAAGTCCCGGTAGCATCCTAGTAACTCTCTTCTGCACTCTGTCTAGTTTAATAATATCCTTTCAATAATAGGGTGACCAGAACTGTACACAGTATTCCAAGTGTGGCCTTACCAATGTCTTGTACAACTTCAACAAGACGTCCCAACTCCTGCATTCAATGTTCTGACCGATGAAACCAAGCATGCCGAATGCCTTCTTCACCACTCTGTCCACTGTGACTCCACTTTCAAGGAGCTATGAACATGTACCCCTAGATCTCTTTGTTCTGTAACTCTCCCCAATGCCCTACCATGAACTGAGTAATTTAACTTTCAGCAGTTAAAACACACAGGCTTCTTGGCCTCACTTTTAATTTCCGCAACACCCGTTCTGTCCTGAGGAGGGCCTCAGAATTTCCTTTTCTCCCATGGGTGCTCAGTTTCCTATCAGTCTCCACCTCTATCCCTTGGGGGTTGACTCAGGGAGGGTGTCTTCTGGAACATTGGTCTGTGGCTCAGCTCATAGTTACCGACCAGTGTGGCTGCCTGTCTGGCCTCTGAGACCTCTGCTCCTTTAGATGTGTTCATATTGGAAGGGGTATGGTGACTTTAATCTCCTCAAAGAGAATTATTTTGGGGAGGTTTATTTTAAATGACTTCTATTTCAAAGTGCCCGCACCCACTGGTCAAAAGCAAACCTCTCAAATTTCAGGTACATCCAGCCAGGCCATTTCCTGAGGATATGGAAAGTTGGACAGTATTCCTTTGGCACTAACTGATAAAGTACTCAGTATAACCCCTTTCACTGGTCATAGTCAGTGAAACTTTCCCCAGGCAACAGGGAATATATGTCGTGGGCGTTCCTTGAAAGTTTACTTTGCAATAATAGGGGCCATTGTTGGATTGGCCATTTTAACAGATGTTTTATCCGTTCAAAAGAGATAAAGCCAAAATACAAGCCGAAATAGCTCAGTTGGGAGAACGTGAGACTGAAGATCTAAAGGTCCCTGGTTCAATCCTGGGTTTTGGCATGAGCCCACCTGATAGCTTTCTCTGCGAATTGGCGCTGCATTTTGGGGTGGCACGGTGGCACAGTGGTTAGCACTGCTGCCTCACAGCACCGGGGATCCGGGTTCAATTCCTGGCTTGGGTCACTGTCAGTGTGGAGTTTGCACATTCTCCCTGTGTCTGCGTAGGTCCCCTCCGGGAGCTCCAGTTTCCTCCCACAGTTCTAAGATGTGTGGGTTAGGTTGATTGGCCATGCTAAATTGACCTTTAGTATCAGGGGGATTAGCAGGGTAAATATGTGGGATTACGGGAATAGGGCCTGGGTGGGATTATAATCGGTGCAAACACGATGGGCCGAATGGCCTCCTTCTGCACTGTAGGGATTCTATGATAATTCCTCAGCCATTCTGTATTTAAGTAATAAAGAAAGCTTCCACCTCTGCTTCATCAAACCTCGCAATTAACTGGGCTGCCTCAACCCTTAAGTCTGAGCCAGTGGTGTCCCCCAGAGGCACAGCAGAATTCCTGCCCCTCAGCTCCAGCTTGAAACTTCCTTTTCTTTTCTCGTTCCTGAAATTCTCATTTCTGCTGCTCCAATATTAGACTTTGAGATACAGGAACAGAATTAGGCCATTTGGCCCATCGAGTCTGCTCTGCCATTCGGTCATGGCCGATACTTTAACCTCTCTACCGCTATGCTATCTATTTGCTCAATTTCCACCTGCAGACGGTGGGCTGCCCCTTTTCTGGCTTTGGGCTGAAGTTCTAATTCTATGGGCCCGATTTTACCATTTTGATTCTAAGTGCTGAATCTGGGAGTGTTCCAGATCCGACTTGTAAACCTGTTCTCGGGCGCCCCCATACGCACTCAGCCTAAAAAGAAAAGTCGCGAATCTGAATCACGCTGTGGGCGGGGCTTATCGCGGCCGAAACGCTGCAACTCCAATCGGAGCCTTCAACTGCGCATGCACAGTAAAATAAATTTGAAAAACGCTCCCCTGCCAAATTGCTCCTGGGCCCGATAATGCCTCCTCCTGGCCCCCAGAGACATTGTCCCACCACCACAACATAACTGTCCCCCTTATCCCCCCACCCCACTGCTACCCAGACCGATAGCGGCCCCCTGCCTCCCTTCTCCCCAACTGATTGCACGCGGAGTGGCAGTGGACCCTCCCTTCCCCCTCCACCAGAGAATGATCTGACCCGCCTCCCTCCTCCCCCCCACCAGAAAGCCATCTGACCCACCTCCCTCCTCCTTCCCCCTACCAGAGAACGATCTGACCCGCCTCCCTCCCCCCCCACCAGAGATCCATCTGACCCGCCTCCCTCCCCCCCCACCAGAGATCCATCTGACCCACCTCCCTCCCCCCCTGCCAGAGATCCATCTGACCCACCTCCCTCCCCCCCACCACCAGAGAATGATCTGTCCTGCCTCCCTCCCCACCCCACAACTGATCTGAGTTCGAGAGCCACTGGAAGCTCTGAACTTACCTCTTCAGAAGCTGGAGCGCCTGAAACAGACCTTTGCCGAGCGGGCCTGTTTCATGCTGAATCTGGACAGGCGAATGTAGTGGTAAAGGGGGAAATGCCGGTAAGTGTGCAGCCCATTAAGTCAATTTAAATGCATGCAAATGCATTTAAATTGATGTCACGCCTGTTTTGGACGCGATGCCGATTGTGGCCATTTTGGGCGCTTGGTAGAGGGGGAACGGGCGCAGATCACGCTACTCGCCTCACGCCCGACTTTACCAAGTTTTCGTGCCCAAAAACGGGTTCAACTTGTTGGTAAAATCGGGCCCTATGTGTCTCACTGCCTCTTTTAACTATTCGAGAGACAGAACTTTTAACTCCTCAGAAGTAACACTCTTTGGTTCTCCTAGTAAAGGGCTGGGATCAAACGTGGAGATTTAAAAAAAAGATTTCACAGTACAGGCTCAAGGGCCTTTTTGCAGTTACCTCAAATCCATTTGAAGCGACAATTCACTTTCCCCACTCGTTTCACCTCTGTGAACAAATTCTGGACAACAGGACCTCACTTTGTTAACCCTCTGTGGGAACAATATTCACACGATGGGCCCGATTTTACCATTTGGAGTCTAAGGGCTGGATCTGGGCGTAATGCAGATCCGAGCCCGGAATCCTCTTTGCAGCGCGCCCATACGCTTTTTGCTGGTTCCAGTCCGATCCGCGCAGTGGGCGGGGCTTAGCGCTGCCGGAACGATCGGAGCTCTGAAGCAGCGTGCCCGGGCGCGAAAGAAAAAAACAGCAGAGAGAGCGGTGGTGGGGGGGTGGGGGTGGGGGGGGGGGTGCGGGAGGATGGACTTGGGAGAATCTTGCAAACTGAACATAATGTAGCATCTTCTTTGTGCTGCCTAATTATCTATGGGGAAGGTAATTAAACTACAGTGTCCTAGTGAGCAATTAGTGACCTGTATGATACATTTGTGATCTGTAACTGGATTGTTGATGTCCCTGTAGCCGTGAGCCAGGTGCTCAAATGTTCAGAGTCCTGTGGTGAACTTGGGAGAATTGTCCCCGTGGTGGAACTTGGTTGGAAATAAGATTCAAGGAGATTACTAAATCTGGGAAACCAACCATAGTGAAAAGAAGTTTGTTTTGGCAACTCTTCTCTCACATTCCATGGCAGATGTGCCCCTACTTATGAATGTGATTTGCATGGGCAACATTGGGTGCAGCTACTCTGCCTCTGGAGCAGCCTTGCATCCTTTCTTTCATCTTGTTTTCATCTGAACATTGCACAGAATTAGAGGAATCCCCTTTGGAAGATAATGTCAAAATTATAATCGCAGGAGCTAAAAACCTGACAGTCAAAAATCTGGGAAAATATTTCAAAATATGCATGGGGGGATATGTATTTTGAAATATTTTCCCAAATTTTTGACTGTCAGGTTTTTAGTTGCTGCGATTGTAATTTTGACATTATCTTCCAAAGGGAATTTCTCACCAATCTCACCAACTTCCTAGACATGCTTCCCAATTTGTTACAGCCAGACCCAGGTGGGGTTTCCAAAAAGTTATTGAGCCGAATTGTCACTGTCTGGCGAGGATACCCTCAAATCATCACAAGCTGCCTGACAGCGCCAGGGACTCGGGTTCAATCCCAGCTTAGGGTGACTGCGGAGTCTGCAGGTCCTCTGCGTGGGTTTCCTCCCACAATCCAAAGATGCGCAGATTAGGTGGATGATAAATTGTCCTTTGGTGACCCAAGATGTTTAGGTTAGATGGATTAGCCATGGGAAATGTGTTGGGTTGCAGGGATAAGGTTGGGAAAGGACCTGAGTAAGATACTGTGTCAAAAAGGTGGGTGCAGACTCGATGGGCCAAACGGCCTCATTCTGCACTGTAGGGGTCCTATGGTTCACTTGCCATAAAATGGATAAACTAAAGATTTCAATTTCGAGGATTTCACTGCTGTGTAGATAGGATAAATGTGTGAAATAGGATTTCTGCTACAGATGAGACAGTTCATCTGTATTAATGTCTGTGACCACCCTGTCCACTGCTGTTAGATACAAACAGCATTTACAGTGCACACAATGAGGAATAGTTAAGTTTGAAGCAAATAGTAACTTTTTCTGCAGCTTGTTTACAATTGTGTGGAGGAAACTGTGAAACAAAGTACAAACAATGAGTTGGAAGCGATTGGCTACACACCCTTCAACTTCTTTTCCTCTGACGCTGCCCTTCCCTGCGGCCTCCACTCAGCCTAAGATCACGACCACAAAGCCATGAATGCAAGCATACACCTTCCCATTCCCCAAGGTGCTGCGTATTGTTGTCACGACTACATGACACAGCTGGAGCAGGGTGGATACGTGGCTACTATGAGAGTCAAGGTCCCTCCTTGGTCCGAGTTCCACGAGCTGCAAGTGTTCAGAGTGTAGATAGAGAGAAACCATTTCCTCCGGGTGGCAAGTCTAAAACAAGAATCTGTAACTTTAAAATTAGAACTGGGCTTCCAGGGAGATTGATATGTTTTTGCTATATTTTTCCTTTATTCTTTCATGGGATGTTAGCGTCACTGGCAAGGCCAGTATTTGTTGCCTATCCTTAATTGCCCTTGAACTGAGCATTTCGGAGGGCAGTTAAGAGTCATATGGGTCTGGAGTCACATGTAGGCCAGACCGGGTAAGGACGGCAGATTTAACATTAGTGAACCCCAGACGGATTCTTAGCAAAAATTGAAGATTATCATCATTACTGAGACTAGCTTTCGATTCCAGATTTATTAACTGAATCCAAATTCCACCAGCTGCTATGGTGAAATTTGAAGCCATGTTTCCAGAATGTCAGGCTGAGCCTCTGGCCTAGTAACATTAGCACTAGATTACCGTCTCCCCTAAAGAGTTAGGAAAGATTATAAAGGGATAGGGAAACAAGATGGGCAAATGCAGTTAAGATACAGCTTCAATGGGCTCAACAGTTTATTACTGTCCCTGTCCTTATGTTTCTAGGACGAATAATCATAGAATTCTACAGTGTAGAAGGAGGCCATTCAGCCCATCGGGCCTGCACCGACCACAATCCCACCCAGGCCTTATCCCCATAACCCCATGCATTCACCCTAGCTAGTCCCCCTGACACAAAAGGGCAATTTAGCATGACCAATCCATCTACCCCACACATCTTTGGACTGTGGGAGGAAACCGGAGCACCCGGAGGAAACCCACGCAGACACAGGGAGAATGTGCAAATTCCACACAGACAGTGACCCAAACCAGGAATTGAACCCGGGTCCCTGGCGCTGTGAGGCAGCAGTGCTAACCACTGTGCTACCGTGCCACCCCTTTATGGAGCTTTTCCCCATAGAGTCTGTTAATTAGCTGGCAGTGATTGACTAGAAGAGTGATATTTTAACTTTCACTGGAATGGTTAACATTATGCCACAGAAAGCTGTGGGTACAAGTTGTACTTCAGAGATTTAAGCACAACATCTAGGTTGATACGCCAGTGCGGTTCAGAGGTAGTCCTGCACTGTCGAAGGTGCTATTTCTCAGGTAAAATGTTAAGATAAGCCACTGCTGGATTCTCAGTTAGACATAGAAGATCCCATAGCCGTCTGAAGAAGAGCAGGGAGTTCTCCCCAGTGTCCCTCAGCCGACGTCACTACAATGGGGTAGATTGTTACAATCACATTGTTGTGTGTAGAAGCTTACTGTGTGCCAACTGGCTCCCATATTCCCAGGTTACAACACTGGGAATAACAACACATCAAAAGTAGTTCATGGATGTTGTGAGATGTCCTGAGTTTGTGGAAAGTGTGATATAAATGCATTCAAGAATGTGAAGAATGCAAGAACTACATTTTTAATTGAAATCAAAGCTCATATATTAATGCCAACAGGTAATTTAATGGAGAATCAGTTTACAATCTTCCACATGACAGTTTAGAGGGCATCCATTAACGCCCTGACCAAGTTGACATCTTTGCTGAACCATGGTTAACTGACCCCATCTTTGCCCCCTCGGAGGTTCTTTAGTGCTTAAATTGTCCAGGGAAATTTGATCTCTATGTGGTTTAGTTTTAAGACTCTGTTTATGTGTTATAGAAATATTGGAGATGGGAAAGAAAAACTGACCATCAAAAATTGAGGATTAAAGAGCTTTCGCTTTCTAATTGGCTGTGGAAGGCCATGCCCTGTGATGACAGAGATGGTAGACCACCAATGGGGAGATTGCATGGGTGGGGGTGGTGGGAAGGGGTTGGCTGTTGACGGCAGAAGGTCATGTGATGAAACCTCCAGGAATATATCTGACCAGAGTTGGCAGCAAATATTCCTGATGGGATGAGTGCCGGCCATTCATTAGCTAGTCACAAGTGAGTTGGATGATATTTTGGGGAAATAAACAGTTGCATGACAATCCATAATGCTACTTACGTTGCCAAATGAAGAAGCAGAACTCTCATTTTGATCTTTAGATTTACTTTGGAACTGTTGTTCACTGCAGAAGACGAATAAAACGAGGAGGCAGAAAGACTCCTTCCTACAAAGCTACAACTGTTGGAGATGGGTTCAGTATTTTATTTACTGGTAAACAGGTAAAAAAAATGCAGTAAAAATACTGAACATTTTTTTACATAACGTAAAGTTAAAAGTGTTAACAATTACAGATTAGCCATGATAGTGTTGATAAAGCACCGGCCTCATGGGTCACAAATCAGATGCAAACAGGAAGTACACTCTGCGTGACTTTGCATGTGGTTACAGCAGAGGAAGGGCCTGAGCAAATAAGCTATAGCACCTAGCCCACATGGTTGAATGGGAGCAGCTTTTACACTTGTCTTAATATTATTGATGCAACCCAAAGTTCCAAAGAAGAGTCATACGGATTTGAAATGTTAACTCTGTTTCTCTCTCCACAGACACTGGCAGACCGACTGAGTTTTCTTTTCAGATCTCCAGCATCTGCAGTATACAGGGCAGCACGGTGGCACAGTGGTTAGCACTGCTGCCTCACAGCGCCAGGGACCCAAGTCCAATCCCTGACTTGTGTCACTGTCTGTGTGGGGTTTGCACGTCCTCTCCGTGTCTGAGTGGGTTTCCTCCGGGTGCTCCGGTTTCCTCCCACAATCCGAAAGACGTTCTGGTTAGGTGCATTGCCCGTGCTAAATTCTCCCTCGGTGTACCCGAACAGGCGCCAGAGTGTGGCGACTAGGGGAATTTCACAGTACCTTCATTGCCGTGTTAATGTTAGCCTACTTGTGACACTAATAAATAAACTTAAACTTAAAAACTTTAACTTCTGTTGCTTTTATTCTGTACACTGCGAGGCAGTTTCCCGGGCTGGAGGACCTCAAACCAGGGGTCATGGTTTCAGGAGAAGGCTGTCAGCTATTTAGGACTGAGATGAGGTTTCTTCACTCAGGGCTGGGGATCATTTGAATTCCAGAGAAGTGTAGATGCTCAGTCAACGAGAAAATTCAAGACGTTCGTTGCAGACTAAGGAAATTACAGAATAACAGAACAGAGCAGGAATGAAGAGTTGAGGTGAAAAGTCAGCTACGATCTTTTTGAATGAGAGGGCAGGCTGGAGAGGTGGTATGGACAACTACAGGCGGCATGGTGGTTAGCACTGCTGCCTCACAGCGCCAAGGACCCGGGTTCAATTCCGACCTTGGGTCACTGTCTGTGTGGAGTTTGCATATTCTCCCCATGTCTGCTTGGGCTTCCTCCGGGTGCTCCAGTTTCCTCCCACAGTCCAAAGATGTGCGGGTTAGGTGGATTGGCCATGCTAAATTGCCTCTATGTGTCAGGGGATTAGCAGGGTAAATATGTGGGATTATGGGAACAGGGCTTGGATGGGATTGCTGTTGGTGTAGGCGCAATGGGCCGAATGGCATCTTTCTGCACTGTCGGGATTCTATGCTCCTTTCTCTTAGTTTCTTAAGTTTTATTTTTATTAGAAGCCTGTTGAAGGAGATTATTTTAAAATGATGATTGCTGCACTTTTGCAATGCATGGTACAAGCTCTTGAGCTCAATTGCATTAGGAAATTGTGATTCTGGACATTGAATACACAGTGGAGGAAATGAAGCCTTTGAGCTCAGTGCGACCTGCCACCATCTTCCTTATCGTGGCAGTGCTGGGTTCCAGTGACTGGTGACCAAGGACTTATAACAACAATAGTTTGTTCACTACTCTGAGCAGTTCTCCCATGCTTCAACTCTGCTCGCGCTCCAGGGAGAATTGCCACGCTTCCTTCACGTGACACTTTAGTTAGCCGCATGTCATCAATTGACCACTCGGTCCAGACTTATTGACTGACCTGTCACTATCCCCCTTATTACAAGACGCCCGACGGTAAAGTTTACATTCCCATGAAATCTCGCAAAGGGAAAAATCGCGATTGACAAACGCAACTACAGGAGGCACGGTGGTTAGCACTGCTGCCTCACAGCGCCAGGGACCCAGGTTCAATTCCGGCCTCGGGTCACATGTCATTCGTGGGACATGGGCGTTACTGGCTGGCCAGCATTTATTGCCCATCCCTAGTTGCCCTTGGAGGGTGGTTGAAAGTCAACCACATTGCTGTGGCTCTGGAGTCACATGTAGGCCAGACCGGGTCAGGACAGCAAATTTCCTTCCCTAAAGGACATTAGTGACCCAGATGGGTTTTTCCGATAATCAACAATGGTTTCATGGTCATCAGTAGATTCTTAATTCCAGATATTTTTTATTGAATTCAAATTCCACCAGCTGCCGTGGTGGGATTCGAACCTGGATCTCCAGAAGAGATGCTGAATTTCTGGATTAATAGTCCAGTGATATTTACCACTAGGCCATCGCCTCCCCTCAATTAGATAGGTTCCAGCAAGTCAAGACACCACTAGATTGCCTGTAAAAACAAGTTCCTGTACAATAAATTATGCTAGGAGAACCTTTGAGCTCAATGTTGTAACAAGATAATCCAACTACCAACTCATATAGCATTGAAAATTATTTAAAGAGACAATCCTCATTTAAGAAAAACATGCATCGCCTCACAACTGGCCGGCAAGTTTCTGATATAAAGAGACATTTGCTGTTTGTAATATATATAAATGATTTGGAGGAAAATGTAACTGGATTGATTAGTAAGTTTGTGGACGACACAAAGGTTGGTGGATTTGCGGATAGCGTTGAGGACCATCAGAGGATACAGCAGGATGTAGATCGGTTGGAGACTTGGGCGGAGAGATGGCAGATGGAGTTTAATCCAGACAAATGTGAGGTAATGCATTTTGGAAGGTCTAATACAGATAGGAAATATACAGTAAATGGCAGAACCCTTAGGAGTATTGATAGGCAAAGGGATCTGGGTGTACAGGTACACAGGTCACTGAAAGTGGCAATGCAGGTGGAGAAGGTAGTCAAGAAGGCATACGGCATGCTTGCCTTCATCAGCCGGGGTATTGAGTTTAAAAATTGGCAAGTCATGTTGACGCTTTATAGAACATTAGTGAGGCCGCACTTGGAATATAGTGTTCAATTCTGGTCGCCACACTACCAGAAGGATGTAAAGGCTTTGGAGAGGGTACAGAAAAGATTTACCAGGATGTTGCCTGGTATGGAGGGCATTAGCTATAAGGAGAGGTTGGAGAAACTTGGTTTGTTCTCACTGGAGCGACGGAGGTTGAGGGGAGACCTCTTAGAAGTCTACAAGATTATGAGGGGCATAGATAGAGTGGATAGTCTGAAGCTTTTTCCCAGGATGGAAGAGTTAATTACTAGGGGGCATAGGTTTAAGGTGCGAGGGGCAACTTTTAAAAGAGATGTACGAGGCAGAGTTTTTACACAGAGAGTGATGGGTGCCTGGAACTCGTTGCCGGGGGAGGTAGTGGAAGCAGGTACGGTAGTGACTTTTAAGGGGCGTCTTGACAAGTACATGAATGAGATGGGAATAGAGGGATATGGTCCCCGGAAGTGTAGGGGGTTTTAGTTAAGTCGTGCAGCATGGTCGGTGCAGGCTTGGAGGGCCGAAGGGCCTGTTCCTGTGCTGTAATTTTCTTTGTTCTTTGTAAATCTGTGTATATTTCTGGATTGAACAGAGCCCTGTATTGCAGCTCTAGACCGAGAGATTTGGGACATTCCCAGGTTAATCTCTCTGGGCTGCTACCATTCCAGGCCCCGCTTTAAACCCCTGTCAGAAAGGGACTGGAGAAAGAGAATTAAAATGGAAAGAAGCTGCTTCCAGACTTTGACATCATCTTTCCTTTAAAACATATCACAGTCTCTGCCCGTCTAATGGAATACATTTCATTTCGAATCATAGAATCCCTGCTGTGCAGAAGGAGACCATTCGGCCCATCGAGTCTGCACCAACTCTCTAATAGAGTAATCCAGCCAGGCCTGATCCCTGTGTATTTATCCCGCGAATCCCTCTAATTTTGGGACACTAAGAGGCAATTTAACATGGCCAATCCACATAACCTGCACATTTTTGGATTGTGGAAGGAAACCAGAGCACTCAGAGGAAACCCACGCAGACACGGGGAGAATCTGCAAACTCCACACAGACAGTGACCCAAGCCGGGAATTGAACCCAGATCCCTGGCGCTATGAGACAGCAGTGCTAACCACTGTGCTACCGTGCCACCCTAGAGAATAAAATGTCTTTAATGAGAGAGAGGAAAGAAAACGGGACCAATTGCTCAGTTGCAAAAGGCAGGTCTTTACAGTAGCACTAAATTATACACAATACACTGGTCATAGAGTCAAATTAAAATAAATGGCAGCTCGGAGCTGATAACGTTCAGGATTCAGTTACAGAATAGAGAACTACTCTGGTTCCTGGCACTAGTGTGTTTCTGATTACATCATCTTTCCCACATTTGATGAGTCAGTCTCGGACGGTTTTTCTAATTTGAACACATCGCATTCTCCTTGCTGCACAGTGAATACATTGTTCTGAGCCCAGAGGCCGGAGTCTCCATGGAGAAGGTACTCAATGGGTAGCAGAGGGAAACCATCCCTGTGCTTGAGTGGAAAGGGCTGCATAACGTATTAGCAATGAGGTTCTGAGTGGATACTGAATGACTGTCTTGGATTGATGTCATTTATCTGTGAGCTGAAAGGCTGTGGATTCAAGTTCCTCTCAGGGCTATAGTCTACACTCAAGTGCGGTGCTGAGGGGAGAGGGGTGATGGTAGGGTTCTTTGGCTGTCCGAGTTGTTAAAGTGAGGTGCTGTTCTCTGAACAGTACCTCGGGATTGAGAATGCTTTGCTCCCACTCTGGTTCGATGGGTTCCTGAAGGCTGATAGGTCCAATGCACGATCTATACACGCTACCACATGCAGGACAGGTGGTGCTTGAAGGGCTGGGTAGATGAGGTGTTGAGGTTTCTGCACTCCCTCCCTCTGCACATTCCATAAGAGTAGGAGCAAAAGCAGGCCATCAAGTCTTTCCTGCTTTTCAATGAGATCATGACTGCTGTGAGATGATAATCAACTCCACTTTCTCGCCTTATCTCTATAATCCTTAATTCCCTTAATGATTAAAAATCTGTCTCTCTCAGTCTTGAACATACTTAACCCAGTCTCTACAGCCCTCTGTGGTAAAGAATTCCACAGATTCACTCCCCTCTGAGAGAAAAAATCCCTCCTTATCCTGTTCTTAAGTGGGCTATCTCTTACTTTGAGATTATATCCTCTGGTCCTAGACTCTCCCACAAGGGGAAACAACCTCTCAACATCTACCTTGTCAAGCCCCCTGACAACCCTATGGGCGAGATTTTCCAGCCTTACTCGCCCCAAAACTGGAAAATCCCGCTAAGATCAACGGACCGTTGCCTGGTCCGCCTCCTGCCCGCTATGATTCCTGTGGCGGGCGGGACGGGAAAACTCCCCCCTATATGTCTCAATAAAGTCACCTCTTACTGTTCTAAATTTCAATGAGTACAGTCCCAACCTACTCAAGCTCTCCTCATAAAAAAGCCCCTTCACATCGGGATCAACTTAAAGAAACATCTGTAGACTGCCTCCAATACCAATACATCTTTCCCTCGATAAGGAGCCCAAAGCTGTTCATAGTATTCTGGACTCTAACTAGTTCCTTGTATCGTTTTTGCGAAACTTCCCTATTTTTATGCTTCATTCCCTTTGAAATAAAGGCCAACTTTCCATTTGCCTTCCCTAGTTCCTATATTCGGTGTGGCACGGTGGCACAGTGGTTAGCACTGCTGCCTTACAGCACCAGAGACCCAGGTTCGATTTCCGGCTTGGGTCACTGTCTGTGCGGAGTCTGCACATTGTCCGTGTGGGTTTCCTCCGGGTGCTCCGGTTTTCGTCCACAGTCTAAAGACATGCTGGTTAGGTGGTTTGACCATGCTAAATTCTCCCTCAGTGTACCCCGAACAGGCGCTGGAGTGCGACAACTAGGGGATTTTCACAGTAACTTCATTGCAGTGTTAATGTAAGCTACTAGTGACTAATAAATAAACTTTAACTTTACTTTACCTGATGAACATGCATGTTAGCTTTTTGTGATTTAAGCTCAAGGTTCCCGAAATCCCTCTGTGCTGCAGCTTTCTGCAGTCTTTCTCCATTTAAATAATATTCAGCATCCTTTATTGTTTATGACAATTCAACTGTGACTACTGTTATAATGATGGCGGACAAACCCATGGAATTATATGGAGAAATATTGGACATTTAGAAAAAAACCCTGAAGTTTTATATTTTATAATGGACACAAACCCCGAAGATAGCTGAGAATGTCCAATTAGCCACTAACAGGAATGTTACTCCAAGGGGAAATGGAACCCCTCCCTGTATTTACAGACAAGTACAGTAAGAAGTCTCACAACACCAGGTTAAAGTCCAACAGGTTTATTTGGCAGCACAAGCTTTCAGAGTCTCAGGCTCCTTCATCAGGTGAGTGAGGGGTTGTGTTCACAAATAGGACATATACAGACACAAACTCAATTTACAAGATAATGGTTGGAATGCGAGTCTTTACAGGTAATCAAGTCTTAAAGGTACAGATAAAAGCTTCCACAGATTGTTTAACATCTTCAGTAAAGACAAAGGAACATAATGGCGATCTCTTCATAGAACCTAGGTGTGATTGCCATCTGAGACTGACTAGAGGATTCTGAGTTGGAATACCAGAGATGAGGGGTGTTGATTATGAGGAGAGACTGAGCAGATTGGGTTTGTATTCGTTGGAATTTAGAAGGCTGAGGGGGGATCTTATAGAGACCTATAAGATAATGAAGTGGCTGGATAGGGTAGAGATGGAGAGATTCTTTCCACTTAGAAAGGAAACTAGAACTAGAGGGCACAGCCTCCAAATAAAGGGGGGTCGGTTTAGGACAGAGTTGAGGAGGAACTTCTTCTCTCAGAGGGTGGTGAATCTCTGGAATTCTCTGCCCACTGAAGTGGTGGAGGCTACCTCGTTGAATATGTTTAAATCACGGATAGATGGATTCCTGATCGGTAATGGAATTAGGGGTTATAGGGATCAGGCGGGTAAGTGGAACTGATCCACTTCAGATCAGCCATGATCTTATTGAATGGCGGGGCAGGCTCGAGGGGCTAGATGGCCTACTCCTGCTCCTATTTCTTATGTTCTTATGTTCTTATAATACACAAAGAAGGAGGTTAAAAGCTGGCTGCTTGCCTACCTGTGTCTGTCTGTCATCTGTATGTGTGTGTATGTGTGTGTGTGTATGTGTGTATACTGCAGGGAAAAACAGCTGGAAGGTTTTCACACTGAAGGTGTGTGATACAAAGCTGGACCCCTGCAAAAATAAGCCACCTTTTGCAGGAATATCTAAAACTCTCTCTCTGACTGTGGAAATCAACCAGCCAGCAAATAAACATTGGAACTGAAAAAAAAGTGAAATATCTCTACCAAACCACAGAGCACCTGACCCAAAGAATCAACTATTCACCAGCAGACATCAACTATATTGGAATCAATCTGTAGCGACCGAACACATATCATCATCATCTACTCCTCACAATGCAAGGACAGCTCCGTATAATGTTTTATTGATACTTACTTACCATTGGACTCAATTCTTATTTCTAATCTGCATGAATATGGATGCACGGATTTTACCATTCCTTCTTACCTTTTTAGTAGTTAATAAATTTATGCTACCCTAAATCAAAAAAGCCTGGTTAAATTGGCTTCTCTTTGGGAGGTTTCCAGGGTGGTGACAAATCAAGGGATCAACAATTTTAGGGGAACCTCACTTGGGGCTGGTCATAGCACTACATTAAAAAAAACACTTAATTGGCTGCAAAAGGTCTTTGCGACATCCTAAAGTTTTGAAAGTCCTTTCTCCCTGAATATATAAATCATTCATTACATGCAAAATGCTTTGAACTGCTGAGGTGTGCTGTGATATTATGCTGTCTAAATTAAGATCTTGTTAATCCCAGTTGTCGGACTCCTGATATTCCTTTGGTTTGAATTCAAACAGATCCACCTTCATCTTCACTGGGAATTGTGGACTAAAAGATCAACTTGTCCCAGGATGTGATAGCACTAGAGGGGGTACAGAGGAGGTTCACCAGGATGTTGCCTGGGATGGAGCATTTGAGCTATAAGGAGAGACTGGATAAGCGTGGATTGTTTCTTTAGAGCAAAGAAGGCTGAGGGGGGATAAGTTTGAGGTGTATAAGATTATGGGGGATATGGACGGGGTGAATAGGAAACAGCTGTTCCCCTTGGTCAAAGGGTCAATCACGAGGGGGCATGGTTTTAGGGTAAGGGGCAGGAGATTCAGAAGGGATTTGAAGGAAAGAAAATTCACTCAAGAGGGCGGTGGGAATCTGGAATGCAGTGCCTGGGAAGGTGGTGGAGGCCAGAAACTTTACAAGCTTTAAAAAATATTTGGATGAGCACTTAAAAAATCAGAAAATTCAAGAACAAGTGCAGGAAAATGGGATCAGTGCGCCTTTATTGGCAGTTGTTGTCGGAGCAGACCAAAGGGCCTTTTCTGTGCTGTATGACTCTATGACATGATGAAATGGAGCCTTTAGTTTTAGTGCTATCCACTTCAATAGACTCCTCACTGAAAGGATAAATGTGGCTTTACACCTAGCAGGCTGAAAGAGAAACCGAATGTAGAAAAAGACAGACATGGTTATCAGAGACCAGTCATCTTCACTGTCAGTGTCCTCAGCCCAACTATCTTCAACATCAAAGGTACTTTCCCCCACCTTGGCTGACCTGGTAAGGTCATTAAATGTTTCTCTCTACCAATTCCAGATGTGCACTGTGGTCAAACTGACATTTGCATTGGTGCCCAACTCTTCCCATCGCTGCTCAGCTGAAGCAGCATTTGCAGTCAAAGAGGTCTTCTTCCGCACCCGCCCATCCCACCCCCCCATCCACCCCCCACCCCCCCATCCACCCATAATGCTTTATTTTCCTCGCAAGTATAAACCAAGGATAGGAGTCGGTTGATGCATGGATAATTATTGGGAAGGAGCAAAACATAGGAACAGGAGGAGGCCGTTGAGCCCCTTAACTCTGTTCTGTTATTTGGTGAGACCATGGCTGATCCTTGACCCTTCTCTATATACCCATCTTTGTCCCATATCCCGTAATACTTTTGGATAGCAAAAGCCGATCAACCTCAGATCTAAAATTAACAATCGATTTAGCACCAATTGCCATTTGAAGAAGAGAGTTTCAGACTTCCGCCATCCTGTGAGTGTGGATGTGTTTCCTAGCTTCACTCCTGGAAGGTCTGACCCTAATTCTCAGCAGAATATCTCAATTATCTCAAAAGAATAAATCCCACAATTAAAACTACTCTTGCAACTCAAAGTCTTACTTTGGACTCACATCACACAATAAGTGTACATACGTACACTGTGGGCAGCACGGTGGTTAGCACTGCTGTCTCACAGCGCCAGGGACCCAGGTTCAATTCCGGCCCCAGGTGAGTGTCTGTGTGGAGTTTGCACATTCTCCTCGTGTCTGCGTGGGTTCCCTCTGGGTGCTCCGGTTTTATTCCACCGTCCAAAGATGTGCGGGTTAGGCTAATTGGCTATGCTAAATTGACCCATAATGTCAGGGGGAATAGCAGGGTAAATACGTGGGGTTAAGGCCTGGGTGGGATTGTGGTTGGTGCAGACTTGATGGGCCGAATGGCCTCCTTCTGCACTGTAGGGATTCTATGATTCTATATCATGGGCACATGTTAGTAGGACACAGAGGTCATTGTAATTACAGAGGTTGCATACATGGCGTAAACTACAAACCTAAAATGCCATCTAGTCTGTTTGGTGATGTCTGTGAGCGAAATGAAACAGTATAATGATGGTCAAAGCCATTCAAACACGACAAAAGTTACAATCCAAGTTGTCAGAGTCAAAATGGGACAGACTTGATTTATTTTACTAAGTGAACAAAGCATATTCTCCTGAATTTCTGGGGTCTTGTGTCAGATCTTGTTGACTTCAACCTTTCGCTCCTCCTCTTCCCTGGAAATAGTCTTAAAAATTAAGTTTCTTGCGTCCTTCCTGTTCCATCTAAATATTTTCCTGGCTCTCAAAAACTGTGGAGTACTTTACCTCCCCAGGGGTTTATTCTTCTTGCCCTTATATCCATCCATAAACTTAGGTTGGCATTGTAATGACTTTAACAAGGCCCATGAAGTGGACCTCTTAGAATTCGAGCTCCCAGATTAAGGTTGTCCAATCATAGCACCCTGCCTGTGTACATACCGTGGAGTGTCAGGGGCTACTGGCGCTCAGGTTTATACTCTGTACAAGGAAGTACCTGTCTGAGTGTTGAGTTCTATGTAAATAGCTTGATCTTGGTTTCAGATTAAAGCTCGGCACAACATCGTGGGCTGAAGGGCCTGTTCTGTGCTGTACTGTTCTATGTTCTAAATCTAAATTTGGTGAAGGGACACTAGACTTGGAGGAGTCATTTCAGGCATCTCCTGCACAATAATAATTTATTCACATCATTTTCTTTTTCAACCTCAGTCCTTTTTTTGACAGTTTATTCCAATATTATTTCTTGTGTAAATAGTTTGTCAACTCTTCCTGTTGCCTCCTATGAACTAAAATCTGTAGTCTTTATTGTCCAGTATATTTGGATTTGTGTAGCCCAGTTCAAGGTTAAGTATGATCCATACACCAGAAACAATGGACGCTGTCACACCGTTAACTCATTTTCTACAGGCTAAATTACAGCATTGGATTTATTTATAAACAAAATAATACACAGATCCCATGGACAAAATGTTAAACATCAGAGTACTTACATGGAAGCTAGAATCAATGCTCAGAGGTAATATACTTTTGTTTAAGGAAGTTTCTTTTTTACAGTTTTTAAGAATGGTTGTTAGTATATCAGCTGAGCCTTCACACTTAATCATTGGCACCCAGTCCATCATCTCATAAGTTCATGAGAAGAGGTTAAAAGTGAAATAGAAGAACTTCCAATATCCACTAAATCTGATGCTCGCTCACCAATAAGAATTTTATTCCTTAATTTTCCACGATACACTTTAATTCTAATGCTTGGGTGAATGCAGCGATTGTTTTCCCAGATGTGTACATCTGTTAGTAATCAATATTGTTCATTCTTCCTAGAAACCAGGGCTAGGGATATTTATTCAGTTAAACATCTTTGATATAAAGCCATTGTAATTCCTTCAGTATGTTTACACACATGATCATAATTATCTTTGAGCGAAAACAATAGGAATCATTAATATTGTTAAAGTCCTGGACCAGAACCCAAGTTACCTTCGGAGGCCAGACTCGACCCCAACAATTTTTTTATTTTGGCATAAATGTGAAGATAGGATGCTTCGTTCCAGGAGTAATTCCCATTACGAATTATGGATCTTTTATAGTAAAACAAACTTTACTTAATAACACAGTTTAAATATAACTCTAACAAATCAAGCAGCTTAATTATTAACAGTTGAACAATATTAAAAATGAAAGGAATCAATGTTAATTGCTAACTTATCACTGTTTCAGATCCAAATAATCAACATTCCTCTTACATACTCAAAGGCCACTTTAAATACAGTTAGCAACCATAAATATACTTGCTATATATGTGTAGACTGTCTTGAAGCTTTCAGAGAGAGAGAATGGGTTTCAGCAGCTTGTAGAAAGCCTCGGTCTTCAAGCAATACCCAGCCAGAACTGAAAAACTGTTTCTCCGCTACAGACCTAGCTCCTCCCATTAATTACACCATCACATGACCTGCCTACCTAAACCCACCTTCCGTTCATTTAATTAAAACCCCAGGGGAAATCTCCATCTATAAACTAAAATCCATTAGCTCTATCCTAAGTAAACACTAAGATGAGCAATTATCCTGTTCTCCCAGTATTTGGGTTAAATGTTTGCCAGACACACTGACTGCCTGCAGAATAGAGTTGAATCTGTTATCAGTCCCCTTAAACATAAAAGAACACTATATATATACATATATATCTATAGCAATAGAACACGATCATCACGATATTTAAACATACTTCCTGACATCAAAGGGAGTTTTCTTTATTAGTTAATTAGGAATATCTGCCTGATTCACACAGAGATCTGATCCACTGTCTGTTTAAAACAAAAGCCTCCATTTTGACCCTGGCTCTGTTTCTCAAACTTATCGTATAAATGAAAATGTTCTTTTCAGTGAATGTTTCGTCTGTCACACCAGAAAAGAAATAAGGACAATCATTTAATTGTGGTGATGCTAACTTGGCACCAGAAACTTGCAAGTGTTTTCCGACCTGCAGAATTTTTCACCAGTTAAACTCAGATTGACCTGAAGCTCTGTTTACTTAACAACATTTTGGGAGATTGTCTTAAAGTTTCACTTTAGCAACAGATTATTAAATAATTAATTGGAGAATGTAACAGAACCTGGGTCCCTGGCGCTGTGAGGTAGCAGTGCTTACCACTGTGCCGCCCAGGTTATCAAATAGAATTTGACATAAAGAGATGATAAGACAGGCGACCAAAGATTTTCTCAAGAGGTAGGTTTTGAGGAGCATCTGTAAATGAAGAAAGTGCAGTAGAGAAGCCAGTGGAAAGGTTGAGGGAGTTTCAGAGGTTAGCACCTTGGCTGTCTTAAGGTGAAGCGATGAAAATCAGGGATCTGCACAAGGCCAGAATTGGAGAAACGCAGAGATCTCTGAGGGTGTAGGATTGGAGGAGGTGACAGATTGGGACGGGAGAGACCACGGAGTGACTGGAGGTAAGGACGAGAATTTTAACACCGAGGTGTTGCTGTACAATAAATTAGTCCGTGAATAAGTCTGTTTTGTAGTTTAGAACATCACAAAATTACCTGGTACAACTTATTAATGATTTGTGAAATAGTGGGGGGGGGCCTGCTGTGAAAATCTCCAAAATAATGAATGGATTTATTGTTTGTCCGGAACAGAAGGTACCTTCCCAGGATATTTTGGGCACCAGGTATTGATGGAAGGTGCAGGCTTGCTGTTGGAGAAAGGTGTGGAGAAGCCTGTTTGGTTTCAACATTCCTAGTTGTAAAGCGGTAAATCATCTCCTTAAGCAATGCCACAGTAGCTTGGCCAACAGTAGGAAACCAAAGGCTCTCTGTGCATTAGGGTGTAAAACTGGATGTCACAAACGTTTTGGAATGGATGCAACTGATCTTAGAAAGATGGTGTATACCTTCCCAGAAATAACTGTTCCTCCTGGACAGTTTAGACCTTTCTCTAAAGTTGATTGTTTATAAGCTGTGGTACAATTAAATCATTCTCACTAAACCAATTAAAACTGTGGTATGTTAAGATGCTGGAAATATGCAGAAGTTGGGCAGCATCTGTGGAGAGAGGAAAAGTTAATGTTTCAGGTCACTAAAGCTTTATTAGGATTCAACTGTTGATTCGCAGTTCAATTTGATTTATAACCAAGTTGCTCTCCAATTTTATGTAATACAAATATAGGACTTAATGATGATGGGTTATATTATATTTTCGGTATTCAGTACTCTGTGTGTGGTATTAGTTTTAAAATGTTGAGCAATAATTTTCCAATTTATTTAATATCAATTTAGAAAATGAAGCTGACTAGTCCTGGAATTTGAAATAAACTGATCAAAGATAGACGGCATTGTTAGAAATACACAGGAAACTACTTGATGGCTCGTTGGTTAAATAGATAAGTTGGTGTTCTATTAACCCTCGCAATACAACAGCAAATTGAATTAATATTGTGACTTTAACGTAGAGAATTTTAAGACACTTTACAGAAGCATTATCTGACAAAAATTTGAACGACACAAGAAGACATTGCTGTCCAAAAATTTGGTCAAAGGGGTAGATTTTAACATGGTTGTAGATCACAAAACTTTGTTCTGATTTCACAGGGTGGTGTGTTGGCACAGTGGCTAGCGTTGCTGCCTCACAGCACCAGGGACCCAGGTTCAATTCTGGCCTCAGTCACTGTGTGGAGTTTGCACATTCTCCCCGTCTGCATGGGTTTTCTCCAGGTGCTCTGGTTCCCTCCCATAGTCCAAAGATGTGTGGATTGGCCATGCTGAATTGCCCCTAGTGTCAGGAGATTAGCAGGGTTAATGTCTATTTTATTTATTTGTCACAAGTAGGCTTACATGAACACTGCAATGAAGTTACTGTAAAAATCCCCTAGTCGCCACAGTCCAGCACCTGTTCGAGTACACTGAGGGAGAATTTAGCATAGTCAATTCACCTAACCTGCACATCTCAGCCTCCACAAACTCCACGCAGATAGTGACACAAGCTGGGAATCGAACCCCGGTCCCTGACGCTGTGAGGCAGCAGTGCTAGCCACTGTGCCACCATGCCGCCCCATGTGTGTGTGCTTATGGGAATAGGGCCTGGGTGGGATTGTTGTTGGTATAGACTCGATGGGCTGAATGGCCTCTTTCTGTACTGTAGGGATTCTATGATTCTATCTCAGTCCTGACAATAGCTGGTTATGGAGCTGAAGTTATTAAGGGTTTTCCCTCCTGATCACAATCCAGTGACCATTCACTGAAAATTGTGGATGTTCGGTAAGATCAGAATTGGGTTTGAATGTGATAGCCCACCACACCCAGAGCTGAATTTCCTGACGCAATGGCTGATGAGGGAGGTACGTCCAACCACTGGGCCGAAAGAGAACTGGCCCCTCTAGAACTTTCTTCAGGCCCGCCTCTTTTTCATAAGTGAAGTGCACTGCTAACATTGATGCTGTTCCAGGATTTAATACCCCAGTGTGGAGCTACAATTTAAATTTGTAAAAACATTGTTGCAGCTAGTTTCTCAGACTAAATCTTTCACAACACCAAAGAACAGGGTTAGGTTTAGCAGACAATGTATGTGGAAAAATGGGGGACTGAGGGAGGTAGTGAAATGATGAGAGGCCAAACTAAGTGCAACAATAAGCCAGAGTGATTGTTGATCAAGTTGACCTTTCTACTTCCTACCATGTCCTGTTTTCAGCATACACAGTTTATAAATGATTGAACTTCAAATGGGAAGTGAAGTTCAGACCAGGGTTGAGTTGGAACTGAGTCATTTAGTCTGGTCTTGTAAGGCTGGCCAGCTGAATGGAGATAGTAATGAATAATAAACGAGTAACAAGCGGAAAGCAAGAAAAACAAGAGTTAAAAATTCAGATGGCTTCTGGGCATTACTTAGACTGCTGAAAATCATGTGATATATTTTAACTAAATCACTCTTTTCCTAGAGCATTTATTAAAAGTTTCCCATGCAACTAAATTCCAGATAAATTCCAGGGGCGGCACGGTAGCACAGTGGTTAGCACTGCTGCTTCACAGCTCCAGGGTCCTGTGGTTCGATTCCTGGCTCGGGTCACTGTCTGTGTGGAGTTTGCACATTCTCCTCGTGTCTGCGTGGGTTTCCTCCGGGTGCTCCGGTTTCCTCCCACAGTCCAAAGATGTGCGGGTTAGGTTGATTGGCCAGGTTAAAAATTGCCCCTTAGAGTCCTGAGATGCGTAGGTTAGCGGGATTAGCGGGTAAATATGTGGGGGTAGGGCCTGGGTGGGATTGTGGTCGGTGCAGACTCGATGGGCCGAATGGCCTCCTTCTGCACTGTAGGGTTTCTATGATTCTATGATAAATGCTTCAAGCAGTGATGCCAGCAATGCTGTTTCAAAATCTAGAACAGTATTGCTGGCATCACTGATTGAAGCATTTATCTGGAATTTAGTTGCAGTGGCGTTGTGGTATTGTCATTAGACTAGTAATTCAGAGACCCAGGGTGATGCTCTGGGGACCAGGGTTCGAATCCCATCATGACAGATGTTGAAATTTGAATTCAATAAAAAATCTGGAATGAAAAAGTCTAATAACCCTGAAACCCTTGTTGATTGTTGTAAAAACTCATCAGGTTCACTAATGCCCTTTAGGGAAGGAAATCTGCTGTCCTTACCCAGTCTGGCCTACATGTGACTCCAGACCCACAGCAATGTAGTTGACTCTTGCTTCCCCCCCCCCCCCCCCACCCCCCGCCTGACCATCTTTTCCCTGCAGCCCTGCAATGTTTTCCTCTTCAGATAATGATCCAATTCTCTTTTGAAAGCCATGAGTGAATCTGCCTCAACCAGACTGTCAGGCAGTTCAACCCAGATCAGGCTACTCCGTGCGTAAAAGAGAAAGTAAGCAGAGTTCTAATGCCCTTTGGCATGTGTGCCAATGTTACATTGCTCGAGTGGGTATGGAGTTATTAGCATAGATGAATATGCATTTCACTCCCCATTCATCCCAACCTTGGTTAGATCAGGAGCACTAATCCCAGTTACTGCAAACAACGTCGGTGTGGTGGCATTGCTAGTTTTGACCATTTCTAATAAAGGAAAAGTGCTGAGCATCATTGTTGGATTCGAAACGTTAACTCTCCACAGATGCTGCCAGACCTGCTGAGTTTTTCTCACATTTTTTGCTTTTATTTCAGATTTCCAGCATCTGCAGTACTTGACTTTTATTTTAGTGGGTCATCCCTACATAGGTGACCCTGTCCAAGGCCAGAGTTCCTGCCCAAAGCTAGAGACCCTGGACAAAGCCAGAGACCCTGCCCAAAGCCAGACCCTGCCCAAAGCCAGACCCTGCCCAAAACCAGAGACTCTGCCCAAAGCCAGACCCTGCCCACAGCCAGACCCTGCTCAAAGCTAGATCCTGCCCAAAGCCAGACCCTGCCCAAAGCCAGATCCTGCCCAAAGCCAGAGACCCTGCCCAAAACCAGACCCTGCCCAAAGCCAGAGACCCTGCCCAAAGCCAGATCTTGCCCAAAGCCAGAGATCCTGCTCAATGCCAGAAACCCTGCCCAAAACCAGACCCTGCCCAAAGCCAGATCCTGCCCAAAGCCAGACCCTGCCCAAAGCCAGACCCTGCCCAAAACCAGAGATCCTGCTCAATGCCAGAAACCCTGCCCAAAGCCAGACCCTGCCCAAAGCCAGACCCTGCCCAAAACCAGACCCTGCCCAAAGCCAGATCCTGCCCAAAGCCAGACCCTGCCCAAAGCCAGACCCTGCCCAAAACTAGAGATCCTGCTCAATGCCAGAAACCCTGCCCAAAGCCAGATCCTGCCCAAAGCCAGAGATCCTGCCCAAAGCCAGGGACACTGTCCAAAGCCAGACACTGCCCAAAGACATAAACCATGCCCAAAGCCAGACCCTGCCCAAAGCCAGAGATACTGCCCAAAGGCAGAGACCCTGCCCAAAGCCAGAGACACTGTCCAAAGCCAGACCCTGCCCAAAGCCAGAGACACTGTCCAAAGCCAGACCCTGCCCAAAGCCAGATCCTGCCCAAAGCCAGACCCTGCCCAAAGCCAGAGACACTGCCCAAAGCCAGAGACCCTGCCCAAAGCCAGACCCTGCCCAAAGCCAGAGACACTGCCCAAAGCCAGAGACCCTGCCCAAAGCCTGACCTTGCCCAAAGCCAGAGACCCTGACCAAAACCAGGTCCTGTCCAGCCAGAGATCCTGACCAAAGCCAGAGACCCTGCCCAAAACCAGACCCTGCCCAAAGCCAGAGATCCTGCCTAAAGCAGACCCTGCCCAAAACCAGACCCTGCCCAAAGCCAGACCCTGCCCAAAGCCAGACCCTGCCCAAAGCCAGAAACTCTGCCCAAAACCAGACCCTGCCCAAAGCCAGAGATCCTGCCTAAAGCCAGACCCTGCCCAAAACCAGACCCTGCCCAAAGCCAGAGATCCTGCCCAAAGCCAGACCCTGCCCAAAGCCAGAGATCCTGGCCAAAGCCAGGGACCCTGCCCAAAGCCAAACCTTGTCCAAAGCCAGAGATCCTGCCCAAAGCCAGACCATGCCCAAAGCCAGAGATCCTGCCCAAAGCCAAACCTTGTCCAAAGCCAGAGATCCTGCCCAAAGCCAGATCCTGCCCAAAGCCAGACCCTGCCCAAAGCCAGAGACACTGCCCGAAGCCAGAGACCCTGCCCAAAGCCAGACCCTGCCCAAAACCAGATCCTGCCCAAAGCCAGACCTTGCCCAAAGCCCGAGACCCTGCCCAAAGCCAGAGACCCTGCCCAAAGCCAGAGACACTGCCCGAAGCCAGAGACCCTGCCCAAAGCCAGACCCTGCCCAAAACCAGATCCTGCCCAAAACCAGATCCTGCCCAAAGCCAGACCTTGCCCAAAGCCCGAGACCCTGCCCAAAGCCAGAGATCCTGCCCAAAGCCAGAGACCCTGCCCAAAGCCAGATCCTGCCCAAAGCCAGAGATGGTGTGGAGATGCTGGCGTTGGACTGGGGTAAACACAGTAAGAGGTCTTACCACACCAGGTTAAAGTTGGACAGGTTTATTTGGTAGCAAAAGCCACTAGCTTTTGGAGCACTCGCTGCTCCTTCGTCAGGTGAGTGGGATTTCTGTTCACAAACTGGGCATATAAAGACACAAACCCAATTTACAAAATAATGGTTGGAATGCAAGTCTTTACAGGTAATCAAGTCTCAAAGGTACAGACAATGTGAGTGGAGAGAGGGTTAAGCACAGGTTAAAGAGATGTGTATTGCCTCCAGACAGGACAGTTAGTGAGATTTTGCAAGCCCAGGCAAGTCATGGGGGTTACAGATAGTGTGACATGAACCCAAGATCCCGGTTTGAGGCCGTCCTCATGTGTGCGGAACTTGGCTATCAGTCTCTGCTCAGCGACTCTGCGTTGTCCTGTGTCGTGAAGGCCACCTTGGAGAACGCTTACCCGAAGATCAAAGGCTGAATGCCTGTGACCGCTGAAGTGTTCCCCAACAGGAAGAGAACGCTCTTGCCTGGTACCTGATACGCTGCAGGAAAGGATGTCCCGAGGCATGGTACATTGGGGAAACCATGCAGGCGCTACGACAACGGATGAATGAACACCCCTCGACAATCACCAGGCAAGAGTGTTCTCTTCCTGTTGGGGAACACTTCAGCGGTCACGGGCATTCGGCCTCTGATCTTTGGGTAAGCGTTCTCTAAGGCAGCCTTCACGACACACGACAGCGCAGAGTCGCTGAGCAGAGACTGATAGCCAAGTTCCGCACACATGAGGACGGCCTCAACCAGGATCTTGGGTTCATGTCACACTATCTGTAACCCCCACAACTTGCCTAGGCTTGCAAAATCTCACTTAGTGCCCCGTCTGGAGACAATACAAATCTCTTTAACCTGTGCTTAACACTCTCTCCACTCACATTGTCTGTACCTTTGAGACTTGATTACCTGTAAAGACTTGCGTTCCAACCATTATTTTGTAAATTGAGTTTGTGTCTTTATATGCCCTGTTTGTGAACAGAACTCCCACTCACCTGACGAAGGAGCAGCGCTCCGAAAGCTAGTGGCTTTTGCTACCAAATAAACCTGTTGGACTTTAACCTGGTGTTGAAAGCCAGAGACCCAGCCCAAAGCCAGACACCCTGCCCAAAGCTAGAGACAGTAAGAGTTTTAACAACAGCAGGTTAAAGTCCAACAGGTTTATTTGGTAGCAAATAGTATTTGCTACCAAATAAACCTGTTGGACTTTATATTTGCTACCAAATAAACCTGTTGGACTTTAACCTGGTGTTGTTAAAACTCTTACTGTGTTCACCCCAGTCCAACGCCGGCATCTCCACATCAAAGCCAGAGACCCAGCCCAAAGCCAGATCCTATCCAATACCAGACGCTGCAGTGCCGGGAGTGTCCACTTGGGGCCGCTCGGGGCTTCCCGGAAGTGACCTTGTTCCTCTCCCCCCGCCCTGTCAGAGTCGGGCGGAGCCGCTCAGTCGGTGATTCGAGAGAGAGACAGACAGAGGCAACGGTGAGAGCGGGAACCGGGTGAGAGCAGCGACCCGGGGGGGAGAGAGCGGGGACCCGGGGGGGAGAGAGCGGGGACCCGGGGGGGGGGAGAGGAGAGAGCCGCTGTGAGGGGGGAGCGCTCCCGGTTCGGCAGCAGCAGCAGCCGCTCGGTCTGAGCTCGATTCAAAAACTGGCAGCCTGTTCAAATTGGAACAAATATCCGGGGAGCGCTGCGGGTCTGGGGAAGGGGTTTGGGCTGCGGGTCTGGGGAAGGGGTTTGGGCTGCGGGTCTGGGGAAGGGGTTTGGGCTGCGGGTCTGGGGAAGGGGTTTGAACCCTGCACAGGGGGTTTGGGCTGCGGGTCTGGGGAAGGGGTTTGGGCTGCGGGTCTGGGGAAGGGGTTTGAACCCTGCACAGGGGGGTTTGGGCTGCGGGTCTGGAGAAGGGGTTTGAACCCTGTACAGGGGGGTTTGGGCTGCGGGTCTGGAGAAGGGGTTTGAACCCTGTACAGGGGGGTTTGGGCTGCGGGTCTGGGGAAGGGGCTTGAACCCTGTACAGGGGGGTTTGGGCTGCGGGTCTGGGGAAGGGGCTTGAACCCTGTTCAGGGGGGTTTGGGCTGCGGGTCTGGGGAAGGGGTTTGAACCCTGTACAGGGGGGTTTGGGCTGCGGGTCTGGGGAAGGGGTTTGAACCCTGTACAGGGGGGTTTGGGCTGCGGGTCTGGAGAAGGGGTTTGAACCCTGTACAGGGGGGTTTGGGCTGCGGGTCTGGAGAAGGGGCTTGAACCCTGTACAGGGAGGTTTGGGTTGGGGAGTGTTGGGTGTATTAGAGGTCTGAGCTTTGCAGGGGGTTGGAGTGTTGGGGATGGGCAGGGGATTTGGGAAGGGGTTTCTGGGGGGGGGGGGGTTGGGGATGGGCAGGGGGCTAGGGGAAGGAGTTGGGGAGTGTTATGGGTTTAGGTGAATCAAGGGTTTGAGCTGTACAGGGAGTTTGGGGATGGGCTGGGAATGTAGGAAGGGATTTCTGGGGGGTTGGGGGTCTGAGCTCTGCAGGGGTTTGGGGAAGGGGGCTGAGATGTGCAGGGGGTTTTGGGGGAGAGGGGCTGAGCTGTACTGGGGATTATGGGGAAGGGGCGTTTGAGATGTGCAGGGGTTTTGGGGAGGGGGGGTTTTGGGGAGGGGGGGTTGAGATGTGCAGGGGGTTTGGGGCGGGGGGTTTGAGATGTGCAGGGGGTTTGGGGAGGGGGGTTTGAGATGTGCAGGGGGTTTGGGGAGGGGGGGGATTTGAGATGTGCAGGGGTTTTGGGGAGGGGGGGGATTTGAGATGTGCAGGGGTTTTGGGGAGGGGGGGGTTTGAAATGTGCAGCGGGTTTTGGGGAGGGGGGGTTGAGATGTGCAGGGGGTTTTGGGGAGGGGGGGTTTTGGGGAGGGGGGGTTGAGATGTGCAGGGGGTTTGGGGAGGGGGGTTTGAGATGTGCAGGGGGGTTTGGGGAGGGGGGTTTGAGATGTGCAGGGGTTTTGGGGAGGGGGGGATTTGAGATGTGCAGGGGTTTTGGGGAGGGGGGGGGTTTGAAATGTGCAGCGGGTTTTGGGGAGGGGGGGTTGAGATGTGCAGGGGGTTTTGGGGAGGGGGGGATTTGAGATGTGCAGGGGGGTTTGGGGAGGGGGGTTTGAGATGTGCTGATTTCTGAAGCAGCAGAAACATGGCGGGCACTTCCTGGTTTGCAGTTTTTGAATAGAATGTGATGAATCTTGCTGCAGCTCAGTTAATAACCGGAATCTGCACCAATCCTCCGGGTGTTGCTGTTTGATTAAACACCAGACTCAATTTAGCAACCCTTTTCTCTTAAAAAATCTACCTGGCCTGAAGGCAGTGTAAATGAATTGCATTTTCTAAGAGGGAAACCTCGTGTGTTTCTGAGCCCATTTCCTGCCCCTTCTCTCACCCTTTCTTACGGTTCGGGCGGTGACTTGGCGCCTGGAAATGTGCTGAGATCCACTTCGACCACCGGCGATCTGTCCTTTCAGATTCTTTTTTTCCATAACCGGAGCTCCGATGTTACCATTACATAAACTTCAATAACTGACTGTCCAGACAAAACAAATACTGTCACTGCTGTACATCACAGGGAGCAGGAGGTTTGCAGCTTCTATCCTGCATGGGGGATTATATTGGCCACCAGGCTCTCCCCAGCCACAGGGAAGCAGGCTACAGCCTCCTCGGGTAGTCGGCCATATTGTTCATGCATATTCTTTTGCCATAATGATTTGCAAATAAGGTTATTATGCACTGGCAGGCAAGCTGGATCCTGAGATCAGCAAGAAAGCAGCGCAAATGTGCATTCTGATACCAAAGAATCCTTGGCTGCAGCACAAAGGAAGTGCAGTCAGTCTATTGCTCCTGTGCTGACTCTCTGCAAGAACAACCAGTCTAGGACCCGCTCCCCTGCCTTTTCCTGCTGCCCTGCAAATTCTTCTTTTTAGAGGTGTACTTGTTTGTATTTCCAGCAGATAAGTGGCACAAAGCTTTGCCAGCTAGATACCCTGATCACACTGAGGTGATTCCCTTTCAGATCATATTTCCATAATTCCAATTTTGGATCAAGATTCCCCCCTCTGTCCTATTTTTTTGGTGGCTTTCAAGGAGGCCCCAAGTTGACTGAATAAGAAAGAGGACATTCAGGCCATCTCAGCTTGTTCAGGTTCTCAGCTAACTTTGCCAAAAGCTGTATCAAATCAGTCCCTGCTGATTTGCATTTTCTCCTAAGGCCCTTCAAATATTTACCAATCTTTTCCCCTTCAAAGATGCTATGACCTCAGCATCAGCTTCTTCCTCTGGAGAAGCATGTTGCCCTCTGCCAATTCTAAAATTTGGCTTAATGTGTCTCCCCATATTTTTGAGGACAGTCTTATTGATCCCTTGTCAATGATCCCCTAGCCAGAAGCAAGAGTCTAATATGCTGGCAGACCTTGTGTGATGTTGAGTGTTGCCTTGCAGCAGTAGTGGTGTTAATAAAGTGAAGGGGAAAGTGAGAGACTGACATGAAGTATTGTGCTGTGTGTGAAAATGCTTAACTGAATGCAAGCCATGAACTTGCAATTTATGATATTAGTCTTGGGAAGCAGTGGGCTGCTCAAATATTAGTATACTTAGCTTCAAACATTGTGTATATTTTAATAAATTCAAATGACAAAATGTGAACTATTTCCTTTATGTCCCTAATTGTAAATATGATGGGTGTAGACAGGAAATGGCGGCAGCAACTTAACCTGGTGGTGTTAGAAATACTTGGGTCATTAAATCATTTGGTGCATTCAGCTTATCATTTAGGGAGCTCATGCTATGATTTTCAAACATATAACAAGCCAGGTCTAAATTAACAGCCATTTGAAGAACACCAGTATAAAATCTTAATAGTCTTTAAATTTGTCTTTCACCTGCTGTCTGGAAATGTGCAACTTTATTCTGCCGCACGTTTAATCAAAATAAGTCTTAAAGGACTTTAACCAAGAAATGGCCCCTACTCTGTCCTTTAAATAGTCATCCACCTTAAGTGTTGGCAGGAATGATGTGTCATAGTCTACTTTTTTGAAAACAAAAAGGAACATAGATTCTTATGAATAGATAGCTACCTGATTACATTTAGTGATTCAATTGCTTGCACTTCTGTTCAATTTATTCCTGTTGTACAATGCCACTGGCAGTTTCCGTTTTTCTAACTGGACAGGCAGATAGATGACTTGCTTCCAGCAGTTTCTGAACTGGCTGTTGAGAACTTTGTAAATGCTTTTTTTTTCCTGTAGTGAAGTGCTCAGAATCTGCTCCACTTCCTCCTCTCAAATTTGCATAGTTGAGATTGGAAATGTATTTGAATCATGGTAACCATCTGAGCTGTATTTTTGGAAACCAAGGTATGAATGCGGACTAACCGTAGGGTCTCATATTTGTCCCTCATATATGTATTTTCCATGTAAATATACAAGCCACATCTTACCCACGTACCAAAACCCAATCAAATACTTGGCTTAACCTTCGTTTGTATATATTAGCTAATATTGTAGCTAAATTGTATAACTTGGCTCATGTTCTGGGGACCCGGGTTCAAATCCCACCCCGGCAGATGGTGGAATTCAAATTCAATAAAATATATCTGGAATTAAGAATCTACCGATGACCATGAAGCCATTGTCGATTGTCGGAAAAACCAATCTGGTTCACCGATGTCCTTTAGGGAAGGAGATCTCCTGTCCTTACCTTGTCTGGCCTACATGTAATTAACTCTCAATTGCCCGCTGAAATGGCCAAGCAAGCTACTCAGTTCAGGGGCAACTAGGGATGGGCAATAAATGCTGGCCAGCCGGTGACGCCCATATCCCACAAATGAATAAAATAAAAATCCATACTTTCATCACTTTTTGCATGTCAATGTTAAATGCAAGTGCCAATGGAGATGGATAAAGACAATTACAAATGGCCTTTGATAGACTAATGGAACCTCCCAAATAATCTCTGCCTCTGTTGACCCCTTCAGAAGATGAAACTCTAATTAATTTTGTTTTACAGGTGAAACTATACAGCATTTCTCACTTTTAATATGACCTGAATTTTGAAGAATTATATAAGAAAGCGGAATAATTATTAAAGGTACACAGATTACAATCGAGCTGTTGTAATCTGTGTCTCGAGCATGGCAAGCTGTGAACCAAATTGAGCTTGTATAAGCTTCAAAAGCACAATGCAGGAAATGAAAGAATTTCAGGATGCCATATTGTGATATAGCAGCTCCAGGGCAGTTACTTTACATTCTATTTTTATTCAGTTAATGATTCATTAGCCTGCAATTCTGTTGTCAAAACCAGTGGATGAATACTTGGAGAAAATGGCGCGCAAAAAATATTATTTGAATGTAATAATTTGTTGCCGTCACTAGTAATTTCTGAGCTTGAAACAAAATAATGAACTGAAACAAAGGTATTAATTATTAATTTCCAATATTCCTTGATGGTTTTCTGTTTAGTGCTCGTATGATACAGTAAACATAATATCAGATGAAATAGTATGCATAATGTGTATTTCTCACAAGTCTGTTCCAGGATGATGTAAAAGGCCAAAATATAAAGTCAGATATCAATCTTTTCTGGTATCGCATTGTGATACTTGCATTGGATTAATCCCCTAGAAAATAAAATGATACAGATGTCCTGTACAATATACCCTCTGCTAAAATTGCCACAGTAACATTTGTTGATTGCTAACCTTTGTGCGGATCAGTAATTTTGCTTTGTTGCACCTTGTTGCAATACATTACAATGGGACAGTAACGTTACAGACATGCTTCAGAAACCCAGTGTCTTGGGACTGTAGGTATCAAGTAGAAACGTTCATGTTAATGTTTCAGCTGCTGCCTTTTGTTAGTATTTCCCAATGTTTAAATTGTGTGCAACTTTTTAGCTGATAGGTACAGAGTCAACATCATGGGGCGGCACGGTAGCACAGTGGTTAGCACTGCAGCTTCACAGCGGCAGGGACCTGGGTTCGATTCCCGGCTTGGGTCACTGTCTGTGTGGAGTTTGCTCCCGTGTCTGCGTGGGTTCTCTCCGGGTGCTCTGGTTTCCTCCCACATTCTGAAAGACATGTTGGTTAGATGCATTGACCCGAATAGGCGCCGGACTGTGGTGCCTAGGGGAATTTCACAGTAACTTTGTTGTAATGTAAACCGTACGTTAACTTGCGTTACTAATGAATAAATTTTAACTTTTCAAAGACTTTGTTGCAGCAGTTCTATCCTGAGACAACTACTGTGGGATACTAAAGTTGAGATGTTTTGAACATGCCTTTAGTGTCTTCAGTTGGCATTGTGATAGTGTCTGATGCACGAGTTGTAGGAATGTAACATGGCTGATTGTCCTGGTTTTGATGTTGAGGAAACAACTTGCCTGCATTTCATAAACTATTTTGATAGCCTGTTAACTATCTGCTGGATAAAAAGAATTTCCCTACTTTGTTTGCTTTCATCCATCTGTCACATTACACTTGCGTCAGCTTTTTAAAAACTCTTTGCTGTGATGTATCATTCTCTGATGTGATAATCTCACCATTCATGTTCATTTTATATTGGCAGTTGGGGACTACATCCTGCTGTCTGAACTGGAAAATGTTGCCAAAGAACAATAGTTGTAACCATATAAATAATCCACGGTCTTCCTTGGGCACAAAACTGCGATGAGGCTTTGAATCTGAGATTAAATTTGATAACACCAGGTTAAAGTCCAACTTTAAAGTCCAACGTTAGACTTTAACCTGGTGTTGTTAGAGTCCTTACTGTGTTTACCCCAGTCCAACACTGGCATCGCCACATCATTAAATCTGCTACCAGTTCCTATTATTTCATAACCATGTCACTTCTCAATGCAAGTTACAATAACACTAATGTATGTATGGTAGTGAATGAACTGAATACAGTGCTCAATCATTGGTTTTTAAACTGAACCCATATCCATTTAAGTCTACATTTAAGTGTTTTTCTCCCAAATATTTCAGATTTTTGCTGGATTATGTTAAATGTTAGAATCTAGACTTTTTTTATATACAGTATATAAATGAGGAAATGAATTGCGTACAGAAACATCTTGTTGGTTGTCTATGTCAAAGCCAACACATTTTATTTCTGTGATGGTGCAGGGGAGCACCAATAAGATCATCTTTACATTGGAATTTCCTGTCATAATTGTAATAATTCAAACAGCCAGTAATGAACAGAAGCAATATTCATATATTCCAGTTGGAACTCTTTGAACAGGGAGTCTCCAGTATTGCATCAGAATAACAGCCATTTGCTTAGCTTTCATTTTTAACTTCCTTTCAAACCCCCTTTTATTAGTTATGTGCTTTTGACTTTTATTCTTCAGAGATTTTCTCCTCTTTGCTGTCACTGTTTGTTTCATGTGAACTGTTTGTATTTTGTTATGCAAATTTTTGTTCACCCCTCTTATTTTGTGGTACTGGAGCCAACAGGGCAAGTTTCTAGGGAAAGTTTGAAAACTTGTGGGGAAACCGAGTTCCGTGTATAATTCAAGTGGCAGAAATTTACAGAATTTGGGACTTACTCTCCAATGTATATGTATAATATGGAGAAGCAAAAGCAATTTTTGGGCATTGATAGACGAGAAAGATGGGGGCGCAGCTTGAGCCTGGCAGGATTACAAAGTTACACCACATGAGGGTTTGCATGACAAATTGCTTTGGTTTCGCATGCGTACCTCCAGGGTTTTGTAGCTTTTCAGCAAATGCTTGGGAGCTCTATAGAAGGAGTATACAGTAAGACCCCATGGTAGCTATATCTGCGAATCTTTGTGATTAAATGAAGTATAATCGATTTGTTTCCTGAGAGCGTCTATAATGGGCGGCACAGTGGTTACCACTGCTGCTTCATAGCGCCAGGACCGGGGTTCGATTCCCGGCTTGGGTCACTGTCTGTGTGGAGTTTGCACATTCTCCTCGTGTCTGCGTGGGTTTCCTCCGGGTGCTCCGGTTTCCTCCCACAGTCCAAAAATGTGCGGGTTAGGTTGATTGGCCAGGCTAAAATTGCCCTTAGCGGCCTGAGATGCATAGGTTAGAGGGATTAGTGGGTAAATATATGGGGGTAGGGCCTGGGTGGGATTGTGGTCAGTGCAGACTCGATGGGCCGAATGGCCCCTTTCTGTGCTGTAGGGTTTCTATGATTCTACGACCTGGTTCAATTGCAGCCTTGGGTGATTCTGTGGAGTTTGCACGTTCCCTCTGTGTCTGTGTGGGTTTCCTCCGGGTGCTCCATTTTCCCTTCTCGGTCCAAAGATGTGTGGGTTAGATGGATTGGCCAGGCCTTAGTGTCAGCTGGACTAGTAAAGTAAATGCATGGGGTTATGAGGATAAGGCTTGGGTGGGATTGTTGATGGTGCAGGCTCGATGGGCCAAATGGCCTCCTGCACTGCAGGGATTCTATTCTATGATAATTAATGAAATTCTGTAATGTGTTTTATATTGTAACACTTCTGTTGACTGCTTTTTCTTTGCCCATCAGCAGGAACACTGGGATTTTAGGGACGGCAGTTCACTCATTCATTTTTTTTCCCCTCATCTCTTTATCTGCCGTCTCTCCCAGGCCAAAACGTTTTAAAACTCTCACCTCTCAATTGAAATTGGGTAGTTGTAATTATTTTCCTGCTAAATAGGAAAACAATTGTGTCAATCACCTCCTTGAAGTCTGATTCAGAAAGTTTTATATTTGCAGTTGTTAAAAGTTAAGTAGACCTGATTTTAGTCAAGAGTCTGAGCCCGTGGTAGTTGAGGTGAAGTATTAGAGAACTATTGTAGGGTTCTTTTACATCCTTTTTCTATAGTAATTGCTGTATTCCTGTTGCTTTGTAATGGATTCCACAACAGCCAATTGTTCTGAGGTGACCAAGTTTTGTTTTCGTATTATCTCAGAGGCAGTATTAGTAACTGCTGATATAATGTATTTCCCAGCCAGGAGCAGCACTGCACAGGGACAGACCTTTCCCATTGCCGTGACCAAGCAATGCCAAGCCACTGCATTTGGCACCTTTTGTAACAGTGAGAAAAGAGTTGGCAAAAGACTTTGGTTTGTGGTGAAATGAGTTGTGACGTCAAAGGCCTGAGGGAGGAGTAGAAAGTGTCGTTTTTCAAAAGTAGATTTCTGTAGTGACTATTTGCACTGTACACCAGAGACAATGGCACCACTTTTAAGTGGGCTCAGTCATCTTTTGATGTCAGAGTAAGAACTATTTTGATTCCCACTAGATTATTTTTAAAATGGTTTTTGAACATTTAGTAAGTTAACTAATGTGGCTCAAATAAAATTTAGTGCTTGGTTTTGGAGTTTCATACCACTTTGATTTGCATCTGCTTATGCTGAAATCTTTTGAGGTTAAAATATGATTTCTGCTAAAGGCAGACATTCTCATTTGGCTACATTGATTAACACTGATAAGTATACTTAAGCAGGAGATTATCTCTAATGGCGAGTGAATCTTAGAATTTCAGGAATGATATGTAATTGTTTAAAATTGAATTATTTCTTAATGTGTTCTAACCTAATAATTAATAAAGTACAACAAATTCCTGTATATTGCCTAATTTCCTTCCTAAGAAAATTCCTTGACTAGCTTGTGCTGCCATGGCAACTGGTTGATGTAATTGGGCATAGCTGGAAAGTCTACAACCCCTTGATCATGGAATATGCAAACAAGATGGCCTGGTTACTTTCTGACCTTATTTACTTGTCACTGTGAGGATTATTGGATACATTTATAAATGACATGTTATCTATTATGTTATTGACTGCTCTGGAGATGTTCATTTTGTAACACTTGCTGCCACTTCTATTTGGGAATCACAGAATAATTGTCCCTATTTGGTGCTGACTTTCAGTTTGGATTATCACCTTTCAGAGTTTTTTTTTATTGTGAGCTTCGGTTTCCTTTCTTTGATCAAAAACTGCCCTTATTATGCACCTCTGCTTCAACGTACTTGCCTTTCTGTGTAAAACAATAACTACTTTTCAAACTTTGCATCTGAATTCGACGTGATTCCATTCCTGTTACTGAACATTGAATGGTGGCATTTTTTTCCTGTTATGTAAACATGCTGGTTATTTGGCTTTGAAAGCTTAAATAATTTGGAAATAACTGCATGAATATTTGTGAATCTAAATTTCACCTGGTTAACTGAGTGAGGAAGTAAAGAGGTGTCTTGAGTTGGGGGGGGCATTCTCTAACACTTTGGGCTACCTTTTGTGGATAATTATAGTTGATAATGAATTATATGGATTCAACTTTGGATTGAGGTTCATTTGGCATCTCAGTTGAACTTAGTTGATTATGTCATGGCTATCACTTTCCTGCCCTTGATTATGGTATGAATTTATCACCTTTAGCTAAGTAAATGAGTTTTTTTTAAGTTAGTAGCTTTAATCTCCCTTGTCTTATCCTTGGAATGTTTACAGAAGCCATTTTTAATGAGTATAATCAGGAAATTACCTGTAACAAATGAATTATGGGTAAGGAGATGCCGCATTCAAAGGATAACCTAATGTGTCGACATAGCTGTTGCATTTATGAACCCATGGGTGCCACCCCTAGGGTGGCATAGTGGTTAGCACTGCTGCCTCCGTGGCAGGGACCTGGGTTCAATTCCGGCCTAGGGTCACTCTCTGTGTGGAGTTTGCACATCCTCCCCGTGTTCGCGTGGGTTTCCTCCGGGTGCTCCTGTTTCCTCCCACAGTCCAAAGATGTGGGGGTTAGGTTGATTGGCTATGCTAAATTAGCCCTAGCGTCAGGGGGATTAGCAGGGTAAATATGTGGGGTTGCGGCAATAGGGCCTGGGTGGGATTGTGGTCGGTGCAGACTCGATGGGCTCCTTCTGCACTGTAGGGATTCTTATTCTATTGATGCCCACTTGTTTTCACCTAAGTAAATTTGTTTCCCCTTTGTTACATTTAAGCTGGATAGTAGTGGTGTGATTCTCTTTCCTGATAGTTGGCACAGGATCAGTGGCCCGAATGGCTTCCATCTGTGCTGTATCGTTCTCGTGTGGGTGAATCTGCTTTGAAATGGATTGAATCGTGAATGCGGTCAATGGTGCCTCATTTATAAATGGGTGGCTGCTTAATGGGGAATACAAGTACGGCACGGTAGCACAGTGGTTAGCACTGCTGCTTCACAGCTCCGGGGTCCCGGGTTCGATTCCCGGCTCGGGTCACTGTCTGTGTGGAGTTTGCACTTTCTCCTCGTGTCTGCGTGGGTTTCCTCCGGGTGCTCCGGTTTCCTCCCACAGTCCAAAGATGTGCGGGTTAGGTTGATTGACCAGGTTAAAAATTGCCCCTTAGAGTCCTGGGATGTGTAGGTTAGAGGGATTAGTGGGTAAATATGTGGGGGTAGGGCCTGGGTGGGATTGTGGTCGGTGCAGACTCGATGGGCCGAATGGCCTCCTTCTGCACTGTAGGGTTTCTATGATTTCTATGATTTCTTGTAAGTTAATTTTGGCATTCTAGTCCAAGTTACCCTCCGAGCCAGAGGATAGGGTTGTGCACAGCTATACAATGTCTCCAGTGGTTTGGGATAGTGGGACCCTGGGAACGATGCATCAACAAGGAACCAATACCCGCAGGAGAATGGTTGCTGATAAGTGTTAGAACTCTAATGTGTTAGAACCAAAAATTACCTGCAACCCTCTAACATCCTAGATGTTTGGTAAGAAGTCTCAACACCAGGTTAAAATCCAACAAATTTATTTAGTATCACGAGCTTTTGGAGCACTGCTCCTTCACCTGATGAAGGAGCAGTGCTCTGAAAGCTCGTGATACCAAATAAATTTGTTGGATTTTAACCTGGTATTGAGACTTCTTACTGTGCCTACCCAGTCCAACGCTGGCATTTCCACATCCTTGGATGTATGATTAGTCTTCCGGTGCTTATTTTAATCAGTGCCATTAACAACCAAGTTGTTATGAGTGACCATTTTGAGATTTGTTTAATTTTCCTTGACTCCTGTCACTGAGCCAATTCCAACAAAATGTTGTTTCTGTAATGCACAATGTTGGTTTTCAGAAATAAATCTAATCTTTCCTCACATGCATTAAAACAGCCAGCCTCAGCTTCTAAATAAACCTGACTCCATAATTTATACTGTTTCTTTCAGAAAAGTCTTTTCTCTAGGATCTCAGATGAGTATATTTCTGGTGGGTTTTTTTGGGATGAAGATTCTAAGCTGTGCCTGTCTGTAATTGTCATTTTTCTGGAAGTTGTTGACGACTGTGTTTTGATTTAGAGGATGACGTCCACTCGGGTTTGAGTTTCTGCCACGGGCCTTCATGTGACTGAACAGGCCAGTTTGTGTCCAACAGATCCTGGGCAGACGGGGCTGGACTCCCCCAGAGGTAGCAGGATCCAGAGAGAAGGATTTGCTTGCTTTTCTTTCCTTCTGTGCCATCTCCTTGCTTCATTAACATGTTGTGACTCAAAGCATGATGCTGCTTGATGGACAAGCTGTTGCCATTTTGAATGATTGGTAGCAACCTCTTCCCTGTCATTAATAGCAATGCTGCTCCGCTACAACGAGAGCTTCGCAGTGTCTTTAAAACATGTTTGTCCTCCCCTGGAGCACAGGCCATTGTGGGGGATGGGGTGTTTTGATATTTTTCAGACATGTGGGTACAGTGTCCAGAGCATTGAGGTTAATTTTGCAGGAGTTTTTCCTGAATGCCTGGGGAATTGACTTCAAGAAGGACATCAACATTTGTTCAGTGGTCCTTCGATTGAGCCTGGAGGATGTCATGGAGGCATTGCTGGTGAAATTTCTCGACTGCTTTTGTGTTGCTGATTCACTGTCTAGGTTCCTGTGCAGTACAGGAGCTTGGTGACAACAGCTGCTCCATACACTAGGACTTTGTTGACCGGTGCGGGGAGGAGGGGGGGGCTTTGTTGTCAAACACTGGCTGCCATGGTTTGTAGAAGGCTGACCTAGCAAATTGATCTAGTGTTGGGTCTCCTTGCCACTGGTGGTCTTTTGAGAAAAGTGGCTGCCCAAATATTCCAGTCACTCCGTTAATATATACGGGAGATGGAATTTTTGGCTGTTCAGATGTGGGTTGATAACGAGTTTTGTTTTCATAACAACATTCAAGGGGAGGCTGAGTTTTTGTAAGCAAAATTGAAGTAGCTTGGAAATCTGGTACAGTGTGGGCAGTGACACTGCGATCATCCGCAAAAATACATGTCTATTGTTGTGAGTTTAGTTTTGCACCTGAGGTTAAGGAATTTTTTGCCTAGGTGGTATTTAATTCTGACACCGGAGGTGAATAGTCAGTCTCGGGTAGATTGTAAATAAGATGGGAGCGATCAAGCAGCTTTGACCCCAGTCCAAATTCAGTTGCATCATATCATCATAAAGCAATTGCAGGATTGTGAAAAGTTTTTTTTGACATCCAAATTTTTGTAACATGATCTACAGAGCGAGATTTACCAAGTCAAATGCTTTGGTCAGATTTAATGTGATGAAGAGTTTCTAGTGGTGATCTTGACACTTATTTGTCCAACAGGTATCAGCTCCTGGCGTAGAACAGTACGGACATCACTTCAATCTTTGACTCAAAGAATGTCATAATCCAGGAGGTGCCAGTGCTTTGATCTAGGTGCTTCCGTATGGTTTTGTATTTGTCTTGGTGGAAAAGTGCGTTTGTTATAATGAGGCCGCCTTGTCAGCTGGCGCACACCAATTGCACTGGCTCATCCCACGTAGATTTTATTAATGGTTCCATCCCAGTCATCAGAGTCACAGCCAACCCTGGTATTAAAGTCCACTGGAAGGATGATCCTTTCCTCTTTTTTTGGGTTAGCCGTGAGGACATCAAGATCAGAATAGAACATTTCCTGAACATGTTTATCAGAGTCAAAAGTTGGGGCCAAAGCGCTGAAGACAGTGACATATTGGTTATGTCTGAGCTGTAGGTGAAGTGTCATAACCGTCTTTATACAATTGTGGGGTTTTGGCAGTGCATCCAAAATCCTATACTGGAGATGGGGGTTGTTGTTGTTGCCCTTTCTAGTAGAAGGTGCATCCCCTTGCTTCCTGCAGCTGCCATCCCCAGAAGGTAGGTCAAAGGGACCTGATGACAACTTGGTGTCTTGATAACTCGTGTGGTACAATTGCAGGTTTTCTTTTTCCAGCTTGTTCTTGAGATTATCCGAGTGTTCTAACCATTCTGGACAGTGACTGTATGTAATCAGTGTGTTTTTGAAAAGGAAGGTGCGTGTCTTTCATAATGGGTGTGTGTGGAGAATTTGAATGATAAGCAGCAAGCATTTTGAGAGTTTAAAGAAGATTACTTATCCATAAGTTCACTCTTAAACTCTAATGCCCCACTCACCATTTTCAAACACGCTCACACTTGAAGAATACACTGTTAAAGAGAGTAGTGCACTTTTACAAATTATAAATAAGAGTAGTTTGACATTCCTGTAAATGCCCACCTTGAACAAAACACATTGTAGGCCAGGTAAAGAAGGTCTTTTCACTCCTGAGGTTTGCCTGGTGGATGCAATACCTGGTGTTGTGCATCGAACGTGTTTCAGGATTCCCTTGGAGATGGAAGACCATAACATTAGTTCTAATTTTGTTACTAGGAGGTTGGTTTTCTGTACTGGTGGACTTGAAAAGGAACAGGTTTGGAGACCTTGAGATACTGCCGTCCCCAGTTATTAAAGACATAGACATTGCTGCACTTTGCTGCTGCTGCTAACTCTGCAGTTGTTCTGAGTGCTGCAGATAGAAATTGAGGCTTTATTAAAAGGGTGACCAACATGGTTGCCTTTCCATGTGGTCCTTCACAGCTACCTTGAGCTTCGGTGAATTAACCGCAATCTGGGTCTTTGTGTGCTGGTATTCACCCTGCGTAGAATCACCGTCTTTCATTCCATTCAAGTTAAGCAATGTCTTCTGGATGGTCTCAGGATATGAGTATTGACACTTTGTAGCTTGGAATGTGTCCTTTTGCTGAGCTAATTCCAGGTCATGTTTCTAAGTCGAGCATTCCTCTAATTGGGCACGACAGACTTAAATTTTGCAACCTGGAATGTTTTCTTTCTCTAATCACAAAGATCATAGTCATGCAGGTGTGGTTTCCCAGCAAGGGGAATGTGTGACAGCCTGTTTAGGGTACCTTTTAAAACTATTCCACCTGTCCTTTTGCCGTTTGGGGTCTTCAAAAGATATCCTGGTGAGGACTGCTGAGTCACATGCTGATGTCCAAAGACCCCCCTGTCCCAAAACAGGTATACAGCAACTTTCTTTCATCTGTCACCTGTGTGCAGATTATTGACTTTGGGCTCCCAGGTTCACACTTATCCCCTCGTCAATTCTCCATCACTAAATGACTTGGCAAATGGACCCTGGTGGATGCTTGTGTGTGCCTTTGTTTAATGTGGGGACCTTGGGACGCTGTATTTGTCCACATGATCTTATTGGGTCGATGGTCAGATTTGATGACGTGTTAGACATTGCTGCAACCTTCATCCACCTTTGCAGTTGGTGAGATGCACAGTGCTCCTTCTACTGTTCTGCCACTGAGGACTCTTTGGACCACACTTTGTCTGGCACCTTCTCCAGACCTTGCTACCATGTGAGGCCCTACCAAACACCAGATGGCATTGCTTAAGGAATTGTCAGAGTGCACATGCTTCTCTACGTCAAGGATCTATGGAGGACTTATGGAAATATCGTGAATCCAAGGCACTATTTACTCCAGCCTGATAAAATAAATATTTACAGCTTTAGCTTGATTTACAGTTGTCTTTTCAAGAGCTTTGTAAGAATTGTTAACCCCTTTTTTGCAAACTCGGGCTGATTTGATATGATTTCTAATCCAATGGTTTGGCCAGTGAAGATGCTTTTTTTGTCATATCAAAATGTTTGCTAATTGAACCTTGCTGTTTCTACACCATGAAGTTCATAGGTTTACACACACAGGAACATGTCCGTATTCGTTTGCATACATAAAACCCAAGTAATAATGAAATGGTTAATCACAGAAGCATCAATGATAAGCAAATAAACACCAGCTAACTTTCCCATGACCCCCAGAATACCAAAGATTTGTGTTGTATGATTTAGATGCTTTGTCAGGTTTCAATTTTTAGACATTGGAAAAATTTTCTTGTTTCCTTTTATAAAAAAAAAAGGAAATGGCAAGGGGAAAAAACAATTTTAAGCAGTCACCATGTAGAGTGGATGCTGTGTTTACTAGCCTGAATGCAAAAAACTAGGCTGCATTCAGGCACTGACAAGTCTGTGGTTAGAAATAGACATGCCATTTTAATCAGGCACGTAGCCCGTGTGTAGGAAAACCAATCACAGAAAAGAATACGGGAGATTGGTGATAACATTTCCACATGTGCACAGGCACGAATTTGTAAACCTGATCGTCTTGATTCCATTGCTGGAATAGCTTGGAGCTGGTAAGGACATTTAGAACTGTTCACATTGAAGACAAGCACCCTGGCTAATGGTGGCATTTAGAACAAAGTGCAATGACGTTCTCAGCAATATACATTATTTTTTGTGATTTTCTTTTTAAAAGGTTTGCATTATTGGAGTTTGATTATTGACAAGACAACCGAATGTTGCAAATGGGCACAAATATCAGGGCGGTAAAACTGAATTGGTGTTTAACCAATCCTGAGCCTTGAGCTACTTTTGGTTGTTGAATATGAGCGTAATTGTATTAGTTATATAATTTGCTTACAGAAATTTATACTGTGGTCACCATATTGGGGTACATCACATCAATGTGCTGACTTAGTGATGAGCTTTAGCCATTTATCTGTGAATACAGTGCTATTCTACAGAGGGAGAGATTTGGAGGTCTACCCAATCCTCTCTTCCTGCCACTCCAGGAGTTCCAGGTTGTTATTTCTCCTGATGTTGTGGAATTTGACTTTGAAGAGAGAGCTGCTTGCTTAATCACCTCAACTCCTGCCTTAATCATCCTTCCAGCACTGATCTATTTTAATATCTGATTAGACATTCAGTTCTCTCAAAATCTACTCTAAAAGGGCTGGATGAGACTTCCATTTGTGCAATTCTTTTTTTCTAGTTAATGAGATGGAGCTGCTCCAGAGTTCTGATTTAATATATCATGCCTAATCATTAACTCATGAAAACATGCCAATTTCACCTTTACTGGCTGTGGATGACTAATATAAAGGGGAAAATCAGTGACTGATCATTTGAATCATGCTTTGGAAATCCTGGATTTTCCTCCCTCAGTCCAAAGATGTGCGGGTAAGGTTGATTGGCCATGGTAAAATTACTCCTTAGTGTCCTGAGATGCATAGGTTAGAGGGATTAGCGGGTAAATATGTAGAGATAAGGGGGTAGGGCCTGGGTGGGATTGTGGTCGGTGCAGACTCGATTGGCCAAATGGCGCCTTTCTGCACTATCGGGATTCTATGAAATCTAAGTCTCCAGCTGATCTATATCCTGCTGTATCCTCTGATGGTCCTCATCGCTATCCGCAAATCCACTAACCTTTGTGTCATCCGCAAACTTACTAATCAAACCAGTTACATTTTCCTCAAACAGCAAAGGTCCCAGCAATGATCCCTGAGGAACGCCACATGTTGTGGAGATGCCGGCGATGGACTGGGGTGAACACAGTAAGAAGTCTCACAACACCAGGTTAAAGTCCAACAGGTTTATTTGGTCGCAAATACCATAAGCTTTCGGAGCGCTGCTCCTTCATCAGATGGAATGGAAAGAGCACATTTCCACTCCATCTGACGAAGGAGCAGCGCTCCAAAAGCTTATGGTATTTTCTACCAAATAAACATGTTGGACTTTAACCTGGTGTTGTGAGACTTCTTACTGACGCCACATGTCACAGCCCTCCATTCAGAAACGCACCCTTCCACTGCTACCCTCTGTCTTCTGAGCCAGTTTTGTATCCCCCTTGCCAGCTCACCTCTGATCCCATGTGACTTCACCTTCTGCACCAGTCTGCCATGAGGGACCTTGTCAAAAGGCCTTACTGAAGTCCATGTAGACAACATCCACTGCCCTATCCTCATCAATCATCTTCGTCACTTCCTCGAAAAACTTGTTAGTGAGACACAACCTCCCCTTCACAAAACCATGTTGCCTCTCACTAATACGTCCACTTAATTTGAAGTGGGAATAAATCCAGTCTCAAAGAATCCTCTCCAATAATTTCCCTACCACTGATGTAAGGCTCGCCGGCCTGTAATTACCTGGATTGTTCTTGCTACCCTTCTTAAACAAAGGAACAACATTGGCTATTCTCCAATCCTCTGGGACCTCCCCTGTAGCCAGTGAGGATACAAAGATTTCTCTCAAGGCCCCAGCAATTTCTTCCCTTGTCCCTGTTAGTATTCTGGGGTATATCCCATCAGGCCCTGGGGACCTGTCTACCTTTTAGCCACATTTGGTCAAATGTTGCATCGATGTCAAAGCCAGTCACTCTGACCTTGCCCCTCTCATTTTATCCATATTTGGACCAGAGCTATAATGGGGTCTGGAGCTGAGTGCAATTGGTGGAACCTAAATGAGCATCAGTGAGCAGGTTATTGTTGAGTCAATGCTGCTTGCTACTGTCGATGACAGCTTCCATCACCATGCTGATGATTGAGTAGATCGATGGGGTGGTAATTGATTGGGTTGGATTTGTTGTGCTTTTTGTGGACATGACAAACCTGGGCAATTTTCCACATTGCCGGAAAGATGCTAGTGTAGCTGTACTGGAATGGTGGCGTGGCTCGTTCTGGAGCAGAAGTCTTCCATGCTATTGCCGGAATCTTATCAGGGCCTGTAGCCTTCGCTGAATCCAGTGTCTTCTGCTGATACTGTTATCAGAGTGACTTGAATTGGCTGAAGACTGACGTCTGCCATGCTGGGGACCTCAGGAGGTGGCCAAGATGGATCATGCACTTGCGGCTGAACATTGTTGCAAATGCTTCAGCCTTTTACACTGATCTGTCCTCCTATTGGGGATGGGATACTTGTGAAGCTTCCTCCTCCAGTTGTTTAATTGTCCACCACCATTTTGACTGGTTGTGGTATAAGGAATGCAATGCTTAGATTTAACCTGTTGGTTCTGGGATTGCTGAGTTCTGTCTGTTGCATGCTGCTTTTACTGTTTGACATTACCCCTCCCCCAGGATGTTCAGTTTTTGAGTAGCTGGGTCTTTTTGAAATACCATTTAGTACAGTGGTAGTGCCATAATGCAAAGGCAGGTCTTCATTTCCACATATACCAATTCTGTAATCAACGGATGCATCAGTGGCAGGTAGATGGTGAACACGAGGTCAAAGAAGTTTTTCTCTCTTTGTTCTCTCACCACCTGCTGCAGACCCACTCTAACAGCTGTGCCCTTTAGGACTCAGTCAATATTGGTGCTACTGAGCTGCATTGATGTGCTCCACCGAAAGTACATTCTTTGCCCTTGCCACCCTGCGTTCTTCGAAGTGGTACTCGATATAGAGGAGCACCTATTCATCAGCATGGGAGGTGGTAATCAGCAAGGGGTTTCCTCGTCCATGTTTGACTTAATGCCACAAGACTTCATGGGGTCCGGAGTCGATGTTGAGGAATCCCAGTGGATTTCCCTCGCAACTGTTGCCATCTCTGCTGAGCCTGTTCTGCTTGTGGTTCAAGATATACTGAGGGATGGTGATGGTGGCGTCTGGGACGTTGTAAGAAATTATTTGGTGAGTATGACTGTCAGACTGCTACTTGAATCGTCTGTAGGACAGCGGTCCCAATTTTGGCTCATGACCCCAAATTTTATTGAGGAGGACTTTGCAGGATCAATAGTTATTGACCTCAGCACCAGAAACAATGTAGTCCATCTAGTTTCAGTGGGTTTGGAGTCGCATGTAGGTCAGACCAGGTAAGGATGGCAGATTTCCTTCCCTAGAGGATTTGGGTGAACCATGGTTTTTTTTTACAACAGATGGCAATGGCTTCATGGTTAATTCCAGGTTGATTTATGTGATTTAAATTCCATGGTGGGTTGGATTTTAAGCCCTGTTTCCAGAGCTTCAGCTTGGCCCTCTGGATTGGTGGTCCAGTGACATTACCACTATGCCAGTGCCTTGTCTATATCTCCGTGTGTAGCCATGCTCATGTTTTAGTTTTGAACAATGTGGCTGATCTGTTCACCGGGACTATTACACAAGGACACACAATGGGATGTGAACTAGTGGTCAGTAGGGTGACAGGTTCCAGATGTTGTTGAGAGCTTGTTGTATGAGGATAAATTCAGGTGTGGATTCAAAGACTATGATGGAAATCTCCCATTCTATTGTAACAAGTTATGGCCTATGTGAGAATTTCTTCCTCAATTATCTTTTGAAGTAATTACCGCTTGTCAATTGTCAAAGGAATGATAGAATTGTTCACAAGCGCTTTCTTGACACAAATTGAATTGAAATGAATGAGATTGAATTGATGATTCCCCCAGTAGCAGGCTGGGATTTTTCAGTTCCTGCCCTGTCCCCAGCCCCTTAAAAAATTACCCAATTAGAACATATCAAATAATTCAAGTTAATTAAACCCAATAATGGAGGGATCCAGCTGCAATTTTTAATGGACCAAAACTGAACAAAAGATACAGTTTGGAGCAGAAAGCCAATATTAGTGAATGGCTCGAGTCCAAAGCAGTGAACATGCCTAGTTTTCGAAAATGTTTTCGTTACATTCATCCAATTTGGGGGGAAAAAGCTGTGCCTCTGTCTGATGATATGGTGAAATTGTTTTGTGGAGGGCAGATGAATTTCAGTGCTTCAAAGATTCTATATTTACAGTGCTAACAGAAGAATGGAGAGAAAGGGGTCTTTTCTCATTTGAACATTAATTTCATTGTCTGTGCTCAATCAACATTCAGCTGTATTGAGCCAGTGAAGTAGAATTATACCCTATAACAGGCAGCTTTAATAAATCAGGAATTTTGAAACCGATTGCCAAAGCATAACGTTTTGAGAAATAGTATATTTTGAACTATGTTTACCTCTATTTCCCTTGTGCATTCCAACTTGTGTGACATTATATGATGCTACCAGACTGAATTTGGACAAGGAACCTACTTCTAATTTATATGTTTATAATTGTGGTAGTAAAAAGATGGGTAATAAAGTGGCCCATCATGTGTAAAAAGCCTGTTAAAGTTAGTTCAGATTTTCCAAAACCTGTATGCTATACATGGTTTCCTAAGTAAGTTGTACTATTGTGGAGAATCTGAGAGCATGGAACACAATAGGATTTTTGTTTTTTTGCCGTATCGACCAGATGTATATTCTGGCTTTCTGAAGAGTGTCTGAGGATCTTCAGTCCAGAGGGTCAATACTACTTGCAGAGATAAAGGAGAATATTCCAACTTGAGCCAGCCAGGAATTTGTATATTTCAGTTTTCTATTTGTGCAGTAGGGAATCTCTCCAAACCCCCTCAAAGCACAATACGCGGCATGGTGGCACAATGGTTAGCACTGCTGCCTCACAGCGCCAGGGACCTGGGTTCAATTCTGGCCTTGGGTGACACTGGAGTTTGCACATTCTCCCCGTGTCTGCGTGGGTTTCCTCTCACAATCCAAAGATGTGCAGGTTAGGTGGTTTGGCCATGCCAAATTGCCCCTTAGTATCAGAGGGGTTAGCAGAGTAAATATGTGGGGTTACAGGGATAGACTTGAATGGGATTGTTGTCGGTATAGGCTTGATGGGCTGAATGGCCACCTGGAGGAATTCTATAATTCTGTAAGCTAGTGCTCAGCTGAATATGCTTCAGTAATTTAATATTGATTATTACTGAAGTGCATGTGAAAGTGGGTATGGTGTTTACAAAATTTCCTGAATTGTATTTGCAGTTCTCTCTGTTGATCCTGCGTCACTGGTTATCAGCGAACAAGCTGCTTTTCTGCCCATTCCACCAACTTCATTTGCTTAAGGGCATTTGAAAGTCAAATTTATTCAGCTTCACAATCTTTCTTTGTAGTGGACTGAAGTTAGATTTTGGAATTCCTTCTGATAAATGCAAATATCTAAACAGTTTATTTGTTTATATCGCCATGTCTGTCTGTCTTTGCGTTGCATATTCCCATAAAACGTTTTGCATTAGATAAAGCAAAAATACCAAAACTATACCACCATGACTTGTATTTGAAGTATCATGAGAAACATTATGGATTTGTTACATAGAATGCTGGTTTGCTCCTTTGCTTTAGTGACGGAATGTGAGAAACATTTTAATTTTTTATTATCTACTGGCTTTCACTTTTCACTCCTGTAAGTATTAGCTGCTTGTTGTAGAGTCCCATCAATGATACCTGCACATCTGGTTATTATGATGTGAGTGTTGAATGTTGGTTGCCTGTTCAGTTATTTCGTTGAATCATAAAGGACAGGACGGTCAGACATTCAGTTGGAGCTCCGGGAGGGTCCGACATGCGGTCGGTGCTCTGGGAGGGTCCGGCGCTCGGTCGGTACCCAGTCATGAATTAGATTTTTAGTAGGTTCAGGAGAAGAATAGGTTACAATTCTAACCAAATGGATGTTTTTTTAATGAAGATTATTTTCTTAGCGATGAAGGACCATTGATTTAGATTGAGTGGGGAACCCAGAGGTTCAGGGAAATTTTTTAAGTAGATGGTTGCTGGAACTGGGAATGTTTTGCAGCTTTTGAACAGAGAAAGATGCAATGCTATGGCAAGAGGTTAGCTCAGTGGGATTTGTGTTGGATTGTTCTGCCAAAATTGCTTGTGAAGAAACAGTGGCTACAGTGGCCTCTTTCTAAACTGTTGTTGGTTTTGTTGTGGAGATGCAGGCGTTGGACTGGGGTAAACACAGTGAACACAGTTGTTGTCATGGACTGTGACATGCTTGTTTTTAGTGCAAAATGATTTGGGGAGATTGATGATTATTTTTCCTGATTTGTCATTTTTGAGAGGCCAGTGTCTGAAATATCCTGCAACAGCAGTCACCCCGCTTATAATACCACGTGCTGGGGTTGGGCATGTGACACACTACTGCATTAGAATAGAATCCCTACAATACAGAAGGAGGCCATTTGGCCCATTGAGTCTGCACCGACCATTGTCCCTCCCAGGCCCAATCCCCTTAACCCCTACAATACAGAAGGAGGCCATTTGGCCCATCGAGTCTGCACCGACCATTGTCCCTCCCAGGCCCAATCCCCTTCACCCCATGTATTTACCCTGCTAATCCCCCTGACAGAGGGCAATTTGCCCTGATCAATCCACCTAACCTGCACATCTTTGGATTGTCAGAGAACCCGCAAACACAGGGAGAACGTGCAGACTCCACACAGGCAGAGACCCAAGCCGGGAATCGAACCTGGGTCCCTGGTGCTGTGAGACAGCGGCGCTAACCAGTGTGCTATTTTGCTAGCCCAACCTGCCCCTTCGGATTTAAAAAGAGAACTTGAGCCTGGTAGAATAGCTGCTTATAAGTTGGAGAGTGGAGTTTTTCCTTTTTGGAATGTGTTTTGATACTTTTTTAAACTTTGAAGCTGCAGTCTTCTCTGGGTGACTAGCCAAGTATAAACAAAGGTCTTTTTATCCCTCAACCAGGAAAGAGTGCTCTGCTGAAGTCTGTGTTTGGGTTGCAGTGTGACTGTGATTTTTCACAACACATTTACGTGAATGCCATGTTATTCTGGAATTATAAATTGAAAAAACATTCCTTTCCTCTTCACCCCCCCCCCCTCTTTTGCACAATTAGTTATTGACCCTATTCCTGCCGATTGATATCATGGACGTACTCGGGCAGGGCTGACTCAAATCAATTTTTCATCTGCACATGCTCAACCCTGACCTTTCAGTTTGCTGCTTTGCTTGAGATATATTTGCTGGTGTCTGTGTGGTGTGTTTACCATTTGATGAATTGTGGAGGACAAAACTCACAGCGCGATAAAGATGGGTGTTACAAAATGAAATAAACCTTTTCTGATTCACTGTTAAATTGATGATGATCACTCGATCAAGAAAAGCAGCGTATCTGGTTTTTATGAATTGTTTTTCTTTTAGCTATTGAAAGCTGTCGACAGGAGCTTTTTAGGCTAACGGTATGTAGCTCTGTCCATCAATGGTTGTCTTAAACTGTTGCGGTATTTGATAGCTGGAAATATCTCCCTCCATTCTTCTCCTTTCAGGTGTGTTGTAATATATCATGATAAAATTAACATTAACGGTTTTGTATATAGCATTTTGGCAGATCTGTTGGAAACATTTTAAATGCGTACTTGTGAAGTAAACCAGTACTGCCTGTCCATTTGCTCATGAGCTACACCGGTAGCTGTGATCAGAACAAGCAGTAGCTCATTTTCAATGCTGGCTGAGGAGGAATGGAATAGAAGCCCAACAGTGCTGAACAGGCCATTCGGCCCATCATGTCTGTGCTGATCATCTGATAGGGTAACTTACCTAGGCCCTCTTCCCCGTAACCCCAAAAATTTCCCATGGCAATCCAATTAACTTGCATATCTTTGGACACTAAGGGGCAATTTAGCACGGCCAGTCTACCTAGCCTGCACATTTTTGAAGTGTGGGAGGAAACCGGAGCACCCGGAGGAAACCCACGCAGACACAGAGAGAACGTGCAAACTCCACACAGTCACCCAAACTGGAATTGAACCTGGGTCCCTGTGAGACAGCAGTGCTAACCATTGTGCCACTGTGCCATGGAATTCTGATCAGGGGCCCAACAAAATGCCCTGTTTTTCAAGTACATCTTTACCACCATTCTCCTGAAATGAGAAATAGGGCTTTTATTTAATGTCTCATCTAAATGACGGTAGCTCATGAGAATGGTACATTACAGCACAGAAATATACTGTTGAGCTCATCAGATATGTATGGGGGTTTTCTCCCTGAATCCCCTCTTGTAACCTTGCTCCCCTGCTTGCTCCCATGCCCTCTAATCATCTTTTGAAAGCAGTTTCCAGGTTTCATTCTGGAAGGTTTATAGGGCTCAGTTTCAACATAGAATCTGGGCTTCTTTGCTGAAAACTACTGCTTTGTACTAAGATTGTGTTTTTTTTAAAACTCCCCCTTAATTGTTTTTAATGACGTCAGTTTGTGTCTTCTATAGCTATCTCACCTTGGATACAACCTCTGTTTTAACCTTGTCGTAGGTCTTCACAATTTTGAAACCAGTATCAGATAATGATGTAACCTTTGTGACTCTAGCTCGAACTGCTTAATTAATAATACAACACTACCTCAATGCTGCTCCGGAATGCCCGCCCGGATCATGCACATCCTTTGTTTTGATTAGTTTACCTTGATATAAAATACTTCAAGGTTGACAAGTAGAGGATTATTGGAGTACCTTTCTTTCCTTTGCTGTTATGCAGTAATCCATTGAAGGTAAACAGTTACTGTTGCGACAGGTGGTAACAGTTTCCCTGTTAACATGAACTGGAATATTCCTTATAATACTTAGTTGCAATGAGATTGGAAATTTAATATTGATGACTCTACAGTGCATTCACAAACTAAGAAAACTGTCATTGTGACTGATTTGGCTAATATTTTATGCGATTAATCTCTTAATTAGAAATGAAAGGGAGTGAGGAACTCTAATTTAGTTGACTTGAGTTTGAGCTTCCATGAAATGGAATTGGAAGTTGTACAGTATTTTATGCTTTCTTTGGAACCATTTTGTGCTTTAAATAAGTGATAGTATTGTGTTCAGCCTATTGCTGGCTTATGTCTTTATCTTTGCGGGCATAGTATAACCCAACTCTCTTGTTGCTGTGGTGATCTAGGTTGGTTAACAATCAGCAAGAACGTTAAAAGTAACTGGAATGATTTTGAAATGTATTTCTCGGGGGTTGGGTAGTTTAGTGTATTCTACATTATCTTTCCACTCTGGAAACTCGGTTTGGATGTAGGGTGGATTGGATGAAATGTTTTTCAGAATTTTGAAGGCCTTGCAATGAATCTAGACTTTGAAATTTGGTCAGTTGGTGGTGCCCTTGTTTCGGGGCTGAAAGTTGAGGGGCTCGAACCTCACTTCTGGACCTGAGCGGGTAATTTATGTGTCAACGCCAGGTTAAAGTCCAACAGGTTTATTTGGCAGCACAAGGTTTCGGAGCACTGCCCCTTCATTGGGTGAGTGGGAGTTGTGTTCACAAACAGGACATATATAGACCCAAACTCAGTTTACAAGATAATGGTTGGAATGCGAGTCTTTACAGGTAATCAAGTCTTAAAGGTACAGACAATGTGAGTGGAGAGAGGGTTAAGCACAGGTTAAAGAGATGTGTATTGTCTCCAGCCAAGACAGTTAGTGAGATTTTGCAAGCCCAGGCAAGTCTTGGGGGTTACAGATAGTGTGACATGAACCCAAGATCCCGGTTGAGGCCGTCCTCGTGTGTGGAACTTGGCTATCAGTCTCTGCTCAGTCCTGGCTGGAGACAATGCATACCTCTTTCAACTTGTGCTTGGCCCTCTCTCCACTTACATTGTCTGTACCTTTGAGACTTGATTACCTGTAAAGACTTGCATTCCAACAGTTATCTTGTAAATTGAGTTTGTGTCTATATATACCCTGTCTGTGAACCCAACTCCCATTTTCCTGATGAAGGGGCAGTTCTCCGAAACCTTGTGCTGCCAAATAAACCTGTTGGACGTTAACCTGGTGTCCCCCCGCCCCCCAAACAAAACCATACAAAAATAACATTTCACTCTGAAGTATGGAAAACTCTGCGCACACAAACCAAAGTAATTCATTGTTTCAGAGGTGCACTGAGGAGAAATGTTACTTTCGTCACTTTCCATGCCATTAAACGTCTCATTGCTGAAACTAGAACTGAATCAATCCGATGTGGCAATTGCTAGCTTGGAAGCAAAAGTCAAATTCACTCTTGTAATAGAAGGAGGTCTCTTCTGAACTTGGGTGGCACAGTGGTTAGCACTGCTGTCTCAGTGCCAGGGACCTGGATTCGATTCCTGGCACAGTCATCCAAGGCTGGATTGAACCCAGGTCCCTGGTGTTGTGCAGGATCTGCACGTTCTCCCCGTGTCTGTGTGGGTGTCCTCCGGGTGCTCCAATTACCTCCCACAGTTCGAAAGATGTGCTGGTTAGATGCATTGGCCATGCTAAGTTCTCCCTCAGCGTATGCAAACAGGTGCCGGAGTGTGGTGACGAGGGGATCTTCACAGTAACTTCATTGCAGTGTTAATGTAAGCCTACTTGTGACACTAATAAATGAACTTTAAACTTAAAGCACTGTGGAAAGTTCAGTTAACATAGGTGTAAGCTACGTGTCCACAGTGCTATATATGTTGGACTCATTCTCTTTAGAGTTGATCTCCAACATGGTCTGGGCACAACTTTTGTTTCTTTGCTGGTTTCTCCTCTTGTCACAGCTCAATTCTTTATGATGCTGTAAGGCTAACTTTTTTGTCATTTAATCTTCAGTCTTCCACCCAATCATGGACCAATCTTTTGACCTGGTCCCTCCCACCCCTTGCTCACAACCTAACTTCTCTGACTTCTGATGTGAAGTCCTTGACTTGGAATGTTAGCACTCACTTTCTCTCCACAGAAGTGCCTGATCTGAGTATTTCCGGTGTTTTCTGATTAATTTCAGATTTCCAGGAACTGCAGTATTCTGCTTTTTGATTAGTGCCATGATCTTAGTGTTTTGTCTTGGAGATTTATGTTCCTGTTTTTAAAATATAATTGACTGTATGACATTTATCAATTCTACCCCTGCTTTAGAAAGTTTGTAGGGAGGAATGGTGCCAAAATCATCTCGGATTTTCTTCAGTCTCATGTTGGCTCTGCTGGCATGTATGGGGAAGTGAGAGAGATGAGGTTTCCTGTAAGTGAGCTGATCCTGGTCTGCTGTATTTATAGATGCCCTCAGAATCCCTTTTAGATCACCTTTCCATCAAAACTCCTTGTACAATTCAAACCACATCCAAGTGTGCGTTAATTGCGAGGATGAGAGAGAGAAAAACGCAACTCCCTCCCCAGTGGCTCAAACATCTGAATTATACATAATTGACCTTAATTGAACACCCGTGCTTAATCACCCATACTCCCCTCTCTTGCTGTTATGTTTAATAATGCTTCGCAATTTGTTTAATGTTACCTTTTTTGGGGAAAAATCTGTAAACTTTAATTCATTTTTAAATAAATGATGCAGAGCATCATAGGGGCGGCACGGTAGCACAGTGGTTAGCACTGCTGCTTCACAGCTCCAGGGTCCCGGGTTCGATTCCCGGCTCGGGTCGCTGTCTGTGTGGAGTTTGCACATTCTCCCTGTGTCTGCGTGGGTTTCCTCCGGGTGCTCCGGTTTCCTCCCACAGTCCAAAGATGTGCGGGCTAGGTTGATTGGCCATTCTAAATTGCCCCTTAGTGTCCCGGGATGCATAGGTTAGAGGGGTTAGTGGGTAAATATGTAGGGACATGTGGATAGGACCTGGGTGGGATTGTGGTTGGTGCAGACTCGATGGGCCGAATGGCCTCTTTCTGCACTGTAGGATTCTATGATTTCTATGAGCAGTACCTATTTAAGAGGGAATTTTCAAACTTCTGTTTATAGAAAAAAATCAATGTTGGAGTATATTTTTGTGTTCATAATATTGAACACATTTGACTATACAGAAGACAGCCATTGATTTAGAATTAAAGGAGCTTTTCACAAAACATATGTCAAACTTGCTGTTTAGTGCTACAGTGTATTATCAGAAGCTATTTATCTAACGGTTTCTTGCACCTTCCAGGATATCAGGTGCATTATTATTATCTGTGCTGAACCTTAAAGTGTAGTGGTTTATTTGTTAGTAATCTTGTTCCATTGGAAATTCATTTATTTATTGTACTTTCTAGTTGTGAGAAAGTGGAAATGGCAGAACAGGAGCCGACCCCAGAACAGCTGGCTGCCATTGCGGCTGAGAATTTGGAAGATGAATCTTCAGTGAGCTACAAGGCGCCAGCACAGAAGACACTTCAGGAAATTGAGGAAATGGACAAAGATGACGAGAGCCTCAGGAAGTACAAAGAGCTGCTGCTGGGAAACCGCGCTAAAATTGTCGGTAGGTTGCAATTTTTGTATGAGCTGCTTTTGTACCGGCTGCTTTCAATCAAGACTTTTATTTATTTAAGGCACCCCCTACCTTGCTTTTAATCCATCATCAGATGCAACACACTCTCCTGAGTGTATGTAACTGTTCATGATGTGGAGATGCCGGCGTTGGACTGGGGTAAACACAGTAAGAAGTCTAAAAGTGGCTTTTGCTACCAAATAAACCTGTTGGACTTTAACCTGGTGTTGTTAGACTTCTTACTGTGCGTGCAACTGTTTCCAGGGAAGGGCAATAAATTTGGTCCAAAATATGTAAAACAAATGCAAGATGATACATTTCACAAATAATCCCTCCCGATAGCAAAGAAAACAAAGAACAAAGAAAATTACAGCACAGGAACAGGCCCTTCAGCCCTCCAAGCCTGCACCGACCATGCTGCATGACTTAACTAAAACCCCCTACCCTTCCGGGGACCATATCCCTCTTCCCATCCTATTCATGTACTTGTCAAGACGCCCCTTAAAAGCCACTACCGTATCCGCTTCCACTACCTCTCCCGGCAACGAGTTCCAGGCATCCACTCCTCTGTAAAAAATCTGCCTCGTACATCTCCTTTAAACATCCAAAGATGTGCAGGTTAGGTTGATTGGCCAGGTTAAAAATTGCCCCTTAGAATCCTGGGATGCGTAGATTAGTGGGTAAATATGTGGGGGTAGGGCCTTGGTGGGATTGTGGTCGGTGCAGACTCGATGGGCCGAATGGCCTCCTTCTGCACTGTAGAGTTTCTATGATTCTATGATTTCTATGAAACCTTGCCCCTCGCACCTTAAACCTGTGCCCCCTAGTAATTGACTCTTCCACCCTGGGAAAAAGCTTCTGACTATCCACTCTGTCCATGCCTCTCATAATCTTGTAGACTTCTATCAGGTCTCCCCTCAACCTCCGAGGCTCCAGTGAGAACAAACCAAGTCTCTCCAACCTCTCTTCATAGCTAATGCCCTCCATACCAGGCAACATCCTGGTAAATCTTTTCTGTACCCTCTCCAAAGCCTCCACATCCTTCTGGTAGTGTGGTGACCAGAATTGAACACCATATTCCAAGTGCGGCCGAACTGAGGTTCTATAAAGCTGCAACATGACTTGCCAATTTTTAAACTCAATACCCCGGCCGATGAAGGCAAGCATGCCATATGCCTTCTTGACTACCTTCTCCACCTGCATTGCCACTTTCAGTGACCAATGTACCTGTACACCCAGATTCCTCTGCCTATCAATACTCTTGAGGGTTCTGCCATTTACTGTATATTTCCTATCTGAATTAGACCTTCCAAAATGCATGACCCCTCATTTGTCTGTATTGAACTCCATCTGCCATCTCTCCGCCCAAGTCTCTAACTGATCTATATCCTGCTGTATCCTCTGATGGTCCTCATCGCTATCTGCAAATCCACCAACCTTTGTCGTCCGCAAACTTACTAATCAATCCAGTTACATTTCCCTTCGAATCATTTATTTATTTATATATATATATATATATATATATATATATATATATATATATAAATAAAAAAAACAGCAAAGATCCCAGCACTGATCCCTGAGGAATGCCACTTGTCACAGTCCTCCATTCAGAAACGCACCCTTCCACTGCTACCCTCTGTCTTCTTTGACCGAGTAAGAAGTCTCTCAACACCAGGTTAAAGTCCAACAGGTTTATTTGATAGCAAAATCCACTAGCTTTCGGAGCGCTTGCTACTCCTCAGCAAGTGCTCCGAAAGCTAGTGGATTTTGCTACCAAATAAACCTGTTGGACTTTAACCTGGTGTTGTGACACTTCTTACCGTGTTTACCCCAATCCAACGCCGGCATCTCCACATGACTTCTTTGACCGAGCCAGTTTTGTATCCACCTTGCCAGCTCACCTCTGATCCCATGCGACTTCACCTTCTGCACCAGTCTGTCATGAGGGACCTGGTCAAAGGCATTACTGAAGTCCATGTAGACAACATCCACTGCCCTACCCTCGTCAATCATCATCTTCACTTCCTCGAAAAACGCGATCAAGTTAGTGAGACATGACCTCCCCTTCACAAAACCATGTTGCCTCTCGCTAATACATCCACTTATTTCCAAGTGGAAATAAACCCTGTCTTGAAGAATCCTCTCCAATAATTTCCCTACCACTAATGTAAGGCTCACCGGCCTGTAATTACCTGGATTATTCTTGCTACCCTTCTTAAATAAAGGAACAACATTGGCTATTCTCCAATCCTCTGGGACCTCACCTGTAAGAGTTTTAACAACACCAGGTTAAAACTCTTACTGTGTTTACCCCAGTCCAACGCCGGCATCTCCACATCATGACCTCACCTGTAGCCAGTGAGGATACAAAGATTTCTCTCAAGGCCCCAGCAATTTCCTCCCTTGCCTCTCTGTATTCTGTGGTATACCCCATCAGGCCCTGGGGACTTGTCTACCTTAATGTTTCTCAAGAACCCCAATACCACCACCTTTTTGATCTCAACGTGACTCAAATTATCTGCATATCCTTTCACCGGCTCTTCATCCACCAAGTCCTTCTCTTTCGTGAATACTGACGCAAAGTACTCATTTAATACCTCGCCCATTTCCTCTGGCTCCACGCATAGATTCCCTCCCTTGTCCTTGAGTGGGCCAACCCTCTCCCTGGCTACCTTCTTGCTCTTTATATATGTATTAAAAGCCTTGGGATTTTCCTTAATCCTGCTGGCCAATGCTTTTTCATGACCCCTTTTAGTCCTTCTTGCTCCTTGCTTAAGTTTCTTTCTACTTCCCTTGTATTCCACACTTGCTTCGTGTGTTCCCAGCCTCCTAGCTTTGACAAATGCTTCTGTTTTCTCTTTGACAAGGCTTACAATATCTCTCGTTATCCAAGGTTCCCAAAACTTGTCATAGTGAATATAGCTTAGTGAATATATCCAGGAAGCAGCTGAATCTTGCAAGCAAGATCCTAAGTTTAATCTCAGATCTTTGTTAGCTGATCCTAGCTGGAAATTTGTGGCGACAGTAGAATTTGCCTCCGTGCTGCTTAGCTCGAGAAGGGAAAATTGATTAGTTCTCTTGAATGGGGATAGAAAGGCATCTGGTAATTGCATAATCGGGCTTGTTTGTGGCTGCCTCCTGTGGCGGCGCATCTTATAATTGACAGAGCAATCTTGGCCCTCCGTGAATGTAGCATTGAACATCTTTAGTCAAAATTCTTCTAAAATTAATTCTCCCATGCAGAGGAAGCAATAAAAAGCCTTCTAGAATTTGCATTCTTAGATTCTGCCAAGTTGCACATTAGTATGATAAGATTAATCATTCCATTAAGTACCTTGTTGCTTTTTTCCTGCATCAACTATCAAATTCATTTTCAATTTGCCACTCTTGATTTTCATTTCCTGACCAAGATAGCTACTTCACATTACAAGACCATAAGACATAGGAGTAGAATTAGGCCACTCGGCCCATCGAGTCTACTCTACCTTTCGATCATGGCTGATATGCTCCTCATCCCCATTCTCCTGCCTTTTTCCCAGAACCCCTGATCCTCTTATTAATCAAACACCTATCCTATGTAGGCAAAGTGTAATCTACATCTCTGACAGTATTACTGAAGAAATGATTAGACATACCATGTATTTGAGCTGGCTGCCTGATGTGCAAGTGGCATACAAGTCCTATTTCTCTAAGACCCTCCTTTAAACCCACTTCTTTGATGCAGCCTTGTGCCTTTTTTTATTATGCCTCTGAATTGCTTTGGGGCAATTTATTTTTTAACCTTTAACCTTAAAATGTACTTATTTGCTTCAGTAAATATAGGACAACTAATGGCAAATGATTTTGGAAGAGGTGAGAAATAACCAATGCGAATCAGCCATTCGTGTAAGATATAACCTTGCTATTGAGATGTTTCAGGGTGGTTTTCAAATCAATACAACATTTCTTTATGAGCAGAGAGCAGTTTGGATAATTACATAAAAGTAATGATATAAAATCCCCCTGGCAGGAATAACTGAAAGTTTGTATTGCCACCTTTCTATGTAACATCAGAAATTGGTATTGTTCCTAATTCAGAATCGCAATGGGGCATAAAATGGATTCCTTTTGCACTGTTGTAGTTTTTGACAGGCCAAAGAAACAGCTACTCTTTTTATTGGAACAATGGATATTGGGGGGAATTCTGATTGAGCTGTTCTGCGTTGAATAATGGGGAGGGTGGGATGGGAAGAAGATCTTTCTACTGATAAGTGAATTAGTAACTATAGCGTGCAATTTTATCTTCAAGGGGAGAAGACAGGCAATTTTTTCACACAGAGGGTGGTGAGTGTCTGGGGCAAGCTGCCAGAAGCAGAAGGAGAGGCGGATACAATTTTGTCTTTTTAAAAGCATTTAGACGGTTACATGGGTAAGATGGCTATCGAGGGATATGGGCCAAATGTGGGCAATTGGGACTAGCTTACTGATTTGATTTTTTTTAAAAAGGGTGGCATGGACAAGTTGGGCCAAAGGGCCTGCTTCCATGCTGTAAACTTCTGACTCGTTAAGAGTTTTTTAAAAAGTGGGTGGTTAAGGTATAATAGAATCAGAAATGATGGTGAAAGTGGAATCCAGGTGAGTTTTATAAAAAGAATTGAATAAATATTTGAAAATACATACTGTTAGGGGTGGGAGAAAGAGCTATCTCTCAGAGAGCTGCATAGGTGTGGCTTCATTCTGTGCGGTACAGTTCTGATTTTATATCTCCCCATTACTTGTCAATATGTTACCGTACAAAAATCTATAGCTTTCAGCCTTGAATATTGCAACTGAGGCAAAATCCACAGCCTTTCGGGGGAGTGTATGAGCTTTGTAGCACAAATATTTCCTGGTTCTAATTTTAAGATTATGCCATCTTGTTCTGGATTCCCTGACCAGTAGAGACAGGGTTTCAGGATGTACTTTGTAGGGTCCCTTATTTTTAAAATCAAAGTTAATACAAGCTACTTTCAAAGTCTTTAACCCTTGCTATCCGAATGCACCCCTTCTGCTGCCAATATATCTATCCTGGAGTTTGATGGCCAAAATTGAACACGTAGTTCATGTAGGAGTCCAAGTAAGGATGGGTACAACCGAAGCATCAATTCCTCAGCTTTGTGTTACAAAACCCTTGAACTTGTATATCTTAAAATGGAACTAGTCCAATGTTTGGGGGAAATCATAGAATCCCTACAGTGCAGAAGGAGGCCATTCAGCCCATCGAGTCTGCACCGACAACAATCCCACCCAGACACTATCCCTGTAACCCCACATACTTACCCCGCTAATTGCTCTAACCTACGCATCTCGGGATACCAAGGGGCAATTTAGCACCTAACAAAACAAAAGCCAGCATTCTGCTGTTTCAGGTCTGTATTTAAAGCTGATAAAACTGGCTGCACGAGTGAGACTCACATTGCCCTGCACCTTTTGGCTGTTTAAGGGTCATTATTTCAAAGGTACACTCTGGTTTCCCCACCCCCAAAAGATTACCAAACGCACTCAACCTGGTCTTCATATTTTTCACACTTGTGCAAAGCTAATCCTTTTAGAAATAAGAAAATTTAATATCGCAGCTGGAAATTCACATGACTGCCTTTCAGTGTAGCAATCCATTATCAGATAACCTACTGTTAAATATTTTAAAATTGGAGCATGAAAGAATATTCTAGAATTTTAGAATAAAAGAACAAAGGCCCTTTGGCATTATTTCATTTTTACCTGGTTTATGCACTCACTTCAATTTGTTACTTGATTGCTATATTGTGATCCAGCTCTGAATCGATTACAAAGCTGACTGAGAATTTAAATCAAATCCTCCTGCCATTGTTTCAGTTAAAGGAAGTTAAAACTTTGTCCTGAAGAGCACTCCGTTCATAGAATCATAGAAACCCTACAGTGCAGAAGGAGGCCATTCGGCCCATCGAGTCTGCACCGACCCCAATCCCACCCAGGCCCTACCCCCACACATTTACCCGCTAATCCCTCTAACCTACACATCTCAGGACTCTAAGGGGCAATTTTTAACCTGGCCAATCAACCTAACCCACACATCTTTGGACTGTGGGAGGAAACCGGAGCACCCGGAGGAAACCCACCCAGACACGAGGAGAATGTGCAAACTCCACACAGACAGTGACCCAAGCCGGGAATCGAACCCAGGTCCCTGGAGCTGTAAAGCAGCAGTGCTAACCACTGTGCTACCGTGCCGCCCCTTTCAGGCTTTTGAAGCAACACCTAACGCATCCCTACTGATGTATTGTTAAAACGGATTGTCGTGAAATATTCATTAACCTGGTGTATGATCATGGTTAGGGGAGTCCCTAGAATGTTGGCTTTTCTCAGGGAATCTGATCTGAATTCTTGTGACGTTGAGCTAGTTGATTAAAGTGTAAATATTTATATTTTCCTCCCCGATCTGTTGTTCACAGGGTAAATGGTCATCTTGAGGCATGTGCATTTTAGTTTATTTTGCCATTGGGGTGGCACAGTGGTTAGCACTGCTGCCTTACAGTGCCAGGGACCTGGGTTCAATACCAGCCTCGGGTCATTGCCTGTGTGGAGTTAGCACGTTCTCCCTGTGTCCGTGTGGGTTTCCTCCAGGTGCTCCAGTTTCCTCCCACAGTTCAGAGGTGTGTGGGTTAGGTGGACTGGCTGTGCTAAATTGACCCTAAATTGTCAGGGGGATTAGCAGTGTAAGTATGGGTTACGGGAATAGGGCCTGGTTGGGATTGTGGTCGGTGCAGACTCGATGGGCCGAATGGCTCCTTCTGCACTGCAGGGATTCTATGAATGTTAAGTCCTCACTGCTTATACAGTCAATGTAACCTGTACCTACATAGCTTCCCGGTGAGTGTGATGGAGGCTGGTGCGTGAGGCATTATGAGCTCACGTTGACATGGTTGCAAAGTATTTTCTGAAGTGACTGTGTCTTTCACATTTTCATCCTCAAATATAATTAACAGTGGTACATAATTTTAAAGCGCACTAATCGTTCATGTTTTCAGCTATTGTGTAAAATGTTAACTTGTTACATTTTCCAAAGAATTGAGATTTGTTGCAAGTAATTGTAAAATGACACTGGGGATAAGCTCCGTTTCTTGGAGGTGAGATTGGTAATTAGTATCTAGATCTGGTAGGTGGGCAAAATGTTTTGGATGTAGCCCTTAGCTGGTTCTGATGAAGTGCCACATAAAAGCTTAACATTTGTCCCCACAGTCCAGATGATGAATAATTGGGCATTTTTAATTTTATTGGTTTTGCAGGTTCTTTTTAAAGCTTTGAGTGTTTTTATTGAAGTGCAATTGATATTTGCCTGATGTGGACAAAAGTATCTCCTATATATTGAATCAGTGTGTAACAAGATGCCTTTAACCACAAATAAATGTGGCAGCCAGAATGTGTTGCCCATACAATAATTCTGAATTTTTTGGCAGTGGTTGCATTGTGACTCCAGCTGCAGTATTTTAGCCAAGATGTAATAATCCCTGTTCGCCAGTTAATGTTGACTTACAGGTAACTGCAGAGGCTGGCATGGCTGCCAGTCAGCTTCTGAGAAGGTTCTGGAACAGTAACCTGATCCCCCACCTTTCTCCCTGATTGGTCCCCCAAGTCATGTGATCCTTACTCTGAAGATGGATCCTTAAAGGGACAATCACCACATCCCTTCCCCTCTGAGCCCTTTTATACAAATGTCAATACTCAATTTACACAGTCCAAGATAATTAAACATTTAGTACTTGAATTTAGTCAATTATAAATCAAGTCTTCCAGGGATTTCTGAGTTCTTGTGGAGCGGTGTAACTCCTCTGTCTGGGGTGCTTCCACGGGACTGCAGTCAGCCGAAACCACACTGACAGGTACCGCTTCAGGCACAGGCAGTTCACTTCTGTCCATTTCTGTGGAAATTTTGGTTGTGCCTGCCACAGGACGATCAGGTACTTCAGTGCTTGGATGGTCAACAACATTCCCAGATACAATAAAGCTCCTGATGGCGGTACTGGCTGCTGGAGCAATGCTTGCTCTCTCGAATGGTCCGTGTTTCCGATCGATCCTTTCTTCTACCTTCTTGATGAGATGGGTCCAGCTTTGGATACAACCGACTCCAGGGACCCAACTTGATCCACTTCCAAAATTCCCCTATACGCAGTTTCACCCAGTGTAAATGACCGCGTTAACTTACATGAATCATAGTTTGTCTTCTGACTACTTTGGCTGGCCTTTACCCTTCCGGGCGAACTTGGAAACACGAGGCTCATTAATAACTCTGGTGGCAGGATCCCTGTTGTTGCATGTGGAGTGGTCCTATAGCCCAGAAGGAATCGTGAGATTCTGGTCTCCAGGGTCCCTCCTGACTACTACTTTGGGCCAGACTGTGTACCTAATATAGTTTCGGAATGTTAGTCTCACCCGAGAGCTGAATGTGAACAGCTACAAAGTAAAGGAAGGGTTTGGGGCCTTAAGCTTGGCTATTGTGTTCTAAAATTGTCAAAGCTTTGTACACTCAAAAAAACAAAGATCTGCATCACATGGTTTTAGCTTGACGCACCCATCCATCCCTTCAAACACTTGTTAATTTGAATGGCAATAGATCCTGTCAATACCAAGACATGCATTGAGAATAGTCTTCACTTGGAGGCTGTGTTTGTTTTGCCAGAAGACAGTAATTTGGAATGAGTCATTGTAAAGCAATGATTTGAGGTTCACGACTGCACCTTTTGGCCAGAATATCTTTTAAGTCATTTATATTCCTGGATATTTGCATCATCTTTCCGGAGGGCTGTGAAACTCCAATGATGATGTAAACATTGCTGTGGAAATGAACTGTCTGGTGAGTTTCTAGCCAGTAAATCTTTGTCACAGTAAAATCCCATTTTTTTTCCCAAATTGGCACTGTCTTTTAATGTAAAATAAGGAGTTTGCCTAGATAGATAACATGACATTTTCATTTATGGAAAGGAAACCGTGCTAACAATGGCTCTACAGGTGGGAGAAAGGATGGTTAGGTTTTTCCTTATTAGGTTACGATGCATAAATTATTGACTTCAACACATCTGCACTGTGGGGCACTATCTATATCCATTAACAGTCAACTCGGTCTGTTTAGTTGACATTTCAGAGTCGTGGTGTGTTCCTCCTTGAGCTGTGCTCTCTCATGATGCACGGGAGCTCAAACTATACAGCCTCGACCCAATCTTGTAGCAAGTCCCACCTACTAATAAATTCCATGCATACTGACTGGTTTGGCAACACTTCAATTTTTAAATTTGCATCCTTGTTTTCAGATTCCCCTCTGATCTCTTCCTCCCTATCTCTAAGTTAAGTTTAAGTTTATTTACTCATGTCACAAGTAGGCTCACATTAACACTGCATGAAGTTACTGTGAAAATCCCCTAGTCGCCACACTCCGCCGCCTGTTCAGGTACACTGAGGGAGAACTTAGCATGGCTAATGCACCTAATCAGCACATCTTTCGGACTGTGGGAGGAAACTGGAGCACCCGGAGGAAACCCGCGCAGACACGAGGAGAATGTGCAAACTCTGCACAGACAGTGACCCAAGCCGGGAATCGAATCCGGGTCCTTGGCGCTGTGAAGCAGCAGCGCTAACCACTGTGTACCACCGTGCGAATTTCCTCCTCCAGTCCGACAACCCTCTGAACTGTCTGCATTCCTCCAATTTCAGCTTTTTCTCCATGCCTGATTTTCATTGCTCCTCTATCTGCAGCTGTTTTTGTAGCTTCCTCAGCTCTACGCTCGCATTCCCCCCCCCCCCCCCCTAAAATCTCTCAACCTCTCCCTCTTCAGGCATTCCTTCCGGTCACATACTCTAAGCCTCTAATAATTACCCCAAAATATCTCATTATTTGGCATTGTCACATTGTATTTGATGATGTTCCTGTGAAATGCATTGGGTCGTTATACTGAATTAAAGATTCTGTGTAAATGGAAGTTGAGCTTTTGCTTAATGTTTAACTGCGGAAAAAAATCAATCTTAATTATCTTCCAGTAGAATGGGAGGCTCAGTTAATTTCACTGGTTTTTATCAGCCCGTGCTATTAATTTTTATTTGCTGTTCTTGGAGAAATTGATTATTGCACAGAAAACCTGAGCTTTCATACTATGCATGCTTCATAGTCACATTTCGCATTACCTTGTTCATTTTATTCAGACGTGTCTTAACATTTTGAACATGTTGGGTTGGACGGGTTCATGGATGAGAGGGGTGTGGAGGGATATGGTCCAAGTGCAGGTCAGTGGGACTAGGCATAAAATGGTTCAGCACAGACAAGAGGGGCCAAAAGGCCTGTTTCTGAGCTGTAATTTTCTATGGTTCTATGTTTCTGGGTGAAGGTGTTCTCCTGTTTACATGCTAGTGTTTTCCAGTTTCAGAAGTTGGTGGTTTGTATTCCCCAGTGGGCCACACGGTAGTAATTCTTGAGCTGAGCTTGAAATGAGGATGAAACTGATGATAAAACATGAAGTGTAGTTTCTGAGCAATGGTCATTTTATACAGTGTGAGTGCTGTGCTGAATAAATAGCTTGTGAATTTGTCATGTGTGAATTTTGCAACTTGTGGTGCAAAGTGGTTTGACATGCCATAACCTGTTAATTTATTTCTTAAGATTGGATAAATTGCCAGCTGGGTGTTCAGAGGTTGTAGAGAGCACAAAGCTGACGCATTTTCCAGTAAATCGTGTCATTCTAACCCAGTGTGGTGTATTTAGGACCATCTCATAATTAACATTATTATATAAAATGCTTCCTTGGGTGTTAGGTCTTTTAAAAACTTGCCTTGTGCATCAGAATGATTGTATTTGTGTTCTGTACCGGCGTCATGCACACATTTCCCACCAGTTCAAGATGGTGTACGTTATTGAATTCTGACTCAGTAAGCTAATACGCTCGCAACATTTTGAGATGCTATTGCTTCTCGGCCTTTTGGCTAAGATCAAGTGTAGTATGCGGATGCTGCACTTGGTTGAGGTCATTAGGTTACATTTAAGCTTCATTTTCATATGAAGCAATTTTAAAAAATTCTTAAGAAATAAATTAACAGGTTATGGCATGTCAAACCACTTTGCACCACAAGTTGCAAAACTCACACATGACAAATTCACAAGCTATTTATTCAGCACAGCACTCACACTGTATAAAATGACCATTGCTCAGAAACTACACTTCATGTTTTATCATCAGTTTCATCCTTTTGGCTAAGATGCAAATGAGATCAAGCCTTGGAGGAGGAAGACCTGCTCCTACTCCAATCAGCTTGGCTCATGTAGATCAGGCCCTAGACGGGTTGCAGACCCTGTCTTGTCAGCTTGGATCGGGAATGTCTCAACTTGTTGAGACTGTGAATTGGACTTGATTTGATTGAATTGGAATTTTAAAAAATCCAGTACACTTCCCAAGATAAACTTCTGATCAATATTGAGATTGCTATTCATTGGAGTAGCAGCAGAGACATCGCAATGGATCTTATTACCTTGAGGTATGGAAAGAAAGAAATCTGGCTGGGTTGTTATCCAATGACTCATAATGGAAAACTCGTGTCGCGATCCGGTTAGATTGGTTTAGACTTGGTTACTCTACCACCCCCATCTCCGATAGCCAATAATCTGCCAACATTCACTCTTAAGATGTGCATTTGAAAGCTGGCCTCCCTGGAATGTGCAGATGCTTGTTGAATTGCTCCTGAACAAGTGCTAACATGCTCACGAGAAAATAAGATCAGAAGGCAAAAAGACAGAATTAAAAGCCCTTTCTTTATCTGAATGCTTGCAGCATTCGTTACAAGATGGATGGATTGAAGGCACAAATAGAAATGAATTGATGTGATGTAATCATTACAGAGACATGGTTGCAAAATGACCACAGCTGGGACAAGACTCTGCAAGGATATTTAACATTTCAGAAGATTAGGAAGAAAGGAAAAGGAGTTAATTAAAGATGAGATCGGTACAGTGGTGAGAAATGATTTTAGACCAAAAGAAATAGGAACAGGAATGGGCCAATCAGCCCTTCGAGCCTGTTTAATAAGACCATGGCTGATCTAACACTCACTAAGTCCACTTTCCTGCCTTATCTCCATAACCCTTCATTCCTTCCACTGATTGAAAACCTATGGATCTCAGCCTTGAAAATGTTTAAAGACTTGGCCACTACAGCTTCCTGGGGGGTAAAGAATTCCAAAGGTTCACCACTCTTTGAGAGAAGAAATTCTTCCTCAAATCTGTCTTAACTGAGCACCTCTTTATTCTGCGATTTATAATCTGGTCTTGGGCTCTCCCATGAGTGGAAACATCATCCTTCCAACATTTACCCTGTCTGACCCCCTAAGAATCTTCTATGTTTCAATCATATTGCCTCTCATGCCTCTGAACTCCAAGGTGTATAGATCCAGCCCGTTTAATCTTTCCTCATGTGACAGACCCTTCACATCCGGGATCATCCTAGTAAATCTCCTCTGCATTGCCTCCAATGATATATCTTTCCATAAATAAGGGATAAGCCAGCATTCTATTTGCCTTCCTATTACTTTCTGCACCTATATATTAGCTTTCTGGGATTCATGAACAAGGACCTCCAAGTCCCGTTGTGATATAACTTTCTGTTGTCCGCCTCCATGTAAGTAACAATGCGCCTTCTCGTTCGTTCTTTCTTTCAAAATGAACAATCTCACATTTTCCCACATTGGATTCCATTTACCAATTTTTTGCCCACTCACTTAACCAGTCAATATCTCGCCTGTCAATATCTCAACTATTTATATCCCCTCAACTCCCAGCTTTGTATCATCTGCAAAATTCTCCTTTATGTTTGTAATTCTCCTTCATGATATATCACTGATATATCAGTCCCAATTTTCTCTCACTCAAGCTGAATGCTAAATTCTATCACACTGGCCACTATTTCCTAGGGGATTCTTAACCTTAATCATTCATTGAGCCTACCTCATTACACATGTTTAAATATTGAATTAGTTTGGGCGGAGACAGGAAATAACAAAGGAAAGAATTCACTGGTGATTCTGGTTTGTTGGCCCTCTGACAGTAGCTACACTTTAGGACAGATAATTCAAGACATTGGGGCTTGTCAGAAAGATATGACAATTTTAGAAGATTTTAATCTTCTAGATGGACCAAATAAAATCGACAAAAATAGCCTAAAGGATGAGTTCATAGTGCATTTGGTACAGTTTCTTTGCACAGTACATTGTGGAACTAATCAGGGAACAGGCAACTTTAAATCTGGTAATGTGCGAGAAGACAGAATTCACAACGCCGGGGACCCGGGTTCAATTCTGGCTTCGGCTCACTGTGTGTGGAGTTTGCACTTTCTCCCTGTGTCTGCGTGGGTTTCCTCCGGGTGCTCCGGTTTCCTCCCAAAGATGTGCGGGTTAGGTTGATTTGGCCATGCCAATTTGACCCCAGTGTCTGGGATTAGCAGGGTAAATGTGTGGAGTAACGAGAATAAGGCCTGGGTGGGATGTGGTCAGTACAGACTAGATGGGCTGAATGGCCTCCTTCTGTACTGTAGGGATTCTATGACCACCTAGCAGATGGTGAAATTTGAATACAATTAAAATCTGGAATTAAAAATCTAATGATTACCATGGAACTATTGTCAATTGTTGCAAAAGCTCATCTGGTTCACTAATGTCCTTTAGGGAAGGAAATCCGTCGTCCTTCCCTGGTCTGGCCTACACCTGACTTCAGACCCATAGTAATATGGTTGGAAATGACGAGGGCAATCTCAACCCTGTTGACCGCACAAAGTCCTCCTGACTAACATTTAGGAGATTGTGTCAAAATTGGGAGAGCTGTCTCACAGACTGGTCAAGCAACAGCCTGACATCGTCATGCTCATGGAATCATAGCTTATAGATGATGTCCCAGACACCACCACCATCATCACTGGGCACATCCTGTCTCACTCGGACAGAGCCTGCAGAAGTGATGGCACAGTGGTGTTGCCCTGGGGGGTCCTTGGCGTTGATTCTGGACACTGAAATCTCATGACATCAGGTCAAATATGGGCAAGGAAACCCCCTGCTGATTACACACACACACACACACACACACACACCCCTCCCGAGGCTAACCAGGGTGCAGAATGTACTCTGGGTGGGGGCTTCAATGTCCATGAATGGCTTGATAGCATACTGCAGACTGAAATGGTCATGTCCTAAGGAACATAGCCACAAGACTGGGTCAGTGGCCGTGGTGAGGGAATCTTGACCTCATTCTCACCAACCTACCAGTTGCAGATGCTGCTGTCCATGACAGTATTGGTAGGAGTGACCATTGCACAGTCCTTATGGAGATGGCACTTCCTCACATTGAGGCTACCCTCCATGTTGTGTGGTGCTACCACCGTGCTAAATGGCTTGGATTTTGAACAGATCTAGCAACTTGAGACCTGGATCCAGGTCTCATGGCATCAAGTCAAATATGGGCAAGGAAGCCCTCTGGTTTCCAGCAGCAGAATTGTACTGGATCACAATCTTTAATCTGATCAGATCTAGGCTCTGCAGTCCTGACCTGTCACATCTAGTGAATGGTGATGGCCAATTAAGGAGCTCACTGGAGGAGGAGGCTCCACAACTATCCTCCTCAATGAAGGGGGAGTTTAGCAATTTTCAAAAGATAAGGTTGAAACATTTGCAACAATCTTCAGCCAGAAGTACTGAATGGTTGATCTACCTTGACCGCCTCCGGAGGTCCCCTGCATCACAGATGTCAGTCTTCAGCTAATTTGAATCACTCTACTTGACATCAAGAAACAGCTAACTGAAGGTGCTGGATACTGCAAAGGCTATGGGCCCTGATAATATTCCGTCAAGAGTACTGAAGACCTCTGCACCAGAACTTGCTGTGTCCCTAGCCAACCTGTTCCAGTGCAGTTTGCAACACTGGCATCTACCCGGCAATGTGGAAAATTGCCCAGGTATGTCCTGTTTCGACCATCAGTAAAGTGGTGGACGGGGTCACCAACAGTGCTATCCAACACCACTTCCTTAGCAATAATCTGCTCACTCTTTGATATCTGCCATGGTCACCCTGTTCTTCACCTCATCACAACCTTGCCCAAACATGGACGAAACTGCTGAACTCCAGAGGTGAGAGTGACTGCCCTAGACATCAGTGCAGCAGTTGGCCAAGTGTCGCATCAAGGAGCCCGAGCAAAACTGGAGTCAGTGGGAATCGGAGAAATCTCTCTGCTGGTTGGAGCCATACATAGCACAAAGGAAAATGGCTGTGGTTGTTGGAGGCCAATCATCTCAGTTCTAGGAGATTTACTGCAAGAGTTCTTCAGGCCCAATCGTCTTCAGCTCCTTCATCAATGACTTTCCTTCCATCGTAAGGGCAGAAGTGGGGATGTTCGCTGATCACCATTTGCTGCGACTCAGACTGAAGCTGTCGAAATGCAACAAGACATGAATAATATCCAGGCTTGGGCTGACAAGTGACATTTGCACCGTACAAGTGCCAGGTAATGACTATCTCAAATAAGAGAATCCCACTGTCGCTCCTTGACTTTCAATGGTATCATCACTGAATCCCCACTATCAACATCGCGGGAGCTTCCCATTGAGCAGAAACTGGACTAGCTCCGTAAACACTGGCTACAAGAGCAGCTGAGACTGGGAATTCTCTCAGCATGGGGAATTCAGGCCGACAGTTTCCAACTGTTCTCACTACAGGCAAGTACACAGCACTCTGGCAGCAATTATTCTCCTAACTCCCCCAAAGTTTGTCCACCATCTACAAGGCATAAATCAGGAGTCTGATAGAATACTCTTCACTTGCTTGGATGATGACATGGGCGGAGCCAGCTCTGACAAAGGGTCATCCAGACTCGAAACATAAGCTGTGTTCTCTCTCCACGGATGCTGTTAGACCTGCTGAGTTTCTCCAGCATTCTCTGTTGTTGTTGGTATAGCAGGTTTCCTGATTTGAGAGTAATGGCAGAATGGATGGTGGTGTAACTTCTTTCTGAGCTCAGGGTGTCGGTTAGGTTTCAGAAAGGAAAGAGTCAATGTCATCAACTCATGCTGTTGTCTCACTTAATGCAAGTCCTAATTTGGGAAAATGTACGATGTTCAAGCAAGTTATTCCGGGTGATGCAAAGAACCAACGTTACCTTGGCACATCAGCACTGCTTTTGATCAACATTGTCCCTGGAATCAACATGACTGAGCATGGAATCGTGAAACTAAAACTCTGGAATTCAAGATTGCATTAAATGTATATAGTGTTAATATTCTGTTTAATGTAAGCATTGTCTGGGTATGGTACTTAAAGATTTGCATTATCCTTTCTAATTTGATTCACAGTGGGCCATGGGATAAACCCGTTTGTTCAGTGTTTGCTTAGCACGGAACCAGAATGATTTTAACTGCTCTCGGTGCTCTGGGGCAGACAAGTGTTTCTAATAATGCAAACTTGCCTTTGGAAGCAATTTTATCAGTTTTTATTTGGCAATGTGACTTAGCGTGGTAGCAAGTAGTTACAATTTTGAGTAGAAATTCTCAAATGTGTGGACATTCTGAAATACTTCATTGCATTTCCTGGAACTTGTAAACAAATGGGGGGAAATTTAGTTTGAATAAAAACTACCCTTTTAAATGTGCGTAGACCACACTTGGCTTTTTGGAGGCTGCAACTCCAAGAAGGTGGACGCAACATTTAAAAACAAAACACTCTGGCAGCTTGTGTTACTGCTTTGGTCGACAGTTTCCAACTGTTCTCACTACAGGCAAGTTCACAGCACTCTGGTTCAACGCTTTTAAAGAGACATTTTTACTCTTTTTGACAGCAATAGTTACACAATAACCCATGGTGCGGTGTAATCAGACACTGGCCAGGAGTTCAGGAGAAAAGTTAGGGAAGTGACTAAAAATACTGTTTCATCACATTTGAGATTGTTACTTCTCTATTTGAAGGAGCGTTAGCCCCATTGTAACTTACAAAAGCTGTTGTGGAAATGATTTAAGCCAAAGAAGCTGAATTTCCTCTTGGTGAATTTCAGTTCTGTTTTAATATGGAGCTGAACTTGAACCAGCTTACACATTCCATGAGGGTAAAACCACAGACCATAAGATATAGGAGCAGAATTTGGCTCATCAAGTCTGCTCCGCCATTCAATAATGACTGATAAGTTTCTCAACCCCATTCTCCGCCTTTCCCCCATAACTTAGATCCCCTTGCCAATCAAGAACCTTATCTATCTCGGTCTTAAATACACTCAATGACTTGGCTTCCACAGCCTTCTGCAGATTCACTGCCCTCTGGCTGAAGAAATGCCTCCTCGTCTCGGTTCTAAAGGGTTGTCCCTTTACCCTGAGGCTGTGCCCTTAGATCCTAGTCTCTCCGACTAATGGAAACATCTTCCTCATGTCCACTCTACCCAGGCCTTTTAGTATTCTGTAAGTTTCATCCTTCTAAAAATTGAGACTGTCTATAAGCCCATATCAGAGAAGTGATATTTGAATCTTCTGAGTCTTGTTCTGACTTTTTAAAGTTTGCTTTGTGTTCAGAGACGTATTTGCAGGTCAGTTTTTTTATTAAATGGTGTTTATTCTTTATTTACAGACCCGAATGTTCCAAATGTTCAGGTGACTCGATTAACGATGGTGTGCGCAACTGCACCTCAGCCCTTAGTCTTGGATTTAACAGGTGAGGAAAGTCCCTTGCTTGAACACTTCATAATCTCAAAATGTGTACATCCGTCCGTGTATAATTTTAAGTGTTAAAATTGATTGATGTTTTACTAGTTGGAACCTGTCTCCTTATCTCTCGGTTACAGTTTAAGTTTCAGACCTATCTATTCTGTGCCGTTTGTTTTTTTTATACAGTTATTTCCATCTTTAAAGGTTCAACGTTCTAAATTTTCCAATCTTTCTTTATAAATGTCTCTGGCAAAGAATCTGTCTCATCCCTTTTGGGTCTTGAATTTCTTCCTTGTGCCTTGATGATTTGCGGAAGGATATATTGGCCTTGGAGGGAGTGTAGAGAAGGTTCACCAGGTTGATACCAGAGATGAGGGGTGTTGATTATGAGGAGAGACTGAGCAGATTGGGTTTGTACTCGTTGGAATTTAGAAGGCTGAGGGGGGATCTTATAGAGACCTATAAGATAATGAAGGGGCTGGATAGGGTAGAGGTGGAGAGATTCTTCCCACTTAGAAAGGAAGCTAGAACTAGAGGGCACAGCCTCCAAATAAAGGGGGGGGTCAGTTAGGACAGAGTTGAGGAGGAACAACTTCTCTCAGAGGGGTGGTGAATCTCTGGAATTCTCTGCCACTGAAGTGGTGGAGGCTCCCTCATTGAATATGTTTAAATCACGGATAGATGGATTCCTGATCGGTAAGGGAATTAGGTTATAGGGATCAGGCGGGTAAGTGGAACTGATCCACTTCAGATCAGCCATGATCTTACTCAATGGCGGGGCAGGCTCGAGGGGCTAGATGGCCTACTCTGCTCCTATTTCTTATGACCAAGAATTAAGTGCTGCCTCAAGGTGTGGCCAAGCACTGTGCAGTTTTTAGGCTGACTTTCTCTGACTTATTTCCCCTCTAACATCTGCTCCAGTCTCAGCACCATCTGCCACTGAAGCCCTCATTTAATGTCTTTGTTTGCTTCAGATTTGACATGTACACACTCTTGGCTGGCCTCCCACATTCTACTCTCTGTAAACTTCATGTCATCATAACTGCTGCCTGTCCTAACCTGTACGGCATCCTGTCCACCTGTCACCCTTGTGCTCACTAACGTGTATTGTTGCATTGACCACATTGATCAGTCAAAGCCTCGGTTTTAAAATTCTCACCTTTCTTGCAAATCCTTCCGTTTAAGTGCTCCACGTTGGGTGGCCTGGGCTTTCAGGTGCCTAGTCCTAAGCTCTGGAATTCCCTCTTGAACTCTCTGCCTCTCTTTTCCTCTAAGATGTTTCTTAAAACCTATGACTTTGATCAAAGTTTGGCATCTGCCCTAATGTTGCTTTCTGTGGCTTGTAGAATAGAATCTAGAATCCCGACAGTGCAGAGGGAGGCATTCGGCCCATCAAGTCTGCAACAACAGCGGTATGGTCGCACAGTGGTAAGCACTGCTGCCACACAGCGCCAGGGACCTGGGTTCGATTCCTGCTTGGGTCACTGTCTGTGTGGAGTTTGCACGTCTCCACGTCCGCGTGGGTTTCCTCCGGGTGCTCCGGTTACCTCCCACAGTCTGAAAGGCATGATGGTTAGACATATTGACTGAACAGGTGCCAGACTGTGGTGACTGGGGGAATTTCACAGTAATTTCATTGCAGTGTTAATGTAAGCCTTACTTGTGACTAATTAATAAACTTTAACTTTAACAACAATCCCACCTCGGCCCTATCACAACCCACGTATTTACCCTGCTAACCGCCCCTTGACACTAGGGCCAATTTAGCATGGCCAATCCACCTAACCCGCACATCTTTGGACTGTGGGAGGAACCCGAGCACCTGGAGGAAACCCACACAGGCACGGAGAGAATGTGCAAACTCCGCGCAGTGACCAGAGGCCGGAATTGAACCTGGGTCCTCGGCATTGTGAGGCAGCAGTGGTAACCACTGTACCGCCATGTGTTGAATTTTGCTTTATATCCCTCTGGTGAGGCACCTTAGGGCATTTTAATATGTCAAAGGTACTTTAGACTGTAGGCTTTATAAATATATATTATGTTAGCTTCATTCACAGCTCCACGTTGAACATGTTGAATGTAAAAGTCTCGTTAAATCCCTTGATCTTTTTCATCTTTACCTATTTTAGTATTTTATAAAGTCTGTGGTGTTCGCTTTTTTTCCCTTTCTATGACAGTCCACATGTTAATGAAAAGAACTAGATTTAATATTTGGTCTAATTTATTTTGTTTGGCTGGATTGTCTCATCAAATTCAACAGCCATTTTAATTTGATGTCTGAATTTCTCAACTCCAACCAATAATACAAATTGAAAACAAAGTTGCCTCATGTTCCACTTTGAAATATAGCCGGTTTAAGTGAGCTTCAGGACAAACATTGTGCAGCAATGAAAGGGGAGAGCTATTAAATGTCGGAGCTGGATTCTTTATTCTGTGCAGGATTGTAGGGCAGTTCAGTGACTTTTGTATTCTTTAAGCAATCATCTTGTATGTTAATATGCATTCATGTTTTTAGCAAGCATTAGTGGTCAGAAACTAGTCTGTAAAGCTGAAACATACGCGGTGTTTAAAATTGTGTCTTTTGTTTACAAATTTGTTTGAACTTCAAAGTGTATCTGATTACTCACCCAAGATAGCCTACCTCTTGACAGTGTCGTCTGCACTAATCCCACTGGCATTCAAAATTCTTGCTCCTGTCTCCATCCCTTTTCCACTAATGTACCAATCTCCAGTTCTGTCCTCGCTCTCACTGCCTACTCTGTTGATTGATTCTCTCTGTCCTCCTTTCTTCCACTTACAGATCTAGTCTTCAGCCATCTTGCTCTAATGGGGGCTCCTTTCCTAAAGAGCTCTGCCAGGGCACATCTCCTCCCTTCACTTTGAAAAGCTTTCTCAAAATGCATATTGTTTTTTGTCAGTAACCATGGTTTTTGTCAATAACCTTGCAGAAGTTCTGCTTGGTTTCTAGCATTTTAAAGGTACTTTGGAGATTTCCGCTCCATCAGAATGTAATTTTGTTTCGATGCATCTTCAGACTGGTTGAGTGCAGCATGAAACTGCTTAAATTTATAAATAAATATGTACTTGTGAATGACTAAATGTCTTATTTTCAGGTCCCCTTGATAACTTTAAAAAGAATCCTTTTGTACTGAAAGAAGGTGTGGAATACAAGATAAAAATCAGCTTCAAGGTGTGTTCAGTACTTGAAATCATAAGTGTGATAGTGAGATCACTGATTGGAATGTTACTGTGCTGTACCTGGCTTTGTGAATTTGGGCAGATGTTTGTTTGTTTTGCTAGCACTGTAGCCTTCAACCTCCCACCCTTTGCAACCCTTTAGCACAATGCCACTGACAATCTGAAATCTGGGACAAGCAATTCTCTGGTTTAAGAACAGATTTGCAATGTTATAAACGTCAGCTTTGTCAGATTAACAAACGACTCCATTGTTATGTTCATGGAGCTGCCTCCACTTTATGCTAAAGAAGCTTAGAATTCAGAATTATAACTGCTTGTTTTATTTTTAGATTTGTTCCTGTTGTTAGCGCCTCCTTCCTGGATGTTTTTTAAAAACAAAATGGATGAGCTTGAAAAACTGGCAGGAAAATTAATGTAACCCAGAGAGAATATATAGATAGTAAAAATAAAATCCTCCAATCGACATGGAGGTTAGTTTAATATTTGGAGGAGAGGGTGACACAGTGGTTAGCACTGCGGCCTCACAGCGCCAGGGACCCGGGTTCGATTCCCAGTTTGGGTCACTGTCTGTGTGGTGTTTGCACGTTCTCCCCGTGTCTGCGTGGGTTTCCTCCGGGTGCTCCGGTTTCCTCCCACAGTACGAAAGACATGCTGGTTAGGTGCATTGGCCGTGTTAAATTCTCCCTCAGTGAACCCGAACAGGCGCCGGAGTGTGTGATGACTAGGGGATTTTCACTAACTTCTTTGCAGTGTTAATGTAAGCCTACTTGTAACACTAATAAATAAGAATAAGAAACATGGTGTAACGTCACTACACTAGTAATTCAGAGGCTCAGGCTAATGCCCTGGGGACATGAGTTCAAATCCCACCACGGCAGCTGGTGGAACTTGAATTGAAATTTCTAATTGAAAGCTAGTCTCGTAGTGACCCTGAGGCTATCATTGCCGTAAAAACCCACTTGGTTCATGAATGTCCTTTAGGAAAGGAAATCTGCTGTCCTTACCAGGTCTGACCTATATGTGACTCCAGACCCACACAGTGTGGTTGACACTTAATGTCCCCTGAAATAGCTTAGCATGGTACTCCGTTCGAGGGTCCTTAGGGATGGGCAACAAATGCTGGTCTCGCCAGTGACACCCACATCCCAAAAAGAATAAAACAAAAATTTGCTGGTCGTGCCCATGTAGGCTGAAACAGACCAACAGGGTGAAAACTCTCCACCTTCAGCATGTGTGAGCGCCTCAGCAGCAGCCTACTCTGACCTCACAGTGATTTCCCTTCATTCTTGATCCATATTCTACTCCGCCAGCTCGCTTGACCCCTGTGCTGTTTCTCATTGGTCACACACCACTTGTCCCATGTCTAGTATTGGATGGGACAAAATTTTCCCCAACTAAATATTGGAAAGGCCAAAGCCACTGTTAATCCCTGCCACAATCTCTGTTCCCTGGCCACATGCAACCTTGAGATTGTATTTGAGTTTTCCAAGTTTCCCCTCCATGAAAGAAACCACATAACTTCACCACCGTGACATTGCCCATCTCTGCCTCAGCTCATCTGTGGTTAAAACCCGCGCCCACAGCTTTGTGACCTCTGGGCCTGGCTCTTTTTTTACAGTAACTTCATTACAGTGTTAATGTAAGCCTACTTGTAACTAATAAAAAAAATTCCAAATGCTCTCCTGTCTGGCCACTCATCTTTCATCCTTCATAATCCTGAGCTTAACAAAAACTCTGCTGCCTGGACCCTAACTCTCACTACATCCTGTTCGCTCATTACCTCTGTGCCCGTGGACTTAAATATGCTCCTGGTCTGATGATGCCTTGATTTGAAACTATATCCTTTTGTTTTGCTCCTCTTTATATCTTTAACCTTCAGCCTCTCAGTTTTCTACGCTGTTCAAACGCTGGCTTCTTGTGCATCCCAGATTGTAACTGTTCCACAGTGCCGGCTGGACCCTCAGGTCTACAATGTCACAATTCCACAGTGCCCTTGGGTCTACCTCTTCCCTGTCCTGATACCTCCTTACGTGGTTGACTAACTTTGTTAACCTTCCTGTGAAGCATTTTGGGACATTTTATTACGTTAAAAATGTTCTATAAATACACACTGAAATTCATGAGAAAATGCACTCAGGCTGTTAGTCTGATCCATTGTATTCTAGCATAAAGTAGTGTCACAAGTAGGCTTACATTAACACTACAATAGAAACATGAAAACTAGAAGCAGGAGGATGCCATTTGGCCCTTCGAGCCTGCTCGGCCATTCATTTTGATCATGGCTGATCATCAAATTCAATATCCTGATTCCCCCCCCCCCCCCCCCCCCACTCCCCTCACCCACTCCCCCCATATCCCTTGATCCCTTTAATGAAGTTACTGTGAAAACCCTCTCGTCGCCACACTCCGGTGCCTGTTCGGGTACACTGAGGGAGAATTTAGTATGGCCAAACCAGCACGACTTTAGGACTGTGGGGGGAAACCGGAGCACCTGGAGAAAACCCACATAGACTCGGGGAGAAGATGCAGACTCCGCACAGACAGTGACCCAAACTGGGAATCTAATTTGGGTCCCTGGCGCTGTGAGGCAGCAGTGCTAACCACTGTGCCCACCTATACTAGTCTCCACCCTCTGCTGAGGAGGGGAGATGATTATTGCTTTGAAATCCATCCTTTTGCCCAGTCTATTTAATATACAATTGTAACTCTGTGGGTCCATTCCTACACCAGAGTGGGGTGTCTGCAAAGCTAAATAACTACTAAGTAAGCTTCGTACCAATGGGAAAGGAAGCTTGCAAAGGCTGTGTGTTGAAATGCAACAGATTATTCTTGGGAATGAGCACGCGTTTTATGTCAAAGACGTGTGACAAAAGTTTAAACTACGTTGCCAATAGTGTCCCGAGATGTGCAGGTTAGAGGGATCCGTGGGGTAAATGTGTCGGCTTGTGGGGATAGGGCTCGGGGTGGGATTGTTGTTGGTGCAGACTCGATGGGCCGAATGACCGCCTCCTGCACTGCAGGGTTTCTATGATTCCATCGTACAAGGATTAACAAGCGTTGTATCAAATCGCTGAGAGGCCATGTGTTTACTGAACCCCTCCATTTCTCCAGGTTAATAAAGAAATAGTCTCTGGGCTGAAATACATTCAAACAACGCAGAGGGCAGGAATAACAAGTGAGTACAAGTGTGTCACTTGCTCTTGATGTATAATTAAAGCTCTATTTATAATAACTTTTGAACAGCCACCTCCTTTATATGCTGTTACAAGTCAGGTTGGATACTTCAAGGTGTTCAATGAAGCTCGCCTAACCTGTAACGTTTTACGTTGAATTTGGTTAGGATGAGCATGACCAGGTGTGATTCAACTGACCCACGGGGAGCTTTTATCAAAAATTTTATTAAGAATATTTGTTGACATGTATAGTAAGATAATTAGCAAGAACTTTTAACAAATACCAACTAGAAACACAATAACCATGATTATGTATAACTCTTAAGGAAATATCCCTAATGTGTTCCGACCAAAGCCAACATCCAATACACAAAACCCTCCAAATAAACACAATACAGCATGGGGTAACGCCCACTTGTTACAGGAATCCCACCTCCTAGGATGAATGCTGAAAATCCCTTGTGAAGAAACTCCGAAAAGGTTGTAGTCGAATCTGTTTCCCAGAACACAGCTTCTTTAAGAGAAGAACAGGGAGAGAAAGAGACTGCTTCTTGCTTGCTGCTAAACTGCTTCAAACAGCACATTCCCCAAAACAAAACTGAAAGCCCAAACGAAAAAAACCTCCATCACCTGACTGCCACAAATGAAACTGAAAACCCCATCACCTGACTGCCACAGCATAGCTCCAATCCCCTCATGACATTGCAGAAGCTGTTGGCTGCATGATGTTTCAAAAAAAAAAATTTCTTAAAGGTACACTGACATGACAGGTACCCTTTCCAGAAAGCAGTCCTATCCTCCATTCCCCTCCCCAACCAAATACAGGCACACTCCAGTTTCTCTTCAAAATAATGCAACAACTTCGTTGTGGCAGACAGAACAGACTTGTTATTTTGATTATTTTTTGACTGCGATTCGGATTGTGCGCTGATGGAGTAGGTATTGATTCAGTTTGCAGGTATTAAATTGTAAACAAGTCATAAACTTTGAGTTCTATGGCACTCGAGGGGGTGGATTTCAAAATTGGGATATGATTTGGACTAAAACTCCTGACAATCCAAATGCACGACAGCTCTGACCGCCTCTGAAAAGAGAAATCTTTCCCAATATTACTTTTTAAAACACTTTCTTACATTGGGCGACACGGTAGCACAGTGGTTAGCACTGCTGCTTCACAGCTCCAGGGACCTGAGTTCGATTCCCGGCTTGGGTCACTGTCTGTGTGGAGTTTGCACATTCTCCTCGTGTCTGTGTGGGTTTCCTCCGGGTGCTCCGGTTTCCTCCCACAGTCCAAAGATGTGGTCATGCTAGGTTGATTGGTCATGCTAAAAAAAATTGCCCCTTAGAGTCCTGAGATGTGTAGGTTAGAGGGATTAGCGGGTAAATATGTAGGGATATGGGGGTAGGGTCTGGGTGGGATTGTGATCGGTGCAGACTCGATGGGCCGAATGGCCTCCTTCTGCACTGTAGGGTTTCTATGATTCTATGATTAGGTGTTTAAACGTGGCATAAAATAAAGTATCAGCTACAGTGGTATGTACTGTCCACAGAAATCGATGGGGAGTTTGGAACTGCATACAGAGGGGTAAAATTTGGTGTTAGATGTCGCATCCAAAGATGTATGTCTTTCTTTAGGTTTAAACTAGATATTTCTCCTAGATCAAAGACCACTCCTGTAAGTGAACTTTTAGTACCTGGGAAGCAGAGTGCGATATCTGGTTATTGTAGCCATAGTCCATTCAAACCTAATCCCAGGAACCTTCACACTAATTGACAATTTGCATTAAGTTCCCTTTGTGGCTAATTCAAGAAGTTAAGGATGGTATTAGAATAAAACAGGGTTACAAAGTTACCCAAACGTGCAGCAATCCTGAGGATCGGGTTAGTTTTAACAATCCACAACAGATAACCAAGGGAATGATAGAGGGGGGAAATAGGATAAGAATAAAGTAAGAAGTCTCACACCAAATTAAAATCCAACAGGTTTATTGGGAATCACGAGCTTTTGGAGCGCTGCTCCTTCGTCAGGTGATTCCCAACAAACCTGTTGGACTTTAACTTGGTGTTGTGAGACTTCTTGCTGTACCCACCCCAATCCAACGCCGGCATCTCCATATCAAGAATAAAGTAGTAAGAAATATAAAAACAGTTTGTAAAAGCTTCAATCTTTAAAAAGGAAGAAATTAACAAAAATAAGTGTGGATCCCTTGGGGGCAGAAATGGGGGAAGTTATAATTGGGAATAAAGAAATGGCAGAAACACGAAACATATTTTATCTGACTTTGTGTAGGAGACGCAGAACATCCCAGAACATGTAGGGGACGAAAAGTCTAATGAGAATGAGGAACTTGAGGATATTAGTGTGGAAAAAGAACTGAAGAAGTTAATGAGGCTAAAAACCTGGACCTGTCAGCCTACACACTGGGGATTATAGAAGTAGCTACAGAGATAATAGATGCATTGATTTTGATCTTCTGGAAGCCTCTAGATTTTAGAACAACTCTTGAGATTAGAGGTGGCAAATGTAAACTTTACTATTCAAGAAAGGAGGGAGAGAGAAAATGGAGAACAATTGCCCAGTTAATCTGGCATCAGTAGTAGGGAAAATGAATAGGCAGTCAACATGGTTTTGCGAAAGGGAAATTGTGTTTGACATCTGAAATTTTCTTTGAGGGTATAACTAGCAGGGTGGATAAGGGGTAACTAGTGGATGTCATGTATATGGATTTTCAGAATTTATTTGATAAGTTACTACACCAGGTTGTCATAGAAGATGAGGGTTCATGGGATTCACAGTAGTATATTAATATGGGTTGAGGATTAGAAGGAGTAAATGATTGTTTTCAGAATGGCAGGCTGTAACTAGTGGAGTGCTTGAGCCTTGGTTGTTAACAATCAACGTCTTGTAATGAAGCAACCAGATGTAATACACCCAGGTTAGTTGATACAAAACTGGGTGGGAAGGTAAGCGGAGAAGAAATATTGATAGGTTGTGAGTGGGCAAGATGGTGACTAATGTGGACAAATTAAATAATTCACTTTGGTAGAAAAATAGTGGAAAACACTTAAATGTCTGTATTTAGAGAGATTTGGCTGTCCTTGTACATGAAATGTAGTTAACATGCAGGTGTCCAGCAAGCAATTAGAAAGGCAAATTGCACGTTGACCTTTGTTGAAAGGGAGTTGGAGTACAAGAGTGAGGAAAGTCTTCAAATGTAAAGATTTTGAGGCCACACCTGAGGTACTGTGAACAACTTGTTCTCCATATCCAAGAAAAGGTATATTTGTGTTAGTGTGCAGCAAAGGTTCACTAGATTGCTTCCTGGGATGAGAGGGTTGATCTATAAGGAAAGACTTAGTGGAATGACCCTATATTCTCCAGAATTTCGAAGAATGAGAGGCGATTTCATTGAAGTGTGTATAATTCTGAAGGGGCTTGACTGAGAGGGTGTTTCCCTCAGCTGAAGACTCTAGAACTAGTTAGGACGAGTATGTTAGGGCTGAGATGGGGAAAGTCTTCATTCAGCGTGGTGAATCATTGGAATTCTGTAGCCTGTGGATGCTCAGCATCGAGTATTATTCAGGACTGAAATAGAAAGAATTTTGGACACCAAAGGGTTGAATCATGAAGAATGGAGGGTTTGGAGAGAGTACAGAGGAGGTTTACCAGGATGTTACCTGGTATGGAGGGGCTTAGTTATGAGGAGAGATTGGGTAAACTGGGGTTGTTCTCCCTGGAAAGACGGAGGATGAGGGGAGACTTAATAGAGGTGTATAAAATTATGAAAGGCATAGATAGGGTGAACGGTGGGAAGCTTTTCACCAGGTCGGTGGTGACGTTCACGAGGGGTCATAGGTTCAAGGTGAACGGGGGGAGGTTTAACACAGATATCAGAAGGACATATTTTACACAGAGGGTGGTGGGGGCCTGGAATGCGCTGCCAGGCAAGGTGGTGGAGGCAGACACACTGGGAACGTTTAAGACTTATCTAGATAGCCACATGAACGGAGTGGGAATGGAGGGATACAAAAGAATGGTCTAGTTTGGACCAGGGAGCGGCGCGGGCTTGGAGGGCCGAAGGGCCTGTTCCTGTGCTGTATTGTTCTTTGTTCTAATAGAGCAGGAAAGAGATTTAGGAGTTCAGCCATGATCTCAATTAGCAGAGCAGGCTTGAGGCGCTGCATGGGCTATTCTGTCATCCTCTTCCTTCAGTTAAATCTGGAACTCCCCTCCCCATAAACATTTGCAGTTGGGCAGGTTGAAAAATTAACACAGGTTTTTGCTTGTAAAGATATGAAGGATTCTGAAACCAAAGTGGCTGGCTGGAGGTAAGATGAGATAATCCACGATTTAGTGGAATGGTGGAACAAGGATCAAAATACTGAATGACCTTCTGTATTCCTAAGAGGGTCAACGGTGAGCCTTTTGAGTACATGCTGGGTGGAGTGTGGAAAGAAACTAAGTAATCCACTTGTTTGCTAGTTAAATAACAGGTGCATGTGGGGCTTGGTTGTAAGTAGATGATTTAATTAAAATGTTTTTTTCTTGTACATTTTGAACAGTTGATAAGACTGAATACATGGTTGGGAGCTATGGTCCACGTGACAGCGAATATGAGTTCCTCACACCACAGGAAGAAGCACCCAAAGGCATGATGGCGAGGGGCAGCTATGTTATTAAATCCCTTTTCACAGATGATGACCAGCACAAACACCTCTCTTGGGAGTGGCAACTCAACATCACAAAGAATTGGAAAGATTAATCACCGCAAGACCAGTTGTAGTCCATCTGATAGAGGAATCAAAAAAAAATACACCACCTGTACCAAAGTTATCTTTTTTTTTGAAAAGGAACAAATGTGTTAGATTTATACTGCACAGTGAGATCATTGGCAAAAGAAAATCAAACCCATTTTTTTGTAAGACATAAGTCAGAGTCATGGCTTACATGTTTCATTCCCCAGTCTCACTTTAATTTTTTTTGTTCTTTGACAAAGCTGCCTTTTGTGGGGGTGGGGTGGGGGGGAGGGGTTGCAGTTTTGCTTTAAAAGAGGGAAGCATTGAGTGAGTTAGACGTGGCTTAATGTCTTGACACTCCGCAGTGGGGATTTGACCACTTCTTCTCGTCTATTTCATAAGCACGACGCCAAGCTTGGAAATCCGAATGATCACAGCAATGTTTCAGCTAGACAAAAGAATATAATATAAATCTTTAGAAACAGTTTTTCCTCAGATTTAAAAAGAAATTCTGTAATTTTTATTCTGTGTAACCATGTTGCCTTATGTACGCTAAAATTGTTTTTGGAAATAATCGCAGAAGAAGAAAGAAAAATCATGGTAGAGTTTCTTAGTCGAGTCTTTTATACCGATCGCATAGATCCAGAATCTGTTTTGTCTGACTGGAAACCTGTGGTGTGATGGCACTGCATCGGGGCTAGTCTGATCACTGCTGACATTTCTGACGTAAGTGCACACCTCTTAAAAGTAGTATTTCAAATGTACAAAATTGAGTATTGAAGGCCTACAGTTCCTAAAGTGAGATTTTTGTGCTGTGTCTTGGCATATTGCAACAGAGGGAAAAATGCTGTACAGCTTTGCAAGGGGCAGGTGCTAAGTGGAGCTGCCGCAACACAACTTCAGCAGTAGATGAAGCGTCATCCAGAAAGGTGAAGAAACATTGCTTCGGTGTGTTGGAAAGGGGTGATGGAACTCACATTATGCCTCTTTGTATTTTGTGCCTCAGATTTAACTGCGTCAGTATTCTATTCCTGGATTCTGTGCTCTGTCTGGCTAATTTTAGTTGAATAATACAATTTTTGAATGTGGCATATTCAAGAAATAGCGTTCTAAGCAGTCAGCATGCATCATTGGAAGTCTGTATGTAGCCATTGAGGTTAGAACTGGGACCAAATGTGATTTTTACCTGTTTGTCTTGCCATATCCCTGCTCTTCCCCTTTTAAAATAATGGATTTTTTTTATGTTCTCTTATGACTCCTGTGTAGACTGGACATTAACAGGTTATAGAACCGTACCCTCATTTTCACAGCAAATGTAATAAAATACTCAAACTAAATACTTGTTGTCTTTTGTCTGTCAGCAACTTTCATTGTATGTAATGCCTTTAACATTGTAAATCATCCCAAGGCTCTCTTCACATGCACATTATCAGACAGCACCTGGCACCAATCCACGTGAGAAATTGAGAGACCAAAGGTCAGTTGGGTTGTGTGGATGATTGTTGGAAACTTGAAGCATGTACAAAAAATTATGGAAACACTTGCAGAATCTGTGGACCATAAGACATAGGAGCAGAATTAGGCCACTCGGCCCATCGAGTCTGCTCTGCCATTCAATCATAGCTGATATTTTTCTCATCCTCATTCTCCTGCCTTTTCCCCATAAACCCTGATCCCCTTATTAATCAAGAACCTATCTATCTCTGTCTTACAGACACTCAATGACCCAGCCTCCACAGCCTTCTGCGGCAAAGAGTTCCACAGATTCACCACTCTCTGGCTGAAGAAATTCCTCCTCCTCCTCTGTTTTAAAGGATTGTCCCTTTAGTCTGAGGTTGTACCCTCTGGTTCTAGTTTTCCCTACTAATGGAAACATCCTCTCCACGTCCACTCTATCCAGGCCCCGCAGTATCCTGTAAGTTTCAATAAGATCCCCCCTCATCCTTCTAAACTCCGAGTGCAGACCCAATGGGGCTGAGAGAATGGGTTAACGTTTCAAGTTAGTCTTGGAGCTTGGGCAGAGTGGGTGCTGAGAAGCTGTTTTCTCCAGTTGTGAAGTGTAGAGAATGAGGAATTTCTTCACCCAGGATTGTGGATTAGGATTAAGGAGGCATGGTGGTTAGCACTGCTGCCTCTCAGCGCCAGAGACCTGGGTGACTGGAGTTTGTATGTTCTCCCGGTGTCTGTGTAGGTTTCTTCTGGGTCAGAGGTTTACAGCATGGAAGCAGGCCCTTCGGCCCAAGTTGTCCATGCTGCCCTTTTTTTAAACCACTAAGCTAGTCCCAATTGCCTGCATTTGGCTCATATCCCTCTATACCCATTTTACCCATGTAACTGTCTAGATGCTTTTTAAAAGACAAAATCGTATCCGCCTCTACTACTCCCTCTGGCAGCAAGTTCCAGACACTCGCCACCCTCTGTGTGAAAAAATTGCCCCTCTGGACACTTTTGTGTGTCTCCCATCTCACTGGGTGCCCCAGTTTCCTCCCACAATCGGGTTAGGTGGATTAGCCTTGGTAAATGTGTGGGGTTAGAGTGATAGGTGGGGGAAGATGCTCTTTTGGAGAGTTGGTGCAGATACAATGGGCTGAATGGCCTCCTGCATTGCAGAGGTTCTATGGATCTTTGGAAGTCCGTACTCAGAGGATTGTGGATGCCCAAGTTATTGAATATATTCATGGCCACCATTGAAGGATTTTCTTGGCACTGCGGGTACGGGGCAGTAAAGTGGATGTGAGGTGGAGAAATGTCCGTGACATTGTTGAATGGTGGGCCTGGTTTGAGAGACTATACTTCACTTCTTGTGGGTGCTGACTAAGTGAATTCAGTTCCGTTGCAAAACAAGTCCACAATTTTTCAGCAAAAAGTGGAAGCTGCCTTTCTGTTCCAACTAGCATGAAAAGTAAAAATTGCAATATATTTGGAAACGTACGTTTGGTATAAATAGCTTGAAACATGATGACTTGTATGTAGTTTTCACGTCTTTGCCTCCCCCAAACCCCCCCCCTCAACCGAAGAAAACTGAATATTTTTCATCAAATACCCTGTTAAAAATATAAAGCTTAACGAGGTAAAACAATTCCGGGCAGCTGCATCAGCACAACTTATTAAAATGAGTGACTCTGTTATGGGGCATTTTGGACTTTGAAATGGAGTTTGACATGTACACATGTTTATTAATGTATGCTCCGGAGGCCGATCCTTGGCTCATTGTCTGCTGATGGTTTATCCTGAGCCGTTTTCTTGGCTATTTCTATCAGTAGTGCTCTGCCATTGCCGCCTACTCCTGGGCAGGGTGAGGAGGCAGGTCCCAAGTCTACCTCAGCCGGAACAGGAATTGAACCTGCTCTGTTGGAGCCTGAATCACACTTTAGCCAACTATGCTCACTGGCCCCCTATGGGTAACACCCAGCGCACCGTACCAACTTTCCGTTACCTCATCATAGGGCTCGGCCAGATTAGTCACCGGCACCATTTTCCATTTACAATCCTGTGCTGGCTGTCATTTATTAACTCATTCTTCCAACTGCCAATTCTGTTTCTAATTCTTGTCTTTCTGAAACAATATTTGTCTTCGAGCAATAGAGCTTAATATTATGGAAGGAGAGACATTGTGTGGTGACTATTTTGGTGCAATCTGGAACTAATGCCAGCACTGCTGCCTCACAGCACCAGGGACCTGGGTTTGGTTCCTGGCTTGGGTCACTGTCAGTGCGGAGTTCACAGGTTCTCATTACAGTTCATGGGCATGAAGTCTTCCCCACTTTTTGCACCCCCTCGCTGTATATTCTGGCCCCTTGCATATGTCCAATTCTAATTGCTTCACCACTGGCCACTATACATTCTGCTATCTAAGCCCTAGGTTCTGGAATTCCCTCCCTGAAACCTCTGTCTCTTTCATCTTCTTTAAGGGGTGGCACAGTGGTTAGCACTGCTGCCTCACAGCGCCAGGGACCTGGGTTCGATTCCCAGCTTGGGTGACTGTGCGAAGTCTGCATGTTTTCTCCGTGTCTGCGTGGATTTCCTCCGGGTGCTCCCGTTTCCTCCCACAGTCCAAAGATGTGCAGGTTAGTGGATTGGCCATGCTAAAATTGCCCCTTAGTGTCAGGGAGACTAGCTAGGGCCTGGATGGGATTGTGGTTGGCGCAGACTCGATGGGCTGAATGGCCTCCTTCTGCACTGTAGGATTCTATGTCTGCAGCCTTGTATTTCCTCTGCTTTGAACTTTCATCATCTGTGCCAGTCTCAATAATCTGATATGGGGCAGGTCTGGGACATTTGACTAGAGGCGATTTACCAATAAATGGGACTGAGGGTATAGACCAGTCACTGGAGACTGGTATTTAGCTGGCCTGATTGTCAGTACTGCAAAGTGGTGGTGTAGTTCCAGCTGAACATGTAGCAGCTAGCCAGTACAGTGTGTTGATCAGAGCAACACCCTTCCACAGTCCTGGCGTTCCTTAATCCTGGCTCTCACTCACTGGTTAAATTCTGAGTGATGACCAATATCTAGAAAACAAATGTATCATCTGGATTTTTCATTTGTTTTTTTCCAAAGAATTTAACCACTTCCTGGCAATTACTTGCATTTTGAGTTCCTTCAACACACCAAAACAGCTGAGTCATTCCTTCCTGATGGTTTATTTTGTAGTTTTGACTTGAGAAACCTTAGAGGAAACTGAAATAAAATGTAGTTTCAAATTCTAGCATCCTCGTGTGGAAGTGAAAATCTTCTAACATTCAGCTTATGACCAATCATTTAATGCTTTTAAATTCTGATACGTCATGTGCATAATTTACATAAACTCTGATTCATTTTGTTATTTGTCTCGAATATTAAAAACTGACGTGGAGGGTGGTGGATGAAGCAAAAATGGAGATACGGAACTGGATAACTAAGGATTTAAACAATTGTGAATTATGGAATCCTACAGTGCAGAAGGAGTCCATTGAGTCTACACCGACCACAATCCCACCCAGGCCCTATCCCCATAACCCTAGTTAATCCCCCTGGCACCACACTCCGGCGAACGCTGAGGGAGAATTTAGCACGGCCAATGCACCTCTTTTGAACTGAGAGGAAACCGGAGCATCCGGAGGAAGCCTACGCAGACACGGGGAGAATGTGCAGACTCCACACAGACAGTGACCCAAGCCGGGAATCAAACGTGGGTCCCTGGAGCTGTGAGGCAGTAGTGTGCCACTGTGCCACCCATAAATGAAATCCAGATTACGTTTTCCCACTGAATTGTTGTCATAGAATAGAATCATAGAATCCTTACAGTGCAGAAGAAGGCCATTCGGCCCATTGAATCTGCATTAGCCGCAATCCCACCCAGGCCCTATTCCTGCTGAAAGTTTTGCTATCTCAGCTTGTCTCAAAAGCCAAGACATCGGCATATTCCCCAAGATAGATGAAGGGGGTCTGTATTCTAAGCATATGCCATTAGTTTCTAACTGTTGGGGGTTTGAGTGATTGGAAGGGGTAATAACCTCGTGCTATTTGAAAGAAACAAGAAATTAAATTCACAAAGCTTTATTCAACCCTGCTTTACATTTCAAACGGTAACAACTTCTCTATCCTGAATACAAGTGAACATCACCTGTTGCAGTGTCTTAATATAATAAAGAAGTGAGGCATCGTTTATGGAAAGTGTAACCTTTGCAATGGAAAGGTTGGTTAGCATTTAATTTGGGTTTTGTCAAGTGACTTAAACTTAGCTTGAAGCTGAATTTGAATTTGTAGAATGTGTGAATTGAACAAATTAAATAATGTGCTGTGTGGGGACCAGCTTCAAGGGGGCGAACTGTCGGAATGGGCAGCTTTATGACAGATGAGATTTAATGCAGGTACGTGTGAAGTGGTTATATTTTATATAGGAGGAGAATGAGGAGAGACAAATGAAGTAAGCGGTACAATTTTAGACATGCAGGGACAGAGAGGGGTGTTTATGTACATTTAAAGATGGCAGGGCAGTTGGGGAAAAATAAAGGACATTGGATCCTTAGCTTTTTTAATAATCTCAAACCAATCTACTCAAGAACAGCTTCTTCCCTGCTGCCATCAGACTTTTGAATGGACCTACCTCGCATTAAGTTGATCTTTCTCTACACCCTAGCTATGACTGTAACACTACATTCTGCACTCTCTCCTTCTCTATGTACGGTATGCTTTGTCCGTACAGCGCGCAAGAAACCTTATAAAACACGGGTTCGGCCGCAGCCTGAGCATCATGTTCATTTTTGGGCGCTACACTTTGGAAAGAAAGCCAAGGCCCCAGAGAGGTGATGGAAGAGATTTACTGGAATGGAACCAGAGGGGAAGCTATGGCTGAGATGTCCACCTGACGAATTGGAAGCGTTTCACCACTTTGCTGCGATGGCCCTGCCCTATTAGACTCTATGTTACTGTTTAAGATCTCTTGCACCTGCTGGGATTGGTTGGGCTCACCACCAACTCGCTGATCCATGTCCGGGAAGCTGCCCATCTCCATGGAACAGGCTCAGGTTGCACTGGAGGACATTCCTAACAGACGGCTGGTTGTTTAAAATCTCTCTTCGCCCGTGCTGCTGTTGACACCAGTGTTACCACTACTGCTTGTGCCAGGGCTTGAGACACAAGGGTTGTTCTCCTCAGATGTTTAAGAGCAGTTCAAAATCGTGAATGACTTCGTTGCAGCAAATAAGGAGGAACCTTTTCCAGTGTCGGAAGGGTGGATAGCTGGGAATACAGGTTTAAGCTCTTTGGCAGAAGAACCTGAGGTTACATGAGAACAAGGAACCATTATTGATTGTTGCTTAAAAAAAAACACATCTGGTTCACTAATGTCCTTTAGGCAAGGAAATCTGCCACCCTTACCCAGTCTGGCCTACATGTGACTCCGGAGTCTTAACTGCCCTCTTCAATGTCTGACTGACCCAAGACATAACATAGTGCAGATTGGTTAATGTAGGAACAGGGCAAAAGCTAAAAGGGAAACTGGTTATCTCTCATTTAGTTCCTGTGGATATCCTCCTGAAGCACATGGAACTGCTCTGTTATAACTTTTATTTCCCCTGTGGAATATTAACATTGATCCAATTCTCACGATTAGGCACTCAATGGTTCTGCGCTGAGTGCTGAATTGAGCTATTGGGTTCCTTGTTACAATCCTTGGTCTATTCTGGAGGGTGATAGTTTTAGTTTGCCGCTGTTTACCTGGGTGTCCCTATGTTGGGACAAGTTACTGTACCTGATTGCTAATACATGATGACTGCTGGGAGAGTAATGGATTCGGACTCTGCTGGAACACTGCCTTTACAGTAGGATAACCAGCTGCTGCTATTCGATCTCATCCATGAAAAATGGCCCATTGATGAGGACCCAGCACCGGTGGAACTTTACCGCAGCCTGAGTCATGCCTTCAGGAGAGGGAATTGAATGTCATTTGGCCTAAATGCACTGCCCACAGGAGAGTGCAATTAAATAGCAGCTTTAATGAGGTAGAACATCCTGAGACACTTTACAGAAGCACAATCAAAAAAAAGTTTAAGTTTATTTATTAGTGTCACAAATAGGCTTACATTAACACTGCAATGAGGTTACTGTGAAAATCCCCTAGTATCCACGCTCTGGCGCCTGTTCAGGTTCAGTGAGGGAGAATTTAGCATAGCCAATGCATCTAACCCGCACATTTTTCAAACTGTGGGAGGAAACCGGAGCACCTGGAGGAAACCCACGTAGAAATGGGGAGAATGTGCAAACTCCGCACAGACAGTGACCCAAGCGAGGAATCAAACCCGGGTCCCTGGCACTGTGAGGCAGCAGTGCTGACCACTGTGCCACCGTGCTGCCCCTATTGATGGCCAAAGGACAAAAAACAGTGACTAATGTATGTTTTTGGACTGGTGAGATGTAACAGAGGTGATGCCCAGGAGCCTGTGCTGGAACTAGCATCCATAGTCCAAGACCAAACATTATCATTGGATGATACAAGGTTAGAGAAGGAAAATGGATGCAGAGTCATGTTAAGACAGGAGACCAAAAGCCTGGCTATTGGGTTGGTTTTAAACACTTTAAAAAGTGTCTTCAGAACCTAGGACCCAGGCAGTTGAACGCCCTGAGACCAATAGTGGAGTGAATGGATTTACAGATGTGAAAGGGACTAGAATCTGAGGAATGCAGATATCTCCTCGGACATCCCAGACTTGGGGGGGAGGGGAAGGGTAAAGCCTGAAGGGTAAGGTAATGATTTGAAAACAAGGATGAGAATTTTAAAATAAAGATGTTGCTGAACTGGGAGCTCGAGTAGATCAGCAAGCTTGGGATTTGAACTCTATACTAAACCCAGAGGGGAGGCAGTGGCCTAGTGGTATTATCGCTTGAACTATTAATCCAGAAACTCAGCTAATATTCTGGGGATCCGGGTTTGAATCCCACCACAGCAGATGGTGGAATTTGAATTCAATTAAAGATATCTGGAATTAAGAACCTACTGATGACCATGAAACCATTGTCAATTGTCAGAAAAACCCATCTGGTCCGCTAATGTCCTTTAGGGAAGGAAATCTGCCATCTTTACCCGGTCTGGCCTATATGTGACTCCAGAGCCACAGCAATGTGGTTGACTCTCAACTGCCCTGAGGTATGGGCAATAAATGCTGGCCCAGCCAGTGATGCCCATGTCCCATGAATGAATAAAAGAAACCAAACCTTCTGTTTGGAAATAACTTTTTTGCAAAAAGGACAATCACAGATATAGAATGCAAATTAACAAGGTTTATTTATTAGGCAACAAAGCTTAATACTTAACATTCTACTAGCTGAGGCAGGGCATGGCACAATACACTGTCTTTCCTGTGGTTCCTGGCACTCATGGGGTCTTCTCTTTGTTCTTTGGACCTGGCCTCTTGACCCATGATGTTCTTCAAGGTTTTAACTTTGTCAGCTTGACTCTAACATACATGCAAAACCCCTTTTAGGCTTTAGGATTTCCACTCTAACTTCCCAGTCTATTTAACTGCTCTGGCTGTCTGTTTCACAGTCACTTGCTGAATGTCCTCTACCTCTCAAGCTGAAGCAGCTTCCTGACAAAGAATATTCACTTCTTCTAAAGGCAATCGCTTTAGCTGTAACACTGGATATAAATACTGACCTAGACTTCTCGCAGCAACTCCAAACCTGGCAACAATTACGTTAGTCACTTCTGGATTCTTGTGTCAATCCCTGGGCTTCTGACAATTGCCCATCAACTAACATTGTCTTGTGCAAATGAGAACTTCCTAGGAAGTGCCCAACTGCTACCTACCAACTTTCTCTCCTTGCAACAATCCCCTCAGCAAGTGTCTTGAGACAAATCCTATCCCGGGCAAGTGCAAAGACTCCAGTGACGCTTTCCTAATTTTTATACCTATTTTGCAGGCAGCTTTTGCAACATTCAGCCCCAAGTTGCGTGCCTGCATCAACACAAATAATAACATCATGCTAAATATTTGCAATTTGATTTGATTTGATTTATTATTGTCACATGTATTAGCATACAGTGAAAAGTATTGTTTCTTGCGCGCTATGCATACAAACATACCATTCATAGAGAGCAGTGCAGAATGTAGTGTTACAGTCATAGCTAGGGTGTAGAGAAAGATCAACTTAATGCAAGGTAGGTCCATTCAAAAGTCTGACAGCAACAGGGAAGAAGCTGTTCTTGAGTCCGTTGGTACGTGACCTCAGACTTTTGTATCTTTTTCCCGAAGGAAAAAGCTGGAAGAATGTCCGGGGTGCGTGGGGTTCTTAATTATGCTGGCTGCTTTGCCGAGGCAGCGGGAAGTGTAGACAGAGTCAATGGATGGGAGGCTGGTTTGCGTGATGGATTGGACTACATTCACGACCTTTTGTAATTCCTTGCGGTCTTGTGCAGAGCAGGAGCCATACCAAGCTGTGATACAACCAGAAAGAATGCTTTCTATGGTGCATCTGTAAAAGTTGGTAAGAGTCATAGCTGACATGCCAAATTTCCTTAGTCTTCTGAGAAAGTAGAGGAGTTGGTGGGCTTTCTTAACTATAGTGTCGGCATGGGGGGACCAGGACAGGTTGGTGATCTGGACACCTAAAAACTTGAAGCTCTCGACCCTTTCTACTTCGTCCCCATTGATGTAGACAGGGGCATGTTCTCCTTTACGCTTCCTGAAGTCGATGACAACCTCCTTCGTTTTGTTGACATTGAGGGAGAGATTATTGTTGCCTAATTCTTGACTAATGGAAGAGTTCTCCTGGATTCCCAACCATAACCTTAGCTTGTACCTTTACAATTATAGCCCTCAGGCCACCCTCGTCAATATTCCAGTTTGAGTTTCTGGCTACTGACAATGCTAGACTCACTGGAGCCCAAATGTACAAACATCACCCAGCTATTGCTTGAAGTATTTTGGCACCTAAAAGAAATGCCAACTTAAAGACTTCTTAACAACATTCCAATATTGCATATAAATGATGACCATGATTAGTAAAGTGATGTACGTCAGTCTGTTTCTGTTCCTGGTTTGATGGGTCAGGGGTGAGGACTGTGAATTCTCTATTAATTACACGCAGCGATAATGAAGGAAAACATTGCAATGGCATCACTGGTGTCCAAAATAAATGATGTGGAGATGCCGGCGTTGGACTGGGGTAAACACAGTAAGAGTTTTAACAACACCTGGTTAAAGTCCAACAGGTTTATTTGGTAGCAAAAATGGCACTTGCTACCAAATAAACCTGTTGGACTTTAACCAGGTGTTGTTAAAACTCTTACTGTGTCCAAAATAAAATCAGAACAAATGCTTAATGGAAAAGTAAATAATAATTCTAATTAAAGTAATATTATTTCACTACTTTTTATTTATTTTGACTTGTATAGTTTATTGAGCTGTAGTCAATGTGAAATAAGGTATTCTAGATCCATCTAGTGGTATAGAATAGGTATAGAATAAAAGACTTGGGTTTTTAATGCACTTTTGCAGCCTTGCGATGGCGTTAAAACCAATTAATTACTTTTTGAATTGTAATTGCTGTTGTAATGTAGGAAATGCAAAAACCAATTTGGACACAGCAAGCTCCCACAAACAGCAATGCGATAATCAACAGAAAACTATTTTTTAAGTGAAGTAAATCGAGTGTTCAGCATTGGCCAGGGCACAAGGCAACTGCTTTACTCTTCAAATCAGTAACAATGGGATGGGCTGCAACCGTGACTCGGCCAATAAAATGATTTTTTGGGCTTATTGTTCCCGACTGAGGGATTTGAAAACAAGAATGAGGATTTCGAAATTGAAGCACTGTTGGATCAGGAGTCAATGTGGGTGAGTGAGTACAGGGGCGATGGGTGAATGGGAAATAATATAACACCACAACGCCTCGATTTTCTCAGGAGGCTAAGGAAATTTGGCATGTCCGCTATGACTCTCACCAATGTTTACAGATGCACCATAGAAAGCATCCTTCCTGGTTGTATCACAGCTCGGTATGGCTCCTGCTCTGCCCAAGACTGCAAGGAACTACAAAAGGTCATGAATCCATCACGCAAACCAGCCTCCCATCCATTGACTCTGTCTACACTTCCCGCTGCCTCGGAAAAGCAACCAGCATAATCTCTTCCACCTTCTTCCGTTGGGAAAAAGATACAGAAGTCTGAGGTCACGTACCAACCGACTCAAAAACAGTTTCTTCCCTGCTGCCATCAGACTTTTGAATGGACCTACCTCGCACTAAGTTGATCTTTCTCTGCACCCTAGCTATGACTGTAACACTACATTCTGCACCCTCTCCTTTCCTTCTCCTCTATGTTTCTATGAATGGTATGTTTTTCTGTATATCGCGTAAGAAACGATACTTTTCACTGTATCCCAGCACATGTGAAAATAATAAATCAAATCAAATCAAAACCAAGATCATATAACACCCATCTCTGTCAGATATCTGCGAGCTTTATCTCATTTTCCCATTACCAAAATAATATTCCATTTCCAGCACATAATCTCTACTGTACTGCATAACACAACAGTTCTATTCCCGAACCCCGCTCTATCACAGAACCTGTATTAGTTGTATAATCTATATTCTAGTGATCTAGTGGACAGTATGCTGTGGTGTTTGAGGACTGTGCACAATGTTGGGACACTCACTGCACCATCAGAGGCTGATGTGGAGAACCTGACACCAAAGGAGTTCAGGCTCAGTCTTTTCGATGACATTAAGTCCCCTGAAGGATCTGAACAGAATTGTTTAGAAGTCTCGCTGGCTGGAATGGTATTGATGATGTGGAGATGCCGGCGTTGGACTGGGGTAAACACAGTAAGAGTTTTAACAACACTAGGTTAAGGTCCCAACAGGTTTATTTGGTAGCAAATGCCATTAGCTTTCGGAGCGCTGCTCCTTCGTCAGATGGAGTAGATATCTGCTCTCAAACAGGGCATACAGAGACACAAAATCAAGTTACAGAATACTGATTAGAATGCGAATCTCTACAGCCAACCAGGTCTTAAAGATACAGACAATGTGAGTGGAGGGAGCATTAAGCACAGATTAAAGAGATGTGTATTGTCTCCAGACAGGACAGCCAGTGAGATTCTGCAAGTCCAGGAGGCTGTAGAGATTCGCTTTCTACTCAGTATTCTGTAACTTGATTTTGTGTCTCTGTATGCCCTGTTTGAGAGCAGATATCCACTCCATCTGACGAAGGAGCAGCGCTCCGAAAGCTAATGGCATTTGCTACCAAATAAACCTGTTGGACTTTAACCTGGTGTTGTTAAAACTCTTACTGGAATGGTATTGACACAGCTCGGGCAGCAGGGGGGGCTGCTCTCTTCACAGCCGCAGTCTGCGGTTCTCAATCCCAGTAGCTCTGAGGCCCCATTCCCATTTCAGGGGAAATTCACAGACCCCCCGTATCCCACGAGAAATATTGTCTCTGTCTAATCATTAATGATACAATTACAAAAACAAGCATTACTTCTCTGTATATAATGGATGCTTGTTATGTCTTTGTAGGGATGGTTTCAAAGATGCATTAGACAGTACACTGGTACAATTCGCACACTGCTGCTTAGATATATCTCCACTTCCGGCACACACTCACAAAGAAATTCTAGCAGCTGTCTAAGTATTTCCATAATTTTGTAGGATTAATGGCAGCTTTACATTTTTTTAACTCAAATCTCCATTGTTCAGTGTTAGGACGGCAGTGGTTAGCACTGCCGCCTCACAGCGCCAGGGACCTGGGTTCGATTCCCGGCTTGGGTCACTGTCTGTGTGGACTCTGCACGTTCTCCTCGTGTCTGCGTGGGTTTCCTCCAGGTGCTCCGTTTTCCTCCCACAGACCAAAAGACGTGCTGGTTAGGTGCATTGAGCCGAACAGCCGCCGGACTGTGGTGACGAGGGGAATTTCACAGTAACTTCATTGCAGTGTTAATGTAAGCCTTACTTGTGACTAATAAATAAACTTTAACTCAGTGTTAGGGTAGCAGAGTGGCACAGTGGTTAGCACTGCTTCCTCACAGCGCCAGGATTCAATTCCCGGCTTGGGTCACTGTCTGTGTGGAGTTTGCATGTTCTCCCCGTGTCTGCGTGGGTTTCCTCCGGGTGCTCCAGTTTCCTCCCACAGTCCGAAAGACGTGCTGGTTAGGTGTATTGGCCATGCTAAATTCTCCCTCAGTGTACCCGAACAGGCGCCGGAGTGTGGCGACTAGGGGATTTTCACAGTAACTTCATTGCAATGTTAATGTAAGCCTACTTGTGACACGAATAAATAAACTTTTCTTCAGCCCTTTGAACTTGATGAAGCAAGCTTGGTTTGCTTTGACGATATGGTTGAATTTAAAGTTAATCCAGATCTGGTATTTATTATGCACTTTTAGGACAATTGTTTCTGCTGTTTGTACTTTATCTTGCTCATTGCTGGAATAATCCTAAAGCGGCATGGTAGCACAGTGGTTAGCACTGCTGCTTCATAGCTCCAGGGACCTAGGTTCGATTCCTGGCTTGGGTCATTGTCTGTGTGGAGTTTGCACATTCTCCTCGTGTCTGCGTGGGTTTCCTCCGGGTGCTCCGGTTTCCTCCCAAAGATGTGCGGATTAGGTTGATTGGCCATGCTTAAAAAAAAATTGCCCCTTAGTGTCCTGGGATGCGTGGATTAGCGGGTAAAATATGTAGGGCTATAGGGGTAGGGCCTGGGTGGGATTGTAGTCGGTGCAGACTCGATGGGCCGAATGGCCTCTTTCTGTACTGTAGGATTTCTATGATTTCTATGATATTTACATAAAGTGAGACCATCTTACACAGCCTGAGAACCTGTTAATTTCTGCAAAATCAGGATGCAAAAAACACATCCCAACCAGGGTAGGCATCAATGCCATCCTTGCCCGCATCCCAAGAATCAAAATGTTCCAACTCTCGTTCAAATGCTGAATAAAACGATGATTTTCTAACCTCAGTAAGAAGTCTCACAACACCAGGTTAAAGTCCAACAGGTTTATTTGGTATCACGAGCTTTCGGAGCGCTCCTCCTTCATCAAGTGAGTGGAGAGGTAGGTTTGACAAACACGGCATATATAGACACAGACACAATTGCAAGATAATGGTTGGAATGCGAGTCTTTTCAGGTAATCAAGTCTTTACAGGTACAGACAATGTGAGTGGAGAGAGGGACAATCACAGGAGAGGCAATGGTCTAGTGGTATCATCGCTAGACGATGAATCCAGAAACTCAGCTCATGTTCTGGGGACCCGGGTTCGAATCCCGCCACGGTAGATGGTAGAATTTGAATTCAATAAAACAAATCTGGAATTAAGAATCTACTGATGACCATGAAACCATTGTCGATTGTCAGAAAACCCATCTCGTTCACTAATGTCCTTTAGGGAAGGAAATCTGCCGTCCTTACCTGGTCTGGCCTACATGTGACTCCAGAGCCACAGCAATGTGGTTGACTCTCAACTGCCCTCTGAAATGGCCAAGCAAGCCCAAAGATGTGTGGGTTAGGTGGATTGGCCATGCTAAATTGCCCCTTAGTGTCAGGGGGGACTAGTTAAGGTAAATGTTTGCTAGGATAGGGCCTGGGTGGGATTGTGGACGGTGCAGACTCGATGGGCCGAATGGCCTCCTCCTGCATTGGAGGGATTCTGTGATTCTGTGAAGCCACTCAGTTTCAAGGGCAATTAGGGATGGGCAATAAATGCTGGCCAGCCAGCGACACCCATGTCCCATAAATGAATTGAAAAAAAGGTTAAAGAGATGTTAGGATTAGGAGTTAGGATTTTGTAAGCCCAGACTAAATGGTGGGGGTTACATGTAGTGCGACATGAACCCAAGATCCCGGTTGAGGCCGTCCTCATGTGTGCGGAACTTGGCTATCAGTTTCTGCTCAGCGATTCTGCGCTGTCGTGTGTCTTGAAGGCTGCCTTGGAGAACGCTTACCCGAAGATCAGAGGCTGAATTCAGTCCACATTCTAACCCCAAACAGCGACCGTATCATCAGCTAAAACATGACCAAGCAAAGCATCGAATGCCCCAGGTGGGCGAGTGAAGGAGTAAGTACTCCCATTCCTGAAAGAATGTTGCCCCCTCTTTCTGTGGCTGGTCAGTGGTCTGTTTCCCGATAGCTGGGCTGTAATTTGCTCCTTTACTTTGGTGTTAAGGAGAGGCTTCGCTAAGTCAGTCTAAACCTGCAGCATTGATTTCTCCTTACTGAGACTGACTCAGCTATTGATGGTGTGGTTGATGGTTGTCTACCTGATACGCTGCAGGAAAGGATGTCCCGAGGCATGGTACATTGGGGAAACCAGGCAGACGCTACGACAACGGATGAATGAACACCGCTCGACAATCACCAGGCAAGACTGTTCACTTCCTGTGGGGGAGCACTTCAGCGGTCACGGGCATTCAGCCTCTGATCTTCAGGTAAGCGTTCTCCAAGGCGGCCTTCACGACACACGACAGCGCAGAGTCGCTGAGCAGAAACTGATAGCCAAGTTCCGCACACATGAGGATGGCCTAAACTGGGATGTTGGATTTATGTCACATTATCAGTAACCCCCACAGCTTGCCTCCTGGGCTTGTAGAATCTCACTAGCTGTCCTGTCTGGAGACAATACACATCTCTTTAACCTGTGTTGAATGCTCCCTCCACCCACATTGTCTGTACCTTTAAGACCTGGCTGGTTTTAGAGATTCGCATTCTAATTAGTATTCTGTAACTTGATTTCTGTGTCTGTGCACTGTTGGAGAACAGATATCCACTCCATCTGACGAAGGAGCTCTGCTCCGAAAGCTTATGGTATTTGCTACCAAATAAACCTGTTGGACTTTAACCTGGTGTTGTGAGACTTCTTACTGTGCTTACCCCAGTCCAACGCCGGCATCTCCACATGATGGTGTGGCGATCCAGGAACCACACTGACTGATGCCTCTGTGTCAACCGCCACGGTTACCAGATCTCCATCCAATGCTTCATGGGGCGGCACGGTGGCACAGTGGTTAGCACTGCTGCCTCACAGCGCCAGGGATCTGGGTTCGATTCCCGGCTTGGGTCACTGTCTTGCAGAGTCTGCACATTCTCCCTGTGTCTGCGTGGGTTTCCTCCGGGTGCTCCGGTTTCCTCCCACAGTCCGAAAGACATACTGGTTAGATGTATTGGCCATGCTAAATTCTCCCTCAGTGTACCCGAACAGGCGCCGGAGTGTGGCGACTCGGGGATTTTCACAGTAACTTCATTGCAGTGTCAATGTAAGCCTACTTGTGACACTAATAAATAAACTTTAACTGAATGGAATCCTCTGTGAATTCCCACTGGAAGCCCCAGTGCTTCGGATTTCCCTTATCGACCTGGTTTGACAGCCGTTAGCATTGACCTTGGTTTTCTCCAGCATTTTCACTGTTTACCTTCCTTCCGACACGCCTTAGCAAGGTGAACCTTCTTCCTGCAGTGGGCCACTCTGCCTTCACAGGTGGACAACTCTGTGTCCAATGTTGGTCTAAGCATCAGTAATAGGACTCTGTTGTACCTCTGACTAACTGCTGTCATTCAGACTGTCTGCTTACAGCTTATTTGATTCAGCAGACGACTGGCGGCTGTTTGGCCAGGTCCATGGGCAATGCTGTTTGGTGGTATCAGCAACTTATTGCGAAGGTGTTCATGTTTTAAACCACATATAGGCCTGTCGGGCTTGTGTGTGGTTTAAATACCCCGAAACGGCAATGAATGGATGATAAAGTCTCCAATATCCTCACTGGGCAGCTGCTTCCAAACCAATAACTTTGTGCAATCTCCAATGGCCTGGGACTGTAATGCTGATCAAACTCACTGCCAGGCAGCTGAAGACGCAGCCATCAACGGATGGAGAATGCGTCAAGAAAATATCCCATTATATTGAGACTGGATTGGTGAGCGCTGTACCGGGGTGGAGGTGGGGCGGGGCGGGGCGGGGGGCGGCGCGGGGGGGGGGGGGGGGCGGGGGTGGGGGGGTGTTGGACAAGCATTGGGGCCGGTATTTTACCAGCACGGAGGCTCACAGAACAGGATTCTCCGTTGGCCTCGGCTGGGATCTTACGAGGCTCGGGCGGGCGAGACAGTAAAATTCCAGCATGGGTGTCCATGAAACTATACCGTAGTCAACATCATCATCGGGAGAGGGGGGAGAAACTGATGCTGCTATTTTAAATTGTAAGAAATCTCACAACTCCAGGTTAAAGTGCAACAGGTTTATTTAGTATCACAGAGCGCTGATCACTCACCTGATGAAGGAGCCTGAGACTCCGAAAGCTTGTGCTGCCAAATAACCCCATTGGACTTTAACCTGTTGTTGTGAGACTTCTTACTGTGCCCACCCCAGTCCAACGCCGGCATCTCCACATCATTTCAAATAGTGGCAGAGAGTGTTAGTGAGGTTATTACTGAGAAATGCAGGGTCCATTTGCACACCCACTGATAAGGAATTTCACCACCCTCTAGCGAACCCATATCTCATGCCCTCAATAGACCAGATAGAACTTAAATCGGCCTTCATTCGCACCACAGCGAGGAAGTCTGCCTTCCACAAAGTGACGTGCAGACTTCATGAGTGATGCATGGCATGGGCAATTATATCTTTGCTTATCATAGAATCATAGAACCCTACAGTGCAGAAGGAGGCCATTCGGCCCATCGAGTCTGCACCCACCACAATCCCACCCAGGCCCTATCCCCATAATCCATGCATTCATCCTGCTAGTCCCCCTTACAAGTAATCTTACAAGAAATTTGCATATACTGATCACATGTGTACATTTGTTCTGAAGCCATTGATATCCAATTGCAACAAGTAGTTCTGATTACTTCATTGTTGTCAGGTGAATATAGTTAACCAGTTATCGGCCGGAATTTTAGGCTCGCAGAATTCTCCGTTGGCCTCGGACAGGATTTTACGAGCCTCGGGTAAAATCCTGGACATAATCTCTATATGCTTGTCTAATTATAATGATTAATTACTGACGATGTGCGCTGACATGGTTACACCATCCAAACGTCCAAACCTGCTGTCATGGCTTGTGGCTATCAGAGCTCCCCCCTCCTCTGTCCCTTGGTCAGCTCACAGCTGCCCAGCTGTAAGTGTGGGAACTGCACTGAATCATCTTCACAGCAGCCTCCCAGTGAACTGTGCCGTACGCAATTCACAGGGGAACTCGGCTGCGTTCACTGACTTTAACCCCTTCATTCTCTATTTCACTAATTTAACACTTCAATGATTTATTTGCGTGGGACGGTTCCAGTCCACCTGGACTGAGATAGTTATCGTGTGGTTATAGTTTACCATTAGCAGCTGTTGAAAGGGTTGTAGAGATTGATAAGATATGAACTGATGTAAAATTGACAGCCGTGTTGGTTGTGTTCACATAAGCTTATCGGGAGGTGTGAGCTCATTGCATCAGCCTCCTAGGGCAGGTCAACACTGGACTCATTCAGCACCTCACTCTGAAACAAAGACTGACCTTTCTATTCATGGGAGAAATTCATTTCTCCCCCGCAGTTCATGGGGATGGAGTCTTCCCCACTTTTTGCACCCCCCGACCACCCCCCTCGCTGTATATTCTGGCCTCTTGCACAAGCCGAATTCTCATTGCTCCATCACTGATTGCTACGCTCTGCTGTCTAAGCCCTAGGTTCAGGAATTCCCTCCATGAAATTTCTCTGTCTCTTTCGCCTTCTTCAAGTGACAGCTCGGTGGCACAGTGGTTTTTTAAAATTCATTCGTGGGACATGGGCGTCGCTGGCTGGCCAGCATTTATTGCCCATCCCTAGTTGCCCGAGGGCAGTTGAGAGTCAACCACATTGCTGCGGCTCTGGAGTCACAAGTAGACCAGACCAGGTAAGGATGGCAGATTTCCTTCCCTAGAGGACATTAGTGAACCAGATGGGTTTTTCTGACAATTGGCAATGATTTCATGATCATCAGTAGATTCTTAATTCCAGAAATTGTTTATTGAATTCAAATTCCACCATCTGCTGTGACGGGATTCAAACCCATATCCCCAGAACATTAGCTGAGTTTCTGGATTAATAATCTAGCGATAATAACACTAGGCCACTGCCTCCCCTTAGCACTACTGCCTCGCAGCACCAAGGACCCGGGTTCGATTCCCAGCTTGGGCCACTGTCTGTGCGGAGTCTGCATGTCCTCCCCGTGTCCGCGTGGGTTTCCTCCAGGTGCTCCGGTTTCCTCCCACAGTCCGAAAGATGTGCTGGTTAGGTGGATTGGCCATGCCAAATTGCCCCTTAGTGTCCCAAGGTGTATAGGTTAGATAGATTAGCCAGGCTAAATGCAAGGGGCTTTGGGGATATGTTGGAGGGGAGGTTCTGGGTGAAATGTTCTTTTGGAGAGTCAGTGCAGACTCGATGGGTCAAATGGCCTCCTTCTGCACTGGAGGGATTCTATGAAGATGCTCCTTAAAACCTACTGTTTGACCGAGCGTTTGGTCGCCAGTCTATCTCCTTATGTCAATCGCTGCCAAATGTTGTCTAGTATCACTCCTGGGAAGCACTGTGGCACATTTTACCAAGTTAGACACCAAAGAAATGCAAGTTGCTGCTGTAACCATCCACACCTCCTCTGGTCCCATCTTTTCTCTCTGTAGCCACCTCATTACCACAGCGCGTTACTGTACTTGTTTAAAAGATTCACCTCTAATGCTGACCAATTCTGATGGATCTTGCACATTAACTGTTTCCTTCTCTACACATTTGGCTGAATATTTTCAGCACCTCACTCTTCCAGCTCCTGAAGTACGTTGCTTTTGTTGCAATTTCCCTTCAACGGGACATCTGTTTAACTGAGCAATTCTCACACTGAGAAACTTCCCTTCATTGCCTATCAGAGGCAATGGTGGAAACGGAATTGATGTGTTAAAAAGAAGTCTTGTTCCTCTTACCCGGTGAAACAGAAAATTGAATAAGGTTTGGCCAAAGATTTTTGTCAAGGGGCCCCTCTGGATTAGTCCCTCTCTGGGGTTGAAACTCCAGCCATTATGTTCCTGTGACTCTGTGGGTATAAGCTGAGTGTAATGGACTTCAGGGAAATAGGTCCCTGGCTGGACAGATGTATGCTTTTGCAATCTCCTGCTTGCTGCTGTCGAATGCCAGGGATTCCTGAAATCTGACCACTTTTTACATATTTTTGTCTGCACTAAATATTCTTTGAGGAAATGGAGCCAGTTTGCATTTGGGAAAGTGCATTAACTGGTTCAGTGGTTTAGTTCCTTATATCCCGAGGTCTGATTATAAAACATTCACCTGATTGAGGGACAAATTTGTATAGCCACCTTTTTCTTTAACAATTTTAGAATGTCCCAAAGTGCTTTGCAGAATTGTGATCACTGTTACAATGCAGGAAACATGGTAACTGTAATAAGTCCTCGGAGGCAGAAGTCCTTTAAAAAAAAACCCTTTATTTACAATCTAACAGCAGTATACCGAGTGCTAGCAGTCAGCAGTCTATCTCTGAGGGTGCCAGAGGAACTGACACTCCAGTTAAGTACAAGGCAAAGACTCCCTGGTTGGCCCATCAATTGGATCCTTAATCAAGGAGCTCATACTCCAATAGGCCAACCTCAATGGCCTGATTGAAGTCATTACAGTAACCAAATGATGCATGGCATGATCCCACACACAGGAATGTGATAGAATCCAGATAATCTACTTTAATGATGTTTGTTGGGTGTAATAACTTTGAGGGCAACCCGTTGTGGCTTTAAGTTATGAAGGGTTTATTCCCAACAATATTTATACATATATATATAAACAAGGGTCGGACAGAGCTGTAATCCACGTCTACTCCCATCTCCTCCCTGGCTCCAACTGAGGTTCCTCCCTGACCCAGACACGCCCCCTCACTCCTGATTGGCTCGGCTTCCTGTGCGGCCTCTCCATAGGGTTGAGTGGCCCTCAGAGAACGCTCCCTTAAAGGGGCCACGCTACCACGTTGGGAGATAAGTGTTGGCGAGGACACTGGGCAGAACTTCCTTCCATTGAAACAGTGGCTAAGGAATTGTACACCTAATCTGAGGGAGCAGACAGTCTTATTCGAAAAACCGGCACCTCTGACCCCCCAGTGCTCCCTCAGTACTGCACTGGAGTATCAGCATCATTTGTGCCTCTGGACTGGAACTTTAATCCCTAAACTTCAGAGTCCAAGGCGTGAGTGCTGTACACAGAGAACAGGACGGCCTCTCATGACCTAGAAGATGGCCCTGCGCTTACTATGTTTAACTGAAGGTTAGTGCGAAGCTTAGGGTTGGTGAGGACAAGACAAATTTCACCAAACATTGAGTCTGTGAGAATCATACAATCCCTGCAGTGCAGAAGGAGGCCATTCAGCCCATCGCGTCTGCACCGACCACAATCCCACCCAGACCCTATCCCCGCAACCCCACATACTTACCCTGCTAATCCCCCTGACACTAAGGGTCAATTTAGCACGGCCAATCAACCTAATCCGCACATCTTTGGATTGTGGGAGCAAACCGGAGCACCCGGAGGAAACCCACGCAGACACGGGGAGAACGTGCAAACTCCACGCAGACAGTGACCTGAGGCCAGAATTGAACCCGGGTCCCTGGCGCTGTGAGGCAGCAGTGCTAACCACTGTGCCACCGGGCTGCCCCATAACATAATCATGTTCTCATCCTTGTCCTGGGATAACACCCGGAGGATCAACACGACAAGAATCAGTGCATTTCCAAAGTGATTCTTTTGGCTGGAAAGTGCTTTGGAATGTAAGCGATGATGTACAAATTTCTACTTTTGAATCACCAATTTATCCAAACTTACTTGCCGTCTGAAGGTGTTGACTGTACCATTTTATTTCTCTGAGGAAGAGTCATACGGACTCAAAACATTAACTCTGTTTCTCAACCCACAGACGCTGCCAGAGCAGCTGAGTTTATCCAGCATTTTCAGTTGTATTCCAGATCTCCAGCACGCGCAGTATTTTGCCTTTGGTTTATTTCTTGCGAGGGTGCAGATCCCCTCTTTGTTCACTGGGTGTAGTTTGTTGCTGTGTTTAATGTTCCTCTCTTGCTCACTGTCTTTCGACAAAGGAGTCAAATCGAGGCCCTGAATGTCTGTTTGTGTGGGTAGAAATCAAATATCCCGTGGTACCTGCCCAAAAGGGAATAGGTGATATCTCCCTGGGGTCCTGGACAGCACTCCGCTATCTCTCACTCACCAGCGCTGGGACATTAATGCAATATTAACTTTCTGTTAGATAAAGACAAAATACTGCGGATGCTGGAATCTGAAACAAAAACAGAAAATGCTGGAAAATCTCAGCAGGTCTGACAGCATCTGTGGAGAGAGAATGGAGCCAACGTTTCGAGTCTAGATGACCCTTTGTCAGAGCTCTGTGGCCGGTGCAGACTCGATGGGCCGAATGGCCTCCTTCTGCACTGTAGAGATTCTATGATTCGAAAGTAAATGATTATTGGTTCCGAAGACATATCTTTGTACAGCCCAGGTCAGCAGAGAGTTGAGTTCTGGCTCGATCACTGGGATAACAGCTGGAGAGATGCTTCAATCCGTTGGGAACCCCCACCGCACAGCTGTTACCTCCAGCTTGTCCCTGGGTCCGGTTAACCAACAGGGAAGCTTCCATTGAATTTGTGGGAATGAGAGATTGTCTGATATTCCCCAGGCAGGCTGGGGGAAGGGGGAGATTGAATGCCAGGAGATATTGCATGTGTCTTGGAAGAATCCTTCAGTCTGTCAGTCAGGGTAATTTTTACCCAATGCTGCTATTTTTAGAAGAGTTCATTGGCAATAAAAGACTTTGCATGAGAGAGCTGTTTAATTATTTCTTATTCTTATCACAGAATATTTACACTTTGGATGGTTCTGTACTTGTCACTTACAGCTGAGTCATAATAATTGTTGTCAACTTTCTCTCTTCTATTCTCATCCTGTCTTTTCACCCTCATCTCTCTCTTTTCCCTCCTTTCCTCACCCTCTTCTCCTCTTCCTTCCTCTCTCTCATCTCCTCTCCATGGATGGAACTTTACGGCCTGGCTCGGGCGAGATCATAAAATCCTGGCCCAGGCCAACAGAGATTTCCGTTCTGCGAACGGTAAGGTTTCAGCCCATATCTCTTTGGTGTTCTCCTCTCTCCTCCGGTCAGCCTTCTCTCTCCTCCACCATCTCAACTCTTCTCTCCTCACTCCTTTTCTCTCCTCTCTTATCCCCGGAGTTTTTCCCTCTCTCAGCCCCTCCACCAACCGCAACCACCACCCCCCCCCACCCCCCCTTCACCCCCACCCATCCTGAAGACATCAACTCCCCCAGTCGGGTCCCAGAAGCACCATTTGCTCTGCGGTGTCTCAGTCGAGGCAGTCATTGTTGATGTGCCTGGCGGGGTAAGGTCCATCAAAAGGTCACAGGGACTGATACTTTCCTCACCGGGGGAGGGCGCTGAGGGTGGGAACTGTGGACAGAGTTTCTCTTCCTCGATGACATTGAGATTGAATGATCCCTGGCATCAAGGCTGAGATCAGATAACTCACCACATACCTAGAATCCAAGCTGGGATGGTGACGATACTGTGCCTTTAAGAAATTTGTTTCTAATCATGTTTCTCTGAAGTTTTTTTAAGCAGGCCTAGCCTTTTTGTTGTTGTTGCCGTGCTGTCTGTACCGGTATCTTTTATTGTTGCTGAAGCAGGATAATTGAAGCAAAGTTTAGTTTTAATCTGGGCCTAATGCAGTGTCCTGGAGTTTTATGATCCTGTTGAAATTGTTGGGTGGAACCAGATTGACAGGCCAGCTAGCTCCACCCAACAATTGGGATAGTTTTTTTTTTCCCCACAGGAGAAATCCAAAAGTTTTGGTTTCATTTTGGGCAGAAGTTGTTTGGACTGCAGACCAAAATCAGTGTCCTCCATCTCTCTCTCTCTAAAGTGAAAATTCTGCTGTTTGTGAGGTGCAGCTAGAAGTTAGAGGCAAGAAGTGTCTCTGTGTTTCTCAAGGTGTGCTGCAAGTTCCAGGGCTGGGAAGTTTCAGCTGTAATCCAACATTTCAAAGGACCCATTCACAGCAGGTGTTGCAAAATCCAGCATCACGTGGACATACTTGCTTTCTGTGCCAAGCCTAGAGGGGGGTGTATGTTGATGGGTGTTGTTTGATTTGGAAGAGTATACTTAGCTGTTGAGATTCATACAATATCATGGTTGTTCTTTTTTTGTAATTGGCAAAAGTTATGCTATTTTTTCTTATTATAATTTAACTGTGTTTTTAAATAAACTTTGTTTGATTAAAGCTCCCTAGTGGGTCACTTGAATCGTACCAGGAGTGAAACATCTTCTGCTCACCCATGAGAAAATCAAAGTGCAAATCTTATGGTCGAGGCTGACTCTGTAAAACACCTTGGAATTTCTGACCGGGATTAGAACAGGATCTGCTTGGCTTGTGTTAGTTTAGAGATTGTGACCCGGAGAGTTTGCAGTCATTGTGGAGGCGTGTACCAGAACATACATATACCGGAACATCTGTATATAACATATACCGGGACATATATATACCGGAACATATATACAGAATATATACTGGAACATATATATGGAATAGATATTGGAACATGTATAGACCTGAACAAATATATACTGGAACATATGTATATGAGAACATATAGCAGAACATATATCTACTGGAACATGTACACGGAACATATACCAGAATGCACATATGGAACATATATCAGAACATATATATACTGGAACATATATATACAGAAAATATATGGGAACATATGTATACTGGAAAATACATGTGGAACATACACCGGAACATATATATATATATATATACCAAAACATGTATGTACCAGAACATATATATACTGGAACATACACCATGTGGGAGAGGTGGGGGTGGTGTGTGGCTGATGGGCGTGATGTGTGGGGGTGGTGCGTGGGGGTGGGGATGGGGTGGGTGTGGGGTGGTGTGGGGGGGGTGTGGGGGTGGGAGTGGGGTGGTGTGTGGGGGTGGGGGTTGGTGTGTGGGTGTTGTGTGTAGGGTGGTATTTGGAGTATGGGGGTGGTGTGTGGGGTGTGGGGATGGTGTGTGGGTGTGGGGGTGGTATGTGGGGTGGTGTGTGGGGGTGGTGTGTGGGGGTGGTGTGTGGGGGTGGTGTTTGGGAGCGGTGTGTGGGGGTGGGGATGGTGTACGGGGGTGGGGGTGATGTGCGGGGGTGGTGTTTGGGGTTGGTACGTGGGTGTTGTGTATGGGGTGGTGTGTGGGGTATGGGGGTGGTGTGTGGGGGTGGTGTGTGGGTGTGGGGGTGGTGTGTGGGGGTGGTGTGTGTGTGTGGGTGTGGGGGTGGTGTGTGGGGGTGGTGTGTGGGGGTGGTGTTTGGGGCGGTGTTTGGGGCAGTGTGTGGGGGTGGGGATGGTGTATGGGGGTGGGGGTGGTGTGTGGGGGTGGTGTTTGGGGTTGGTACGTGGGTGTTGTGTATGGGGTGGTGTTTGGGGTATGGGGGTGGTGTGTGGGGGTGGTGTGTGGGTGTGGGGGTGGTGTGTGGGGGTGGTGTGTGTGTGTGGGGGTGGGGGTGGTGTGTGGGGGTGGTGTGTGGGGGTGGGGGTGGTGTTTGGGGCAGTGTGTGGGGGTGGGTATGGTGTATGGGGGTGGGGGTGGTGTGCGGGGGTGGTGTTTGGGGTTGGTATGTGCGTGTTGTGTATGGAGTGGTTTTTGGGGTATGGGGGTGGGGTGTGGGGGTGGTATGTGAGGTGGTGTGCGGGGGTGGTGTGTGGGAGTGGTGTGTGGGGTGTGGGGGTGGTGTGTGGGAGTGGGGGTGGTGTGGGGGTGGGGGTGGTGTGTGGGGGGTGGGGGTGGTGTCTGGGGGGTGGTGTGTAGGGTGGTGTGAGGGTGTGGGGGTGGTGTGTGGGTGGGTTAGTATGACCAGCTGGTGATGTTTCGGTGAGGGTTCAAGAGGAGAGTGGTGATGCTGAGATGCTGGGGGTGTTTATTAGAGGGAAAGTTGAACAATGCAGTGAGAATGGGGATGGTGTCATGGGGAGAGTGCAGAGAGCAGCATCTTTACGATTAGTCTTCCAATAAAGACCATTTGTGTTTTAATTTTCACTGTGGGGGTCAAACTCAGTGATAACTCGTGAGTAACTCTCCAGCATTCAGCATTGCAGCTTATGTAGGATTAACAGGACGGGTTACAGATTGAAATATCACCAGAGAATTCAGGCAGAGACACATAACATCATCTCAACTCATCCCAGCAACCAACCCTCACTCCACCTTCACAACGACCCTCAATTATTATTAGTCTACTTAATAAAAACAGAATCAATTGGTTCTAATTCCATTTAATTGCTTTAGAACTGTCCACAGTTAATGAATTCACGCTGATTGAGTTTATTAGTGTCACAAATAGACTTACATTAACACTGCAATGAAGTTACTGTGAAAATCCCCTTGTCTCCTGTTCGGGTACACTGAGGGAGAATTTAGCATGGCCAATGCACCTAACCAGCACATCTTTCAGACTGTGGGAGGAAACCAGAGCACCCGGAGGAAACCCACGCAGACACGGGGAGAACGTGCAAACTCCACACAGACAGTGACCCGAGCCGGGAATTGAACCCTGATTCCTGGCGCTGTGAGGCAGCAGTGCTAACCACTGTGCCACCGGGCCGCCCGTGATTAAGATCTGTATCTCTAACCTAGCTCAGTGTAATGTGTGTAACAGAAACCTCACGGCCTTTCCTTCTTTCAAACACCCCAAAGCCTTTTGGTCAGCTTTCCTGATCCTCTCCTGCCCACCTCCATGTCACATTTCCCAGCGTCCAAGAAGCAACTTGTTGTTGTTGTAGCTGTCGTATTATCGAATCATAGAAACATACAGCACAGAGGGAGACCATCGGCCCATTGCATCAGTGCTGGTTAACTAAGTAGTCATGATGTGGAGATGCCGGCGTTGGACTGGGGTAAGCACAGTAAGAAGTCTCACAACACCAGGTTAAAGTCCAACAGGTTTATTTGGTAGCACAAGCAACTAGCTTTTGGAACAGGCTGTTCCTTCATCAGGTGGGTGCTGTCATCCAGGTAAATCCCATCTTCCAGCTCTTGCTCCTTAGCCTCATAGGTTACAGCACTTCAAGAGTATATTCAAGTAGTTTTTGAAAATGTTCTGAGGCTTTCAGCCTCATTCGGGGGAAAGAGAGATTTTCTGTCCAATCTAGCTAAACCCCTCATAATTTTGTACACTTTACTGAGGTCTCCTCTCAGCTTCCTCTGTCCCAACGAACACAACCCTAGCCTATCCAATCTGCTCTCGTAACTAAAATTCTCCAGTCCAGAGAACACCCTCATAAACCTCCTCTGTATGCTTTTAAAAAAGTTTTTAAAGTTTATTTATTCATCACAAGTAAAGCTTACATTAACGCTGCAATGGAGTTACTGTGAAATTCCCCTGGTCGCCACACTCTGGCACCTGTTCGGGTCAATGCACCCTAACCAGCACGTCTTTCAGACTCTGGGAGGAAACTGGAGCACCCGGAGGAAACCCACGCAGACACGGGGAGAATGTGCAGACTCCCCGGATCCCTGGTGCTGTGAGGCAGCGGTGCTAACCATGCACCACCGTGTCTCGTGCAATTACATTTTCCCGATTTATTTATTTGATTTATTGTCACATGTACTGGGATACAGTGAAAAGTATTGTTTTATGCACGCTATACAGACAAAGCATACCCATTCATAGAGAAGGAAAGGAGAGGGTGCAGAATATAGTGTTACAGTCATAGCTAGGGTGTAGCGAAAGATCAACTTAACATAAGGTAGGTCCATTCAAAAGTCTGACAGCAGCAGGGAAGAAGCTGTTCCTGAGTCAGTTGGTGAGTGTCCTCAGACTTTTGTATCTTTCTCCCAACAGAAGCAGGTGGAAGAGAGAATGTCCGGGGTGTGTGGGGTCCTTGATTATGCTGGCTGCTTTTCTGAGGCAGCGGGAAGTGTAGACAGAGTCAATGGATGGGTTTGATGGACTGGGCTTTGTTCATAACCCTTTGTAGTTTCGGTGACCAGAATTGAATGCAGGACTCCAGCCATGGCCTAGTATTTTATACATTTCCAGCACCACCTCTCAGTTCATATGTATGCCTCAGCTAATAAAGGTACTTCTTGCCTTCTTGACCTCCTGATCTATGAACTTGCAGCCTTAAGGCCCTTTGTGCCTTATATTTCCCAGTATCCTACCATTTATTGTGTATTCCCTTGCATTGTTAGCCTTCCCCAAATGCATTACCTTACGGTTCTCCAGACTGAAGTAGGAGTACTCATAATTAGTAAGCATTAGGGTTAGAGTTAGGGTTAGGGTTAGGTGTTAGGGTTAGATTTAGGGTTAGGTGTTAGGGTTAGAGTTAGGGTTAGGGTTAGGGTTAGGGTTAGAGTTAGGGTTAGGGTTAGGTGTTAGGGTTAGAGTTAGGGTTAGGTGTTAGGGTTAGGGTTAGGTGTTAGGGTTAGAGTTAGGGTTAGGTGTTAGGGTTAGAGTTAGGGTTAGGGTTAGGGTTAGAGTTAGGGTTAGGGTTAGGTGTTAGGGTTAGAGTTAGGGTTAGGTGTTAGGGTTAGAGTTAGGGTTAGAGTTAGGGTTAGGGTTAGGTGTTAGGGTTAGAGTTAGGGTTAGGTGTTAGGGTTAGAGTTAGGGTTAGGGTTAGGGTTAGAGTTAGGGTTAGGGTTAGGTGTTAGGGTTAGAGTTAGGGTTAGGGTTAGGTGTTAGGGTTAGAGTTAGGGTTAGGTGTTAGGGTTAGAGTTAGGGTTAGGGTTAGGGTTAGAGTTAGGGTTAGGGTTAGGTGTTAGGGTTAGAGTTAGGGTTAGGTGTTAGGGTTAGAGTTAGGGTTAGGGTTAGGGTTAGAGTTAGGGTTAGGGTTAGGTGTTAGGGTTAGAGTTAGGGTTAGGTGTTAGGGTTAGAGTTAGGGTTAGAGTTAGGGTTAGGGTTAGGTGTTAGGGTTAGAGTTAGGGTTAGGTGTTAGGGTTAGAGTTAGGGTTAGAGTTAGGGGTTGAGTTAGGGTTAGGGTTAGGGTTATGGTTACAATTACGGTTAGGGTTAGGGTTATGATTAGGATTAGGGTTAGGGTTAGTGTTGGGGTTAGAGTTAGGGCTGGGGTTAGGGTTAGTGTTTGGGTTATGGTTATGGTTAGGATTAGGGTTAGGGTTTGGGTTATGGTTATGGTTAGGATTAGGGTTAGGGTTAAGGTTATGGTTAGGATTAGGGTTAGGATTAGGGTTAGTGTTGGTTTTCGAGTTAGGGCTGGGGTTAGAGTTAAGGTTAGGGTTAGTGTTGGGGTTAGAGTTAGGGCTGGGGTTAGGGTTAGAGTTCTCGAACCTGAGAACCCATCGAGGAAGCAACAGCCATTGATTCATTCCCATTTTTATCTGGCCAATCAGTGCTGGCATCAGCCTGCTACAAACATTTGATTTGGTCACCCTGACCCTTCCTTGCAGCTCACTGCATTTGTTTCTCCAGTAACAAATGATGGTCTTGATAAAGGATATCGGAGCAGTGTCAACCTAACACAGGACGGCAACTGAAGACAGGTTTAGTCAAAAGTCCAAATGTTCCTCATGCCCAAATTGTGCCAGGAAATCACCATCTTGCTTCTCCTGCCCACACAATCAGCCATATCTACAATGGTCTCTGGGGGTGGCATGGTGGCACAATGGTTAGCACGCTGCCTCACAGCGCCAGGGACCCGGGCATTGTTCAATTCCGGCCTTGGGTGACTGTCTGTGCGGAGTTTGCACTTCTTCCCCGTGTCCATGTGAGTTTCCTCCGGGTGCTCCGGTTTCCTCCCACACCCCAAGGATTTGCAGGTTATGTGGATTGGCCGTGCTAAATTGCCTCTTAGTGTCAGGGGGACTAACAGGGTGAATACCTGTGGTTATGGGGATAGGGCCTGGGTGGGATTTTTGTCGGTGCAGATGTGATGGACTGAATGGCCTCCTTCTGTACTGTAGGGATTCTATGATTCTATCGGCATTTCTCTCCATTTACAGAGATAACTTGAGGGGCACCAACTCACAAGCATGGGGCAAAGCAAGGAGGTAAGGTCTCCCTGAGCTTCCACAGCTGGTATGGGGATTAAATCCCTGTCATTGGCATCATCCAACATCATCCCCGAATCATCTAGCCAACTGAGCGAATCAACCCCTGTCCTAAAGCATCAAAACATAGAAACATAGAAGATAGGAGCAGGGAGAGGCCATTCGGCCCTTCGAGCCTGCTCCGCCATTCATCACCATCATGGCTGATCGTCCAACTCAATCGCCTAATCCTGCTTTCTCCCCATAACCTTTGATCCCATTTGCCCCAAGTGCTATATCCAGCCGCCTCTTGAATGCATTCAATAAGTTCATAAGTTCTTAAGATATAGGAGCAGAATTAGGCCATTCAGCCCATCGAGTCCACTCCACCATTCGATCATGGCTGACATGCTCCTCATCCCCATTTTCCTGCCTTCTCTCCATAACCCTTCAACCCATTACCAATTAAAAATCTGTCTAACTCATCCTTAAATTTACTCACTCTCCCAGCATCCACCGCACTTTGGTAGAAGTAGTTTCTCCTCAACTCTGTTTTAAATTTGCTGCCCCTTATCCTAAGACTATGACCTCTCGTCCTAGAATGCCCCACAAGAGGAAGCACCCACTCCACGGCTACTTTATCCATATCTTTTATCATCTTGTATACCTCAATTTGATCTCCCCTCATTCTTCTAAATTCCAGAGTGTATCGGCCTAAACTGTTCAATCTCTCTTCATACGACAAACCCCTCATTCTGGAATCAATCTAGTGAACCTCCTCTGAACTGCCTCCAATGCCACTACATCTTTCCTCAAATAAGGGGACCAAAACTGTGCACAGTACTCCAGGTGCGGCCTCACCAATGCCTTGTATAGTTGCAACAATACTTCCTTACCTTTATATTCTATTCCTTTAGCTATAAATACCAACATTCCATTCACTTTCTTTGTTTTGGCATCAACTACTTCCTGTGGTAATGAATTCCACAGGCTCACCACTCTTTGGCTGAAGAAATGTCTCCTCATCTCCATCCTAAATGGTCTACCCCAAATCCTCAGACTGTGACCCCTGGTTCTGAATGCCCCCACCATGAAACATCCTCCCTACATCTAACCTGTCTAGACTTGTTAAAACTTTGTAAGTCTCTATGAGAGCCCCCCTCATTTGTCAATGCACCTAACCAGCACGTCTTCAGACTGTGGGAGGAAACCAGAGCACCCGGAGGAAGCCCATGCAGATACGGGGAGAATGTGCAGACTCCGCATAGACAGTGACCTGAGACGGGAATTGAACCCGGGTCCCTGGTGCTGTGAGGCAGCAGTGCCAACCATTGTGCCGCCATGCCGCCGGTCGCCTGTTTTAAACGTCACCCCATTTACACCTCGACCAATTCTCTTTCTCTAAGGCCAAGGGTTTGGATGGTGCTGTTTAAGGAGTCTTGGCGTTGCTGCTTGTAGGTGGTAGACACTGTGGCCACCGTACATCGGTGACGGTCTGCTGGATGGTGTTGAGCTTCTTGAGTGTTGCTGGAGCTGCACCCATCCAGGCAAGTGGAGAGCATTCCATCACACTCCTGACTTGTATCTTGTTGGCAGTGGACAGGCTTTGGGGAGTCAGGATTACTCACTGCAGGATTCCTAGCCTCCGACCTACTCCTGTAGTCACAATATTTATATCGCTGTTCCTGTCCAGTTTCTGGTCAATGATGACCCCTGCTGATAGTGGGGGATTCAGCGATAATATACCATTGAATGTCAAAGGGGTGATGGCTAAATTCTTTATTGTTGGAGTTGATCATTGCCTGGCATTTCTGTGGGATGTTGCCACTTCTCAGTCCAAGCGGGAATGTGTCCGGCCGTTGCTGTGTGTGGAGTTGGGCCACATCAGTACCTGAGGAGTCAAGAATGGTGCTGAACATTGTGTAATCCCTGGGACTTCAACCACAAAAATTTGACTCAGAGGCGAGGGTGCTACTCATTAAACAACAGCAAGAAAAGATAAAAGGGCTTGCCCTTTGGATTTTACAGTAACGAAAGCTCTGAGAGCCTCGTATTGTAGTTAAAACACGGACTGGAGCTGTCACAGCTTTGCATTACCGGGGTATAATATTCTGCAGTGAAAGCATTCAATTCTGCACACATTTTGCACATGTGTCTTAACCGGCAGTAAGTCCCGTTTCCCCTTCACCCTGTGCTCACTGACCTTCATTGTCTCCTGGTCAAACAACGTCTCGATTTTAAAATTCTTATCCTTGTTTTCAAATTCCTCCACAGACTCATCCCTCCCGATCTCTGTAATCTCCTCCAGCCCTTCAACCTTCTGAAATATCTGTGCCTCTCTAATTCTGGCCTTGTGCATTCCTAACCGTAATCGCTCCATTGGTGGCTGTGCCCTCAGTTGCCTAGGCCCAAGCTCTGGAATTCCCTCACTACACCTCTGTACCTCTCCAACTCTCTACCTCTCCATCGCTCCACCTCTCTACCCCTCTACTTCTCCACCTTTCCACCTGTCCATCTTTCCAACTCTCTATCACTCTCTCCGCCCTTAAACTGTTCCTTAAAACTTCCCTCTTTGAAGTTTTTGAGCCATCTGACCTTATGTCACCTTCTGCAGGGAAGCAATGGCCTAATGGTATTATCACTAGACTATTAATCCAGAAACTCAGCTAATGTTCTGGGACCTGAGTTCAAACCCCACTACGGCACACGGTGGAATTTGAATTCAATATTTAAAAAATCTGGAATTAAGAATCTATTGATGACCATGAAACCGTTGTCGATTGGCAGAAAATTCCATCTGGTTCGCTAATGTCCTTTAGGGAAGGAAATCTGCCGTCCTTACCTGGTCTGGCCTACATGTGACTCCAGAGCCACAGCAATGTGGTTGACTCTCAACTGCCCTCCAGAGGCAACTAGGGATGGGCAATAAATGCTGGCCAGCCAGCGACGCCCATGTCCCACAAATGAATTTTTAAAAATGTGGCCCAGTGCCAAACTTTGTCTCCTAACGCTCCCGTGAAGCACCTTGGGACATTTAGTTACATTAAAGATGCTATATAAATGTAAGTTGTTGTTGTGTGGTAAGTTACAGGAGTTGATAAAGTTTATGAAGGTGCTGCTGAGTGGGAGATGGAAGTTTAGTCGAAGGGTCAGTTGATGATGTTTGGTCCTGTGGTTTGATTATGTTCGGAAATATCTCGAAAGGTTGTGTAACGGTGGAGTCGGCCTTCCAGATCCAATCAGCCTTTGCCAACTCAGCTCCAGCCTCTGACTCGAGGTATAATCTTATCTGATTGGATCACCCTCACATTTGCTTTACCATGAGGGCAGGGAGTTTACTCTGACTGCTTTCCAGAAATACTTTTTTCTTAAGCTGCACTTCATTGTAAATTGGCTGTGGGACTGGAGGAGGGTACAGCAAAGCCAAGTTCCGATATCCAGCGTTCATCCCTCCCGGATTTCTCTGTTGGCTGAACTTTACCAGATTCGGGTGGGAGAGGAGGCATTGTCAGAACTACCTCACCCCGCTGCCTCTGACCTCAGCTGCTGTTTGAGATCCGGGAAGGAAACTTTGATTTCTGAAATAAAAACAGAAAACTCTGCAAATACACTGCAGGTTTTGGCAGCATCTGTGGAGAGTTTAAAGTTTATTTATTAGTGTCAGAAGTATTAAAATTGCAATGAAGTTGCTGGGAAAATCCCCTAGTCGCCACACTCCAGCACCTGTTCGGGTACACTGAGAGAGAATTTAGATGGTCAATGCACCTAACCAGCACGTCTTTCAGGCAATGGGAGGAAATAGGAGGAAACCCACGCAGACACAGGGAGAACGTGCAGACTCCACACAGACAGTGATCCCAAGCCAGGAATCGAACCTGGGTCCCTGGCGCTGTGAGGCAGCAGTGCTAACCACTGTGCCACTGTGCCGCCAGAGGAAAATGCAGTGTTAATGTGTCAAACATTGCTCAGAATCTATCTATGACCTTTCACGGTTCTGATAAAAGGTCATCAGCCTTCTCTCTCTCCCGGGTGCTGTTATAACTTGCTGAGTACTTTCCATTTTCTATCCAATATCCACTTAGTTCTGCTTCTCAGTTTGTCTCGATACCCGCCTCTGATACACTCCAGATGCTTTACTCTGCTTTTGCTCCGTGTATCAGGCCAACTCTCACATTCAGACACGACAAGCTATGAACTGCTGCTGGGGTCAATGTGAGAATGCCTGGGTGGGCTGTGCCCCCCCACTTGGTGTTATCAGCTGAGTACAAATGGTTTCCCCTGTATAATGGACAGTACATAGAGAGAGAGAAGGTCTCTGGGCTGCTTTGGGATCAGTGTGTAACAATAATCGAAACTGAAACTATTGAGAAATAACATTCCCAGTCTTCATTCTTCACAAACACTTCCCCCTTTTTTTCATTCCTGCATTAATCGATCAGACAGGGTTGCAGAAGGTTTTCATTTATTTGGTCAACTGTCCAGCTAGTTTGTTGGCATTTGATGGAGTACGTGTAGTTATGTGGGTGGCACGGTGGCACAGTGGTTAGCACTGCTGCCTCACAGCACCAGGGACCCGGGTTCGATTCCAGCCTCAGGTCATTGTCTGTGTGGAGTTTGCACGTTCTCCCCGTGTCTGCATGGGTTTCCTTCGGGTGCTCCGGTTTCCTCCCACAGTCCAAAGATGTGCAGGTTAGGTGGATTGCCCATGCTAACTTGCGCTTTAATGTCAGGGGGATTGGCAGGGGGTAAATATGTGGGGTTACGGGGATAAGGCCTGGGTGGGATTGTGTTGGTGCAAGCTGGATGGGCTGAATGGCCTCTTTGTGCACTGTCGGGATTCTATGATTCTCACATAGTGTGTGGTACACTCACCCGATTATCAGGTGTGGTAAACTCACTCAGTGAGGGGTTTTAGGGAGGGGATTCCAGAGGTTAGAGTTTCAATGTCTGAAGACCTGACAATCTCACAATGGGACAAAGGGAGAGGTGGACTGGCAAGAGGCTGGAATTTTGTTTCTCCCCAGACGTGCTTTTCAGGAATGTGTATCAAACAGCTGTTTATCCAGTGACACCCTGTCAACAAATCAACCAGGTAAAATACTAACTCAATGAGACAGTTTCAAATGGGTCCAAGAAGAGGGAGACCTAGATATTCATGTCTACAAATGTTTGAAGGTGGCACGACAGTTTAATAGAGCAGCAGATGAAACTAACTAGATCCTGGACTTCATCAATAACAGTAGAGTACAAAAGCCTGTATTAAACCTCGATAAAGCATTGCTTTGGGGGTGGCACAGTGGCTAGCACTGCTGCCTCACAGCACCAGGGTTTGTATCCCAGCTTGGGTCACTGTCTGTGTGGAGTTTGCACGTTCTCCCCGTGTCTGCGTGGGTTTCCTCCGGGTGCTCCAGTTTCCTCCCACAGTCCAAAGATGTGCGAGTTAGGTTGATTGGCCATGCTAAATTACCCCTTAGTGTCAGGGGGACTAGCTGGGGTAAATGCATGGGGTTATGGGGAAAGGGCCTGGGTGGGATTGTGTCGGTGCAGACTTGATGGACCGAATGGCCTCCTTCTGCACTGTAGGGTTCTGTGATTCTATGATTTAAAGCAATGATTCCCGGGATGAGGAGTAACGCGGATAGTCGGGAGAAGCTGGGCTTGTTCTCTTTGGGGTAGAGATGCTAAGAGGGGGTTTGATGGAATTGTTGGAAATGATGAAGGGTTTTAGCGAGAGTAAATAAAGAGGTGTTTCAATGGCAGAACCATTAATAACCAGGTTACATGATTGGCTAAAGAACCAGAGGCAACATGGGGAAAATCTTATCATAGAATATCATAGAAACCCTACAGTGCAGAAGGAGGCCATTCGGCCCATCGAGTCTGCACCGACCACAATCCCACCCAGGCCCTACCCCCATATATTTACCCGCTAATCCCACTAACCTACGCATCACAGGACTCTAAGGGGCAATTTTTAACCTGGCCAATCAACCTAACCCGCACATCTTTGGACTGTGAGAGGAAACCGGAGCGCCCGGAGGAAACCCACGCAGACACGAGGAGAATGTGCAAACTCCACACAGACAATGACCCGAGCCGGGAATCGAACCTGGGACCCTGGAGCTGTGAAGCAGCAGTGCTAACCACTGTGCTACCGTGCCGCTTGTGCGAGTTAGGTTGATTGGCCATGCTAAAATTGCCCCTTTGTGTCCTGAGATGCGTGGGTTAGAGGGATTAGCGGGTAAATGTGTAGGGATATGGGGGTAGGGCCTGGGTGGGATTGTGGTCGGTGCAGACTCGATGGGCCAGATGGTCTCTTTCTGCACTGTAGGGTTTCTATGATATATTAGTATACAGTGAAAAGTATTGTTTCTTGCGTGCCATACAAAGCATACCGTTCATAGAGAAGGAAAGGAGAGAGTGCAGAATGTAGTGTTACAGTCATAGCTAGGGAGTAGAGAAAGATCAGCTTAATGCGAGGTAGGTCCATTCAAAAGTCTGATGGCAGCAGGGAAGAAGCTGTTCTTGAGTTGGTTGGTACGTGACCTCAGGCTTTTGTATCTTTTTCTCAAAGGTAGGGAGTCTAAAACTAGAGGGCATAGGTTTAAGGTGAGAGGGGAGAGATACGAAAGTGTCCAGAGGGGCAATTTTTCACACAGAGGGTGGTGAGTGTCTGGAACGAGCTGCCAGAGGTAGCAGTGGAGGCGGGTACAATTTTGTCTTTTAAAAAGCATTTAGACTGTTACATGGGTAAGATGGGTATAGAGGGATATGGGCCAAATGCAGGCAACTGGGACTAGCTAACTGGTTAAAAAGAAAGGGCAGCATGCATAAGTTGGGCTGAAGGGCCTGTTTCCATGCTGTAAACCTCTATGACTGTACTAGCCCATGATTCCATGAAACATTCCTCTGCTTTCTTTTCACACTTTTCAAATAACAAACCGAGGTGTACCAGATAAAGAAATTTCTCGATCAAAAGGAATTATTCCTGAAATCCAGTGGAAAATGATTTTGTAAATCAGTCAGGTTGTTAGCAATCTATTTTCAATCAGTGTGTTAAACAGGACTTGTAAAAGAAAAGTCAAGATCCTTACTTAATGAAGCTGAGAAGTGACTTTACAAGGACACTGTAATCTCAGTGAACTATCGAACTATGAACCCATTGCTTGTTGTTGGTTGGTGATGTGAATTTGCATACTGTTAAATCACCTGCATACTCATTTAAACGTTCAGAAGAGGAAAATCTGCACTCGCACTGTAATCAGGAGCCTATTGAAATGATGCTAAAATACCAAGTCAAAGTTTAAACAACCCTTTATTTTCTGCTAATATTCTTTCACGGGACTGTTGCAGTTTAGTGTGAGAGGCAGCAGGGTTTGGAGCACTCTGTACCAGGGAGCTTTATCATTTCCTTGCAACTTGTAGAGTCCAAAGTCCAGGATTGTGTGCAGAGGGACAGGTTAATGCTTGGGGCAGTCACTGCACGGGCTCCATGGGGAAATGATAGTGTTCAACCCCACCTCCCATTGTAGATGGAGGATTGGGAAACCTGTGTAAAGCCCATCGGGCTGCATATTTGACATGAAACATAAATTGTACAGATAAACTGTAAATGAGGTGACGCACTCCACCTCTACAGAGTGCCACACCACAATAAGAGAAATTGAACTGTACTGCACTTCATGTAATGTCAACGTTGTTCTCTGATAGACTTTTACAAATCTAATGAATAAAGAATATTTTGGAAGAAAAAAGACTTGTTTTCAGCATGGTTCCTTTTATCATTTTGAAAAATGTTCGAATAATATTTACTTTCAGCATTTTAGAACCACAGAACCACTACAGTGCAAAAGGAGGTCATTTGGTCTGTACCGACCCTCCAACAGAGTATCCTACCCAGGCCCACACCCACGCTCTATCTCCATAGCCCCACATATTCACCCCGCTAATCCCCTTAACCAACACTGAGGGGCAATTTAGCATGGCCAGTCAACCTAACCCGCACAACTTTGGATTGCGGGAGGAAACTGGAGCACCCGGAGGAAACCCACGCAGACACGGGGTGAATGTGCAGGCTCCGCACGTACAGTGACCCGAGCCGGGAATCGAACCTGGGTCCCTGGCGTTGTGAGGCAGCAGTGCTAACCCACTGTGCCAACGTGCCGCCCCTTTCCTCCTGAGGTTGAAGGAATATCGGGCGTATGGGACCTATCAATATTCCAGCAAGAAGACAGACAGTGAGATGTGGCCATGGATTTCACCCACAGCTCTGAGGAGGGGGGAGGTTTTCAATTCTTCCCTTTGTCCATAACTCCAGCCAGCTCACATCACGATCCTCCCACTTCAGTCTGTGATCCTGACACCACACATGCTTCTGAAGACATTGCAAAAATGGTCATTACCCTGGACCCTACTCCTGTCACCTTCACCCCCGACTCTCCCAACAGCACTCTGCACCTTCCCTCTAGAGATCCTCATCCCCCCACATTACCCTGGACCCCATCACCATTTCCAGCTGGAAATGTCATCTGTCCTACCTGAGCCTACACCCATGCCCTGTGGACAGTTCTGACCCCACTCTATGGGCCTCTCATTTTCTTATCTTGAATGACCAGTTCAGCCACCCTATCTACAGCCAGGATGCCAGGCCCTTCCCACAGTGGGTGGCACGGTGGCACAGTGGGTTAGCACTGCTGCCTCACGGCACCAAGGACCCGGGTTCGATTCCCGGCTTGGGTCACTGCTTGTGTGGAGTTTGCACGTTCTCTCCGTGTCTGCGTGGGTTTCCTCCGGGTACTCCGGTTTCCTCCCACAGTCGGAAAGACGTGCTGGTTAGGTGCATTGCTAAATTCTCCCTCAGTGAACCCGAACAGGTGCCGGAGTGTGGCGACTAGGGGATTTTCACAGTAACTTCATTGCAGTGTTAATGTAAACCTATTTGTGACATTAATAAATAAACTTAAACACTTCACCCCTCCGTGCCCCTGACGCCACCCTCTGTCTCGCTTTGATTTCTCTTCCATTCCTCCATTACTCTGACACCCCTCCACATCCTCCCCCCCACCCCAACCTCCCCCTTCTACCGACCACTACTGGCTCGGTCTCACTGCTCTCAATCTTCCATCCAAGCTGCCATTCTCCTGAGGCCCAACAAACTGCAAACATGTGGCTGGCTTAATCTCTGTAGCTCAACTCTGCTGCCTGCATTCTACCAAATTAACTATTTCCTGACCTTGCAGAGTCCATAAAATCCCCCTCCCACTTTGTTGGGTAAGCGGACAGTGGGATATGGAGGTGTGAGGGATATGGAAGCGTGTGAGATATGGAGAAATGAAGATATGGAACTGTGAAATTTGGAGGTGTGAGGGGCATGGAGGTGTAGAGATACAAAGAGGGTGAGGGATATGAAGATGTGTATGATATGGGCATGTGTGATATGGAAATGTTAGAATATGGATGAGTGTGATATGGAGGTGTGGGGGCTATGGAGGTGTGGGGGATATGGAGGTGCGGGGGATATGGAGGTGCGGGGGATATGGAGGTGCGGGGGATATGGAGGTGCGGGGGATATGGAGGTGCGGGGGATATGGAGGTGCGGGGGATATGGAGGTGCGGGGGATATGGAGGTGTGGGGGATATGGAGGTGTGTGATATTTGTACATTTTTGGGGGATATGGAGGTGTATGAGAATTGGAGAAAATTTGTGGGTATGGAGATGTGGATGTATTCTAACATAGTTAGATAACAACAGTGTTAATATTTGATGTTGTTTTTACTGTATTGATTATACTCGCATAACACAGAGTTACAGAGTGATTAATAACATTTTAAAAATAGCTTTAGTAGGTAAAAATATTGATGTTAAAAATAGGACTGGAAGAAGCTGCACCTTTCTGATCTATCTTAAGCTGCTTACGTCCCTGAGGAACTGTCTTCTGATTCCTTCTGGGTCTCTTGTGTAAAGCAGCAGCTGTGTTGAAGACAGTGTGTGGCTCACAGCTATCCACATGTGATATAACGTAATTTTCAGAGAAATCTGAGGTTTATTCTATGTGGGGGATATGGGGCTATGTTTTATGTGACTCAATTTTCTTGTCATTCCTTGATCGAGGATTTGAATGAGCTAGTTGCCGATCAGCAAGGCTGGTACAATCAAGCCGGAACATTCAGGCTGACTGGCATTGCTCAAGCCACCCTGCCTGGGTCCATCTAGTCTGCTAAAAATACAGCCAATGAGGACATTCAGATTCTTGGGGCATCAACTTTCATAAAGCATTTCTAAGAGATAATAAATTCATGTATCCAATGTTCAGTACATAGCATCATTCACTCAGAACGTAAGAAATATGAAGAGTTGATCAGAGGACCTTGTACGCTTTGCCATTTTTAAATTCATTCATGGGACATGGGCGTCGCTGGCTGGCCAGCATTTATTGCCCATCCCTAGTTGCCCGAGGGCAGTTGAGAGTCAACCTCATTGCTGTGGATCTGGAGTCACATGTAGGCCAGACCAGATAAGGAAGGCAGAGTTCTTTCTCTAAAAGATATTAGTGAACCAGATGGGATTTTCCAACAATCGACAATCATTTCATGATCATCAGTAGATTCTTAATTCCAGATTTTTAAAATTGAATGCAAATTCCATCATATGTCGTGGCGGAATTTGAAACCAGGTCCCCAGAACATCAGCTGAGTTGCTGGACCAATGGTCTAGCAATAATACCACTCGGCCATCACCTCCCCTCAACAAGATCCCACTTGGTCTACTACATTAACTCCAATTTCTCCCTTGTTGCCATATCCCTCGATTACCTCAGTGCCAAAGAATCTGTGGAATGTACTTGATGACGGATCATGCACAGCTGTCTGAGGCAGAGAATTGCAAAGATTTACAAACCATATTTCAGAGACACAGCAACTTGCTCCTGAAGCTCTGTTCCTACAACTCGTTGGGCGTATCGTTAAGGTTTTGGTGTGGGTCCTCTAGTGAATTGGGTGGGGGCCGTGATTTCATGGGTTTTATGGCGGGTTGTGCTGTTCATCATCATTCTACTAAAGAGATCTGATTGCCAACCATCATTCAACCAACTGACGCTTAGGCTCCATGTGAAAGGAATGTGTACAGGGTCACTGAGTTAAGATCAGAAATTTATTTTCTGTTTTTTCTCCCGCCGTCCCTCTCCCGCCATCCCTCTCTCGCACACACTCTCTCACACCCACACACTCTCTCACACCCACACACTCTCTCACACCCACACACTCTCTCACACACACACACTCTCTCACACACTCTCACACACTCTCTCACACACACTCTCTCACACCCACACACTCTCTCACACACACACACTCTCTCACACCCACACACTCTCTCACACACACACACTCTCTCACACACACACACTCTCACACACCCCCTCACACTTTCACACACTCCCTCACACTCACACACTCTCTCACACACTCTCACACACTCTCTCTCACACACACACATTCTCTCACACCCACACACTCTCACACACCCCCTCACACTCCCTCACACTCACACACTCTCTCACACACTCTCTCTCACACACACACACTCTCTCACACCCACACACTCTCACACATCCCCTCACACTTTCACACACTCTCTCACACACACACACTCTCTCACACCCCCTCACACTTTCACACACTCCCTCACACTCACACACTCTCTCACACACTCTCACACACTCTCTCTCACACACACTCTCTCACACCCGCACACTCTCTCACACTCACACACTCTCTCATACCCACACACTCTCTCACACCCACACACTTTCACACACCCACACACTCTCACACACCCCTTCACACTCTCACACACTCCCTCACACACACTCTCTCGCACACACTCTCTCACACACTCTCTCTCACACACACTCTCTCACACCCAAACACTCTCACATACACTCACACTGGGCCAGCACGTATTGCCCATCAGAAGGCGTTTTAAGCGTCAGCCACATTGCTATGGGTCTGGAGTCACATGTAGGCCAGACCCGGTAAGGACGGCAGATTTCCTTCCCTAAAAAGTCTCACAACACCAGCCTAAAGTCCAACAGTGACTCACCTGATGAAGGAGCAGCGCTCTGAAAGCTCGTGATTCCAAATAAACCTGTTGACTTTAACATGGTGTTGTGAGACTTCTTACTGTGTTCACCCCAGTCCAACACCGGCATCTCCACATCATCCTTCCTTAAAGGACATGAGTGAATCAGGTGGGTTTTTACTACAATTGACAGTGGTTTCATGGTCACCGTTAGACTTTTAATTCTAGATTTTTATTAAATTCAAATTCCACCATCTCTCATGGTGGGATTTGAACCCAGGTGTCCAGAGCATTACCTTGGGTCTCTGGATTACTAGTCCAGCAACAATACTACTACATGGGTGGCATGGTGGCACAGTGGTTAGCACTGCTGCCTCACAGCACCAGGGACCCAGGTTCGATTCCCAGCTTGGGTCACTGTCTGTGCAGAGTCTGGACGTTCTCTCTGTGTCTGCGTGGGTTTCCTCCCGGTGCTCCGGTTTCCTCCCACAGTCCGAAAGATGTGCGGGTTAGGTGGATTGGCCATGCTAAATTGCCCCTTAGTGTAAGGGGGACTAGCTAGGGTAAATGCATGGGGTTATGGGGATAGGGTCTGGGTGGGATTGCGGTTGGTGCAGACTCGATGGGCCGAATGACCTCCTTCAGCACTGTAGGAATTCTATAATACTTGGCAATACTCACTACGTCACGGTCTCCCCATAAATAGGAACAATAAGAAATGTGAACAGGATGAGGCCATTCAGCCCCATGAGCCTGTTCTTCCATTCAATATGATCATGGCTGATGTGATATTAACTCCACTTTCCCGTCAGCCTCCATAACCCTTGACTCCCTCATCAATCTGTCCAACTCAACCTTGAATACATTTAAAGACCCAACATTCACCGCTCTCTGACGGAGAGAATTCCAAACACCAACAACCCCCTGAGAGAAGGAATTCCTCATCAGCTCCATCTTAATTGGTACCTTAAGTTGTCATCTCTGGTTCTAGATTTTCCCACATGAAGAAACATCCACTCAGTCTCCACCTTGTCAAGCTCTCTCGTTCTTCTAAACTCCAATGAGTACAGGCCCAACTTGCTCAACCTTTCAAACCTCATAAACCAAATCCCTCAACAGGAATCAGCCTCAGGTTTTTGGATATTGAGTTGTCTGGGATAAAGAGGTATGGGGGATATGGAAGTGTGGGGGATATGGAAGTGTGGGGGATATGGAAGTGTGGGGATATGGAGGTGTGGGGATACGGAGGTGTGGGGATACGGAGGTGTGGGGAATATGGAGGTGTGGGGGTATGGAGTTGTGGAGGATATGAAGCTATGTGGGGGATATGGAGGTGTGGGGATATAGAGCTGTGTAGGGATATAAAGGTGTAGGAGATATGGAGCTGTGTGGGGATATAGAGGTGTGGGGAGATATGAAGGAGTGGGGATATGGAGCTGTGTTGGGAATATGGAGGTGTGGGGAATATGGAGGAGTGGGGAAATGGAGGTGTATGGGATATGGAGGTCTGGGGATATGGAGATGTGGGAATATGGAGCTATGTGGGGGATATGGAGCTGTGTGGAATATGGAGCTGTGGGGATATGGAGATGTGTGAGGGATATGTAGGTGTAGGGTGATATGGAGATGTGGGGATATGGAGCTGTGTGGGGTATATGGAGGTATGGGGGATATGGAACTGTGTGAGGAATATGGAGGTGTGGGGGTTATGAAGTGTGGGGGATATGGATCTGTGAGGATATGGGATATGTATTACCTCAAAGCCATGAGGTCTTATCTTTTGAAGTAATCTTTGATGTGGCACCTTCTCAAATGCCTTTTGGAAATCCAAGAAAACCACATCTACAGGTGGTGAAATGGTCAATATTTTATACTGCAGTGTGGAATCCAATAGCTGGGACAGAATGGTCTCTCTTACTTCATTACATCTTAATAGTTGGTTAATTCAGGAAATGCAGCCATCATTTGCACACAGCGAGCTCTCACCAACAGCAATGTAATAAATGATCATATTATCCATTCTTCAGATGTGGGTTGATGGATACATGTTGATCTGTACAACTGGAGAACTCCCAGGCTCCCCTTCCAATAGTTCCACGTGTAACTGAGAGAGCAGACGGAGTCTCGGTTTAACACTCTGACAGCACCGCACTCTGCCTGTGCTGTACCAAGGTGTGAGCGATTTCCTGCTCAAGTTTCCATGTGACACATGGCAATTAAATAAACTACCGTATAATTCGTTATTTTATCAAGTCTCCAGATGGAATTTGAACGGGTGACCTCATGACCCAAAGGCGGGAGTAGCCACCTCCCTCCATGTTGGAGACTGAATCCCTTCACATGGGCAGACATTTCTCAGTTGGTTAATGTTGACGCCCAAGAAAACTCTGACGGTTTCAGTGCATCACATCCATTTGCATGACCATAAAAGGAAGTCATTATTAACGGATATTATCTTTTCTCTCTGCCGGAACATGTATTGCAGATATTTATATCCAACTATTAATATATCTAAACAAGGACAGCTTACCGAAATGCATCTCTTCACAGATGTTGTCTGTCAGCCATGGTTCAGTGGGTTCCTCTGAGCCACGAAAGTCATGAGTTCAAATCCCGCTGCTGCTACTTGAGCACATAACCGAGGCTGCCACCTTGCTACAGTCCTGAGGGAGTGCTGCACTGCCAGAGATGCCAGCCAGAATTCGCCAATGTCGCACGCCTCGCCACCGCTGCCAGCGAGAATGGAGAATTTGGCGCTCAGCCAACTCTCCATTCACTGCAGTGGGACCAGAGAAGTTTATTTATTAGTCACAGGTAGGCTTACATTAACACTGCAATGAAGTGACTGTGAAAATCCCCTAGTCGCCACACTCCGGCGCCTGTTCGGGTACACTGAGGGAGAATTTAGCACGGCCAATGCACCTAACCAGCATGTCTTTCGGACTGTGGGAGGAAACCGGAGCACCCGGAGGAAACCCACGCAGACATGGGGAGAACGTGCAGACTCCGCATAGACAGTGACCAAAGCAGCATGATGGCACAGTGGTTAGCACTGCTGCCTCACAGTGCCAGGGACCCAGGTTTGGTTCCCGGCTTGGGTGGAGTTTGCACGTTCTCCCCGTGTCTGCGTGGGTTTCCTCCGGGTGTTCCGGTTTCCTCCCACGGTCCAAAAGACATGCTGGTGAGGTGCATTGACCCGAACAGGTGCCGGAGTGTGGCAACTAGGGGAATTTCACAGTAACTTCATTGCAGTGTTAATATAAGCCTTACTTGTGGCTAATAAATAAACATTTAACTTTAAGCCGGGAATCGAACCCGGGTCCCTGGCACTGTGAGGCAGCAGTGCTAACTACTGTACCGCCGTGCTGGCAAGGTCGGAGAATTCTGACCGCTGTCTCTCAAACGCAATGTTAAACCAAGGCCCTGCCAGGCCTCACGGGCGAACATAATAGATCCTGTTGCATTATTTTGAAGAAGATTGCGAGTTCTCCCGGTCCTGACCAGTATTTATCCTTGGCGACATGGTGGCAGAGTGGTTAGCACTGCTGCCTCACAGCACCAGAGACCTGGGTTCAATTCCAGCCTCGGATCACTATCTGTGTGGAGTTTGCACATTCTCCCCGTGTTTCCTCCGGGTGCTCCGGTTTCCTCTCACAGTCCAAAGATGTGCTGGTTAGGTTGATTGGCCATGCTAAATTGCCCCTTTGTGCCAAGGGAGATTAGCAGGGTAAGTATGTGGGATAGGGCCTGAGTGGCATTGTGGTTGGTGCAGGCTCGATGGGCCGTATGGCCTCCTTCTGCACTGCAGGGATTCGATGATTTTATGATTCAACCAACAGCGCTAAAACAAATTATATGGTAGTTCATCTAATTGCCATGTGTCAAACTGGCTGCCACGTTCCCGACATTACACCAGTGCCTATGGTTCAAACGTAAATTCGAGGAGGCTGGGCCTGTGGCCATTGGAGTTTAGAAGATTTTGTTGTGATCTTCTTGAAAGATTTAAGATCCTGAGGGGAGTTGACAGGGTGGATGCTGGGAGGGTATTCCTCTTTGTGGGAGAGAGCGGAACCAGGGGACATTATTTAAAAATTTAAGACAGAAATGAGAAGAAGTCATTTCTCTCAGAGGGTCGTGAATCTTTGGAAGTCTTTTCTCCTCAGAGCGGGTGAGGCAGGGTCAGTGAATATTTTTAAGGCAGAGGTGGGTGGACTCTTGACTAAGAAGGGTGTCGAAGGTTATCGGGGTAGGGGGAAAGTGAAGTTGAGGCCACAATCAGGTCAACCACGATCTTATTGAACAGGCTCGTGGGGCCGAATGGCCTCCTCTCGCCCCTGATTTGTATGTTTGTGTTTCAATGGCCGCGAACTCTTTGAGACATTCTGGGCGGGATTTTCCGGCCACACTCGTCCCAATGCCGGAAATCCCTGCCAGGGGTCTGCCCTCCCCCACCACCCGCTACAATTCCCGTGGCGGGAGGGACAGGAAAGTTCCGCCCTCTTGAGTTTGTGAACATTGTGGTGTAAATGCACTTTTCCTTCAACTAGTTACTTGGGGATGTCTATCGGAAATTTCACCCATAAAGGAATGTTACACTTGGCTACGAAGGCGCGATTGGCAGGAGAGGTGGAGCTAAGTATAAAAACAGCTGAGCATAACTCAGGCCATCATTGGATAGGCAGAAATATGGTGTTGGAATTAGAATCTCTGTAGTCGCACCAGACAGGCTTTTTATTCGTTAAGTTAAAGGTCAGAAAATGATTAGAAACGTGGATCCTTTCAATGATTTCTTTTTTAAGTTTGAAGATCAAGATAAAGGTTTGGTTTCCTCTTCTGAAGATAATCAAGCTACAGGGAGTGTACAGTTAAAACTCCTTCAATAAATCTTATTATTGAAATGATCTTCACTCAGGTTAAGATGCTTACAGTTGATAAGGTTGGAGGACCTTATCGCCTAACTTAACCACCAGCCTCTGTCCAGAAACAGTGGGTTGTGCTCACCGCTCACAGCTTGCTCGCGGTGGGGGAAGGGTGTGGGTTTAGGGGAGCGGTGATAATAGGAAGTGGTGAAGCCTTCAATTCAATTTCACGGCACGGAGGAAGTCCTGAGGTTATGAAACCGTATGAACGGTTTTCTTTTCATTCATTCACGGGATGTGGGCATCGCCGGCTGGGCCAGCATTTGTTGCTCAGCCCTAATTGCCCTTGAACTGAGTGGCTTGTTCAGAGACCATTTAAGAGTTACCCACATTTGCTGTGGATCTGGAGTCACATGTAGGCCAGACCAGGCAAGGACGGCAGATTTCCTTCCCTAAAGAACGTAAGTGAACCAGATGGATTTTTTTTTTACATTGACAATGGTTTCATGGTCATCATTAGACTTTTAATTCCAGATTTTTTATTGAATAAAAAAATGTCAGCATCTACCATGGTGGGATTCGAACCTGGGTACCCAGAGCATTACCCTGGGTCTCTGGATTACTACATAAATACTACTACACCACTGCCTCCCCTAATCTAGAAGTTCAAACATCTTCTCCCTTTCCTCGTGCAGTTGTTAGCTGGTACTGCCTCCATCTCTTTGACTTCCTGCCCAGTGAGAATAGTTCAAAGTGTCCTCTCACTTACCCACATCAGCGTGTAACCCTGGCCCCTCTTTCCTCAACCCCCATGCAGCGGCTTCTCCCCCCCCACCCCCCACACACACACAAACACTCTCCTTCCCAAGCCATGTGACTAGAGATGGCACTCCATAAAGTCACCCAGCTCAAGGTATCCAGTACTGAATGTATCACAGAGTCTGTGAGAGAGGCACACAGAGGGTACCTGAATCAATAGGAATTGCGACATAATAGTGAGCAGATTATGCAGGTAAAATCACACATCTCATCACAACCTCAGATTGATTAGACCACCATTACTGCCCAAGTCACACCAAGTTACAAATGAAATCAAAGAGATTTCATGGCTGCTAACTTAGTGGAGAACATGCCCCTGTCTACATCAACGGGGACAAAGTAGAAATGGTCGAGAGCTTCAAGCTTTTAGGTGTCCAGATCACCAACAACCTGCCCTGATCCTCCCATGCCGACACTATAGTTAAGAAAGCCCACCAACGCCTCTACTTTCTCAGAAGACTAAGGAAATTTGGCATGTCAGCTACGACTCTCACCAACTTTTACAGATGCACCATAGAAAGCATTCTTTCTGGTTGTATCACAGCTTGGTATGGTTCCTGCTCTGCCCAAGACCGCAAGAAACTACAAAAGGTCGTGAATGTAGCCCAGTCCATCACGCAAACCAGCCTCCCATCCATTGACTCTGTCTACACTTGCCGCTGCCTCGGAAAAGCAGCCAGCATAATTAAGGACCCCACGCACCCCAGATATTCTCTCTTCCACCTTCTTCCTTTGGGAAAAAGATACAAAAGTCTGAGGTCACGTACCAACCGACTCAAGAACAGCTTCTTCCCTGCTGCTGTCAGACTTTTGAATGGACCTACCTTGCATTAAGCCGATCTTTCTCTACACCCTAGCTATGACTGCAACACTACATTCTGCACTCTCTTGTTTCCTTCTCTATGAATGGTATGCTTTGTCTGTATAGCACGCAAGAAACAATACTTTTCACTGTATACTCAATACATGTGACAATAATAAATCAAGTCTAATCAAATTATTCCAACAAATGAATCATCTCAGCTGATCAGTCATTTCCTCTCTCTCTCATATAAAATTTACATTTTGTTTCTGTTGTGAGAAAGCTCTCACTCGCTGCCTAATTTGATCATTTGCAGAATGATGTTGAATAAAGCATCAGAACTTCAGGGACAGTAATCTCCACTCAGGGTGATCAAACATTCCTGGAGTGACAGATTGGCCTTTACCCTGCTTTCTTCCCCCCTTCAGGTGAGTGGACAGACTGAGAGGATCCCAGGTCCAAGTATCTGCTGATACCCCCACTTGTCACCAGCTGCTAGGAGATACTTCATTTTGTCATTCTGCCAATGGAACTTACACTTGACATCTGCTCATAGCTCCTCAGTCGATACTTGAGGGAATCATAGAATCGCCCTCTACAAGAAGGCCATTCAGCCCATCGAGTTTGCACCAAACACAATCCCACCCAGGCCCAATTCCCTCAGATTTACCCTGCTAATCCTCCTGACACTAAGAGACAATTTAGCATGGCCAATCAACCTAATCTGCACATCTTTGGACTGTGGGAGGAAACGGGAGCACCCGGAGGAAACCCACGCAGACACTGGGAGAATGTGCAAACTCCACACAGACAGTGACCCGAGGCCGGAATTGAATACAAGCCCCTGGCACTGTGAGGCAGCAGTGCTAACCATTGTGCCACCGTGCCATGAGGCACTGTGAAGCAGCAGTGCTAACCATTGTGCCACCGTGCCATGAGGCACTGTGAGGCAGCAGTGCTAACCATTGTGCCACCGTGTGTAGAGGGGTCGAACAGCAAAGGCTAAGGACCCTGACAACATCCTGGCAATTGTACTGAAGACTTACTCCAGAGTAACTTGCTCTCGTTGTTGCTGTCCAGGAATAACATTGGATTCTAAGTGACAATGTGGAAAACTGCTCAGGGTGATACCTGTCCACAAAAGCAGAACAAATCTAATCCAGCTAATTATTACCTTATTGGCTTACTCTTAATTGTGAGTAATGTGATCAATGGTTTTATTGACAATGCATTCAAGCAACATCCAGACAGCAATCACCTGTTTGCTCACCGATGGTCAGTTTGGATTCCGCTTGGGTAACTTAGCTCCAGAACTATATACAGCCTTGGCCCAAACATGAACAAAGCAGCTGAATTCAAAAGGAGGGGGTAAGAGTGACAGCCCTTGACATCAAGGCAGCATTTGACTGAGTGTGGCATAAAGGAGCCCTAGCAACACTGGAGTCAATGAGAATCAGGAGGAAAACTCTCTGCTGGTTGGAGTCACACCAGGCACAAAGGAAGATGGTTGTGGTGGTTGGAGGGTCAGTCATCTCAGCTCCAGGACATCTCTTCAGGAGTCCCTCAGGATAGTGTCCCAGGCCCAACCATCTTCAACTGCTTCATCAATCACCTTTTCATCGTAAAATGTTCACCGTTGTTATCACAATGTTCAGCAACATTTGCGACTCCTCAGATACTGAAGCAGTTCATGTTCAAATGCAACAAGACCTGGACAATATCCAGGCTTGGGCTGACAAGTGGCAAATAACATTCATGCTACACAAGTGCCAGGCAATGACCATCGACAACAAGAGAGAATCCAACCATCACCCTTGACATTCAATTGCATTACCATCGCTGAATCCCCCACTACCAACATTCTGGGGGCTACCTTTGACCTGAAACTGAACTGGACCAGCCTATAAATATTGTGGCTACAAGAGCAGGTCAAAGGCTATGAATCCTGAGGTAAATAACTCACCTCCTGACTCCTCAAAGCCTGCCCACCATCTATAAGGCACAAGTCAGGAGTGTAATGGAATACTCTCCACTTGCCTGGATGAGTGCAGCTCCAACAACACTAATGAAGCTCAACACCATCCAGGACAAAGAACCCCATTTGATTGGCACCTCATCCACCAGCTTAACCATTCATTCCTTTCGCAGCCAGCACACAGCGGCAGCCGTGTCTACCACCGACATTATTCACTGCAAGAACTCAACAAGTCTGTTGTCAGCACTTTCCTAACCTGCGACCTCCAGAAGGACAAGGGCAGTAGGTACCTGGGAACACCACCACTGGGAGATTCCCTCCAAACTACAAATCACCTTGGCATGGAAACAAACCGCTGTTCCTCCATTGTCGCTGAGTCAAAATCCTGGAACTCCTTCCCTATCACCATTCCTTCACTGTCACTGGGTCAGGGTGGCACGGTGGCACAGTGGTTAGCACTGCTGCCTCACAGCGCCAAGGGTTCAATTCCCGGCTTGGGTCACTGTCTGTGCGGAGTGTGCAAGTTCTCCTCGTATCTGCGTGGGTTTCCTCTGGGTGCTCCGGTTTCCTCCCACAGTCCGAATGATGTGCTGGTTAGGTGCATTGGCCGTGCTAAATTCTCCCTCAGTGTACCCGAACAGGCACCGGAGTGTGGCGATCAGACGATTTTCACAGTCACTTCATTGCAGTGTCAATGTAAGCTTGCTTGTAACGCTAATAAATAAACTTTAAAACTTTAAAACTTTAAAATCCAGGAACTCCCTCCCTAACGGCACAGTGGGTGTACCTACACCTCAGGGACTGCAGCGGTTGCAGAAAGTAGCTCCCCACCACCTTCTCAAGGGCAATTAGGGGTGGGTAATAAATGCTGGCCTAGCCAAACAGTCAAGTTTTGAGGTAACGTAGGGAATGTCTGAGGGTTACAGCAGCTGACTGGCTGAAGCAGGAACACGGATAGGCGATGTTCCGGAGGTCGAATCTTGGTGATGGGGTGGTTGGTGGTTAGAAGCTTAAACCGAGTACAAATACAACACCGCATTTACTCAAACAGTCTGGCTCTGCCTCAGAGAACTGCCAGCAAGGAAATAATAACTCTTCAGGTGATCTCCGAATCTGACATTTCAACAGGCTCAAATTCATCTACATTTCCACACATTTCTCTCCATTATGTATTCATCTATAGGAACATGGATACCTCTGTACACACGCACCCACACGCACCCACATGCAAGCAAATGGATAAACACAGACACACGCACAGGATAGACACAGGCACACACACACCGCCAGATACACGCACATACACACGGACAGACACATACACACAGACACAGACATACATACAGACACACAAACACACGTGACACACCCCCACAGGTGTGCACACACACACAGATGGATAGACACTGATACACGCACACAGGCACATGGATAGACATAGACACATGCACACACCGCCAGCTACACGCTCATGGACAGACACGTACACACATACAGACACGTACACACACCCACAGGTGTGCGCGCACACACACGCACACAAACATATATCACACAATGTTGGAAGAACAAAAAATGTCCAGTTCACCAACTTAGACTGCAAACACATTAAACGTTTGGGAGAGTATTTTATTTTAAACTGATGTTTTAAATCATGTTACCTTTTGCAAGTAGATTACTTGCAGTAATTTTTTTTTTCTGTGCCCTCAGCCTCTTTTCCTGCAGTTGCTATCACTTCTTTTTGTTTTTGGCCTGACCCACAAAGGGACTTTCCCCAAGTCGTTACCTCCTCTGATGAAGGGTCAAAAAGCGGAGCATCCATCTGGCCTTTCTCTCTCAGATGAGAGACAGACTCAATGTCTTGTTTCAGTTCCAACTTTCAATTTCCTTTATTCTCCCTTTTCATTTCAGCACGTCGTGAGTTGGTTTCCAAACATCACAAATGGAAATTGTGAGCGAGTGCCTTGGAATTCCAGAGAACAGTAGCTGTCAAGCCTTTGACTAAATACCTGGGGGAGGGTTCATGTCCCAAGGTGGGGATATGTGGGCTTGCAAAACAAAAGGATATGGCAGCATTGCAAGGCAGGTATTTCAGTAATGATACCCAGAGTGTGCCAGAGATAGACCAAATATGCAAACATTAAAAACAGCAGCAAATAAAATCAAACGGGGATAAAATGGTAAAAAATAGCAAAATTAATGGATCTTTACTTAAATGCATGTAGTGTTTGGCACAAAAAAATGAATTAATAGCACTAACTGAGGATAATGGATATGATCTTATTGTCATTGCAGAGATGTGGTTACAAGGAGATCAAAGCTGGGAACTAAATATTCAGGGGCATGTGACTTTTCTAAGGACAGGCAGGAAGGAAAATGTGGTGGAATAGCTTTGTTAGGAAGAGATGGAATAAATAAAGTAGCAAGAAATGACCTTGGGTTGGAAGATGTAGAATCCATATGGGTGGAGGTAAGAAATGACAAGGGGATGGAGACCCTGGTGGGAGTAGCCTATAGGCCCCCTCACAGTAGCTACACTGTAGGATGGAGAATGAATCAGGAGATAATGAGGGCATGTAAACAAGGCAGTGCTTTAATCAAGGCTGACTTTAATCTTCATGTGAATTGGGACATGTCCGCTACGGCTCTCACCAACTCTTACAGATGCACCATAGAAAGCATTCTTTCTGGCTGTATCACAGCTTGGTATGGCTCCTGCTCTGCCCAAGACCACAAGAAACTACAAAGAGTCGTGAATGTAGCCCAATCCATCACGCAAACCAGCCTCCCACCCATTGACTCTGTCTACACTTCCCGTTGCCCCGGGAAATGCAGCTAGCATAATCAAGGACCCCATGCACCCTGGACATTCTCTCTTCCCCTTTCTTCCGTTGGGAAAAAGTCTGAAGTCACGTACCAACCGACTCAAGAACAGCTTCTTCCCTGCTGCCATCAGTCTTTTGAATGGACCCACCTTGCACTAAGTTGATCTTTCTCTACACCCTAGCTGTGACTGTAACACTACATTCTGCACTCTCTCCTTTCCTTCTCTATGCACGGTATGCTTTGTCTGTATAGCACGCAAGAAACAATACTTTTCACTGTATACTAATACATGTGATAATAATAAATCAAATCAAAATCAAATTGGCAAAGGTAGCCATGAGGAAGAATTCATTGAGTGTATTTGGGACAGTTTCCTGGACCAATATGTAGTGGATCCAGCCAGGGATCAGGCTATTTTGGATCTGAAGTGTAATGAGGCAGGTTTGATAAACAATCTTGGAGTAAAAAATCCTCTAGGAAACAGTGACCATTACATGGTAGAATTTAGCATTCAGTTTGGCAGTGAGTAACTTGGGTCAGAAACAACTGTGCTAAACTTAAGTCAGGGTAATTCCAAAAGAGGGCGTAGTTGGCTGGAGTTTTGCTTTGCAGGAAAAGGAGTTTAGCAGAAAAGGTAGTTGATCAGCAATGGCAGATGTTTATGAAAATAGTTCACGGCTCACAACAAAGATATATTATCCCAGTGAGGAAGAAGGATTCTAGGAAGTGGATAAACCAACCATGCTTAACCAAGGAAGTTAAAAATAGTATTAAACTGAAAGAAGAAACATGCAATGAAGAAAAGATTGGAGGTAAGCTAGAGGATTGGGAAAGTTTTAAAAACCAACAAAAGATGACCAAAAATAAATAATGAGGGAGAAGATAAACGGTGAGGGTAAACTGGCAAGTCATATAAAAATGGACAGAAGAGCTTCTTTAAATATTTAAAAAGGAAGCGGGAGGCCAAAGTCAACATATGCCCCTTAGAGAATGAGAAGGGGGAAATAATAATGGGGAACCAGGAAATGATGTGGAGATGCCGGCGTTGGACTGGGGTAAACACAGTAAGAAGTTTAACAACACCAGGTTAAAGTCCAACAGGTTTATTTGGTAGCAAAAGCCACACAAGCTTTCGGAGCTCTAAGCCCCTTCTTCAGGTGAGCTTGTGTGGCTTTTGCTACCAAATAAACCTGTTGGACTTTAACCTGGTGTTGTTAAACTTCTAACCAGGAACTGGCAGAGGAATTAAATAAATAGTTAGCACCAGTCTTCACAGTAGAAGGCACTAATAATATTCAAAAATACCAAATAAACAAAGGCCAAAATGGGCAAACTACGATAACTATCTGTAGGGAAAATGTACTAGGGGAACTAATGGGAACAAATGTCAATAAGGTCCCTAAACCTGACGGGTTGCATCCTAGGATATTAAAGGAAGTAGCTACAGAAATAATAGATGCACTGGTGGTAATCTTCCAAGGATCCTCAAATTCTAGGAAACTCTCTTAGAGGATTGGAAAACTGCCAATGTTTTCTGCCTTATTTCAAAAGGGAGGGAGACAAATAACAGTTAACCAAAGTCCAGTTAGCTTAACATCTGTCATTGGGAAAATGTGGTTGAATCATAGAATGCCTACAGTGCAGAAGGAGGCCATTCAGCCCATTGGCACCAAATACAATCCCACCCAGGCTCTATTCCCATAACCCCACATATTTATCCTGTTAATCCACTGACACTAGGGTCAATTTAGCATGGCCAATCAACCTAACCCACGCATCTTTGAACTGTGGGAGAAAACCCACACAGACACGGGGAGAATGTGCAGACTCTACACAGACAGTGACCTGAGGAATTGAACCCGGGTCCCTGTGAGGCAGCAGTGCTATCCACTGTGACTCTCAACTGTCCTCTGAACAAGGGCAACTAGGGATGGACAATAAATGCTGGCCAGCCAGCGACGCCCATGTCCCATGAATGAATTAAAAAAATCCAAGGATGTTATTACAGAGAATTTAGAAATATATATGGGATCAAGCAGCGTCAACATGGCTTCACGAAGGGAAATCATGTCTGACAAATTTATCAGAATTCTTTGAGGTGGTAATGAGTAAGATAGATAAATGGGAAACCAATATATGAAATTTACTTGGATTTCCAAAAAGCCTTTGATAAGGTACCACAAAAAAGGCCACCATGAGGCAGTTACATTAACCACATTTAAGACTTATCTTGATAGGCATATGAACGAACGGGGAATAGAGGGATAGAAGTGGCTCGTTTAGATAGAACAACGTGATCGGCACAGGCTTGGAGGGCCTGTTCCTGTGCTGTACTGTTCTTTGCTCCCGCTCATGGGTGTGGGGATTATAGATGAAGCCCAACATTTTTTTGGTATTACTTTATGGGATAGGGGCGTCATCGGCGAGACCAGCATTTACTGCCCATCCCTAATTGCCATTGAGAAGGTGGTGGTGAGCCACCTTCTTTACCACTGCAATCCATGTGGTATAGGTGCACTCACAGTGCTGTTAAGAAGCGAGTTCCAGAGTTTTGTCCCAGGAAATGAAACTAAAAGAACACGATATATTTCCAAGTCAGGATGGTGCATGGCTTGGAGGGATATCTGCAGGTGGAGGTGTATCCCTACTTGAGAGATGAAAGCTGGGATAAAAGACCTGTCAGATAAAAAATCTCCCAATGAAAGAATGGGCATCCCTGACAATGTTGCAGTATTTGGACATCGCTACAGGACAAGAGGTCAGAGACAGGACTGGGGTATAGGAGTGTGATTGGTGTGAGGGAGTCTCTCTCTCTCTCTGTGAGGCTGGGTATGGGAGAGTCTCTCTCTCTCTCTATGGGGTTGGGTGTTGGGGAAGTCTCCCTCTATGGCTTTGGTTGTGGGGGAGTCCCTCTCTCTCTCTCTATGGGGTTGGGTGTCGGGGAGTGTCTCTCTCCCTATGGGGTTGGGTGTGGGGGAAGTCTCTCCCTATGGGTTTGGGGCGGGGCGGGGGCGGAGTCTCTCTCTATGGGGTTGGGTGTGGAGAAGTTTATCTCTCTGTGGGATTGGCTGTGGGGGAGTGTATCTCTGTGGGGGAGTGTCTCTCTCTGTGGGGTTGGATGTGGGGGAGTGTTTCTCTCTGTGGGGTTGGGTGTGGGGGAGTCTCTCTATGGGGTTGGATGTGGGGGAGTGTCTCTCTTTATGGGGTTGGGTGTGGGGGAATATATCTCTGTGGGGTTGGGTGTGGGGGAGTGTCTCTCTCTATGGGGTTGGGTGAGGGGGAGTGTCTCTCTCTATGGGGTTGGGTGTGGGGGAGTGTCTCTCTCTATGGGGTTGGGTGTGGGGGAGTGTCTCTCTCTCTCTATGGGGTTGGGTGTGGGGGAGTGTCTCTCTCTCTCTATGGGGTTGGGTGTGGGGGAGTGTCTCTCTCTATGGGGTTGGGTGTGGGGGAGTGTCTCTCTCTCTCTATGGGGTTGGGTGTGGGGGAGTGTCTCTCTCTCTCTATGGGGTTGGGTGTGGGGGAGTGTCTCTCTCTATGGGGTTGGGTGTGGGGGAGTGTCTCTCTCTCTCTATGGGGTTGGGTGTGGGGGAGTGTCTCTCTCTCTCTATGGGGTTGGGTGTGGGGGAGTGTCTCTCTCTATGGGGTTGGGTGTGGGGGAGTGTCTCTCTCTCTCTATGGGGTTGGGTGTGGGGGAGTGTCTCTCTCTCTCTATGGGGTTGGGTGTGGGGGAGTGTCTCTCTCTATGGGGTTGGGTGTGGGGGAGTGTCTCTCTCTCTCTATGGGGTTGGGTGTGGGGGAGTGTCTCTCTCTCTCTATGGGGTTGGGTGTGGGGGAGTGTCTCTCTCTATGGGGTTGGCTGTGGGGGAGTGTCTCTCTCTCTCTATGGGGTTGGGTGTCGGGGAGTGTCTCTCTCCCTATGGGGTTGGGTGTGGGGGAAGTCTCTCCCTATGGGTTTGGGGCGGGGCGGGGGCGGGGGCGGAGTCTCTCTCTATGGGGTTGGGTGTGGAGAAGTTTATCTCTCTGTGGGATTGGCTGTGGGGGAGTGTATCTCTGTGGGGGAGTGTCTCTCTCTGTGGGGTTGGATGTGGGGGAGTGTTTCTCTCTGTGGGGTTGGGTGTGGGGGAGTCTCTCTATGGGGTTGGATGTGGGGGAGTGTCTCTCTTTATGGGGTTGGGTGTGGGGGAATATATCTCTGTGGGGTTGGGTGTGGGGGAGTGTCTCTCTCTATGGGGTTGGGTGAGGGGGAGTGTCTCTCTCTATGGGGTTGGGTGTGGGGGAGTGTCTCTCTCTATGGGGTTGGGTGTGGGGGAGTGTCTCTCTCTCTCTATGGGGTTGGGTGTGGGGGAGTGTCTCTCTCTCTCTATGGGGTTTGGTGTGGGGGAGTGTCTCTCTCTATGGGGTTGGGTGTGGGGGAGTGTCTCTCTCTCTCTATGGGGTTGGGTGTGGGGGAGTGTCTCTCTCTCTCTATGGGGTTGGGTGTGGGGGAGTGTCTCTCTCTATGGGGTTGGGTGTGGGGGAGTGTCTCTCTCTCTCTATGGGGTTGGGTGTGGGGGAGTGTCTCTCTCTATGGGGTTGGGTGTGGGGGAGTGTCTCTCTCTCTATGGGGTTGGGTGTGGGGGAGTGTCTCTCTCTCTATGGGGTTGGGTGTGGGGGAGTGTCTCTCTCTATGGGGTTGGGTGTGGGGGAGTGTCTCTCTCTCTCTATGGGGTTGGGTGTGGGGGAGTGTCTCTCTCTCTCTATGGGGTTGGGTGTGGGGGAGTGTCTCTCTCTCTATGGGGTTGGGTGTGGGGGAGTGTCTCTCTCTCTATGGGGTTGGGTGTGGGGGAGTGTCTCTCTCTATGGGGTTGGGTGTGGGGGAGTGTCTCTCTCTCTATGGGGTTGGGTGTGGGGGAGTGTCTCCCTCTCTAAGGTTGTGTGTGTTTGCCTCTCTGTGTAGGGGAACAATCTATGGGCGCCACCATGTTTGATCCTGGCAGCAGAGAGACCTCTGACCCCTAACCCGGAAGTTTCCGCTGGACTGCACTTCCGCTGACAGGGCGGGCCAATCAGCGGGCTCCACGAGCCGCTAAGCGGTGATTTAAGCGCGTGCGCAGTAGCAGTTCTCTCTCTCCCGCTGCCACGTTCCCGGTGAAGCCGCGAGTCCCGGGCCCGAGACACCGACAGCCGCCACAGCCCAGCCTCCCCTCAGCCCAGCCCCGGCCTCCCCTCACACTCGCACCCCGCCATGTGGCCTGTCCGCCTGCTGTGTTTGGCCGCCCTGGCCTTGGCCGCCGACATCCCGGTGGAGGATGAGGTGTTGGTGCTGAAGAAAGACAACTTCGAGGAGGCGCTTCAGAAATACCAGCACCTCCTGGTGGAGTTCTGTAAGTGAGGGAGAGGGGCCTTTAACCAGCACGGCAAGGCCACTGCTCTAACCAGCTGTCTAACTAGTCATCAGTTCCCTTCTGACTAACTCCTGTCTAACTTGTATTCTCTTTTAACTAGCAACTAATTCTCTTCTATCAACAACTCCTGTCTAACTAGCAACTCAGTCCATTCTGACTAACAACAAGCCTTGTCTTAACTAGTAACCAATTTTCTAACTATCAGCAACTCATGTCTTGACTAGTAACCAATTCTCTTCTAACAGCAACTCCTGTCTAACTAACAACTCATTCTTTTCTGACTAACAACAAGCCTTGTCTTAACTAGTAACCAATTATTTTCTAACTATCAACAACTCATTCCTTTCTGATTAACAGCAGACCCTAACTAGCAACTAACTTCTGACTACAGCAAGCCTGTCTAACTAGCAATTAAATCCTTGGGCTAGCAGCAAGTTATGTCTAATTGACAATCGATTCCCCTGCAATGAGCCCCATCTGATTCATTCATTCGGTGGCGAGCAACGAACTAATTGTAATTTACAACTTGTTCTAATTAACAGATCTCGTGCAATTAACAATGCAGAGAAGGAAGTTTATTGCTGGTTGGAGGGACTGGTTGTCATGACTTTGTGTAACTATCTTTTAGCAAAAAAAAACCTCTTTATTGTAACAACAAATGATCTGTAGCTGGTATTGAACCATCAGATGTTCAGCAGTTAACATTTTTTTTAAGTGTTCATCTCCCTTTGGGTGGTCGGCACTCACTACACCGACTCCTGTCCCCAAATGGCGAGTAGGATTACCCTTTACCCGGTCCCTACCTCTGGTCTTGTTTGCTCCCTGACACTTGGCAAGCTCTGCCTTGCCTTTGTATGGGACTGACTTAAAAAGCCAGCTGCAGTCTTTTGTAACTTTCACTGGCCCAGGAAACTCGACCAGTGTGTAGTGAAATTATTTTACTACTTCACTGACTAACTGTGGACTTCAGTTTTTTGGTTTGATTTGAGTTCTGTTCCTCTTGCTATCTTTCTGATGGTATCTTTGTGGCTTCCTCATTTTTGCTGAAGTGGGCCAAGTGGTTCCATGAGAAAGACATTGCTGATTTTTTCTCTCTCTAAAAACACAGCATTTAAACATTGCCGGGAATCTGCATTAAAAGCTGAAACTGCACTCGGCAGAGTGGAGCAGTTGGTGATCCCAAGAAGCTGAATGTTAACCAGGACACTTCCTTAAGGCGGCAGACAGGGCCTTGGTTTTTTTTTTGTAAGAAATCGTACGTGTATAAACTGCACGTACTTGAGCAGGAAAAGGACCCGGCGAATTGACAGCTTCTGTCGGCCACTAGCGACCAGCAGAATAAGTGAAGGAGGCGGGTGTTGTGAATTTGGATAGAGTTGACGTGTACGAGAGTCAGTGGGTGGGAGACTGACATTGCTTTCCCAATCCCAGATTGCATGGTGGGCTGGAGAGGGAGTGTCCTGTTTGCCAGGTCAAACAGCGAAGTTAGACTAACATCGCCCCTTTTCCAAATATCTAAAAACACACGAGAATGATGCGTGATTTTTCAAACAAAGATGGAAGGCCTTTAGCAGCGAGTGTCAGTTTTAAATACTTCTGGTTTCTCGCTGACCATTGTGGCTGAGGATTGATTTCTTTGAAATGAAATTGTACTGTAAGGATTGTTAAGATTAGGAAGGTCCCGTCCTGTAGGCCCTGTTTAAAGGACAAGGGGATGTCTTTAAGGCACTAAATTCTATAGCCTGTAACTGGCTTCCAGTATGTAATTGGGATAACATTTTTAACAGCACCTTGCAGCTGCAAAGCCTTTGTTAAGGATCCTTTAGACAGCAGCTGTTTCCAGTAAATCATGGAACTGGCAATTAATTATTTTAGCTCATTGTGCCAAATCTATTTAAGTTTGGCATCAGGGTTTGCAGGTTATTTGTTGCAAGGGAGTAACAGTAATGTAGCATAAGCCATTTTGTATTTTTTTAAAAATTAAAGAGCTTGGTATAGTTTAAACTGCAGAGCCAGGAATTTATCACCTGTCTGTGAAATTCTGCGCACGCTTCTGGCCTTTGCACGTTACCGAGCTGCTGCCTTGTCTTTGAGGAAAGTGGTTTATTTAATGTTTGTCAGGTGGATGGGGGAAAATGGGTCTCTGTCACATGTAGCAATGAAGTACTGTAAATGCTGGAAATACTCAGCAGTAAGGCAGCATCTGTGGAAGGAATGTTTTGTTTTTGGGATTAAAATTCCCTGCCACTTGTCTGCCTTTACTTTTGCCCACAGAAGGTGCCCGACTTGAATATTTTCTATTTTCCTGCGTTGGTCTATCCTGTTAATGGCAATTATCTTGGTCATAATGACGGCCTAACTTGCACCAAATGTTTGTTTAGCACAATGTTTAAATGAGATGGTGAGATATGGTTTTGTATAGAAAGTCCAGACATGTTGGGGTCTAGTTGGCTTAAAAGCCAGTAAGACTGCAAATTATGAAGTTTTTCATTAAACTAATCAAATAGTTGATTATTTTAAGGTGCTGAGGAAGGTTCATAAAAGATTTGGGTGGATGATCCCAGAACTGAAGGGTTAAGTTTGTTGGGAAAGAGAAGGCTGAGGGGGGTGACCTGAGAGAAGTCTTCTGAGGACACGAAGCGTTGGCGTACAAAATATATTTCCACTTGTGTAGGGAGTTCAAAGCCAGCTCTATAAAAAGTACAGTAGTCACTAAATAAATCTAAGGAATTCAAAGCAACCGTTACAATGACTGGCATCTTGTCTGACCTCCTAGACAGAAGAGGGGATGAATGGGGTGGGAAAATGGCACGAGTATAATGTTTGCCTGACACCGGTGCTGAAGCTCTGCTGTGCAAGTTTTTGTTCCGATTCTGTTCAGTAGGTGTGATCATTGTACCTGTCTCTGGTTTACATAGATCGCTGACATTTTCTGGTGCTACTGAGGTTATTTAAGTGATGGTGTAACTTTGTGGTGGACTTTGCTATTGTACAATAAATTATTTTCTTTTCTTGTCATTATGAGCCATGTTGTGTAACTACTTTTGCCTGTTGACATTGCGGAATATGGAGAGTCAACAGAAATGAATCCTATTAGAAGTTGGCCTCTTCCCCCTTAAGGTACCACTGCTACTGAGCTAGGGAACGAGGTTGGCGTTGTGGCTCTTGGTTCTTTTCCTCCAGCTATTTGGGGAGTGTCAAGTCAGTGAAATGGGCACCCCACCAGCACCAAGATGTTGCTTAGTTAGTGAGAAGGACCTTGCCTGTCAGATCTTGCACACATCTTAGTGTCTCTAGAGAGCCCTTTGAGAGCCCTTCCTGAAAACCTGCTTAACACAGGGCCAGGTGTACTACAGCCTATCCTTCAGGGATGCACACTGAAACCCATCCAGTTACTGCTCGAGCCATCCACTAAGGAGATGCTATTTTGATCTGCTTTGTGTTAGCAGCGTGTTGCAAACTGGCACATTCCAAGGTCTGGGGCCACACGCTGAGAACTGGGGCAGCCACTGCATGGACTACGGCTGCTGTTTAGTGGAAACTTTTTGGCAAAATGGTCTCGCAGTCACCGTTACTGTCGCTAGCATCAGCTGCCATGGTGGGATCTGAACCCCATATTTCCAGACCACTGAGCCTGACCTTCTGAATTACTAGTTCTGTGACGTTGCCACTCTGTCTCCCCTTTATCTAAAAATGTTTGAATGCCATGTAAATATAGATGCAACTTGCATTGTAAATGGAGTGAGGCATCCAGTAGTGTTGTCTACAATAAGTGTTGATCCATAATGCACTTGATATGTTGCCACATATTTAGGGGGCTAACAGATGGGGATTAGACTTGGTGGCTGTGTTGAACTAATTGTTTTTCCAACTCAGTTTCTGCCTCATTAATAATTAAAATTCGGGTTGCTCTGTTAAATATTCAGCTTCTGGAGTGGAGCTGTGTACTGCATTCAGTCTTGCTAGATTCCCGGTCCTGTAGATGGGAGCTATAGTGAACTGTGCTAAGGTTCATGCTGGCTGTCCTCTGCATGTTGTTTGCCTGGTTTGTGAAGGAGTCTCTTCCATGTGTATTTAATTGACCAGTTGGCAACCTCTGGAACTGAATGATTTGCTATCAAATTCTATGTATTAGCTTTATTGATCTGTTGCACTGCAAACCCTGGAATCGAGATTACAGGCATTTAGAATGCAGTGGGTTTTTTTCTTTGCTCTTATCTCTGACAAAGGGTCACTCTGACTCGAAACATTGGCTCTATTCTCTCTCCTCAGATACTGTCAGACCTGCTGAGATTTTCCAGCGTTTTCTGTTTTTGTTTCAGATTCCAGCATCCGCAGTATTTTTCTTTTATGATAGCATGCAGTGGTGGTTATTTCCACTTCAATCTGAAATTGGTGTTGTAAAGTGGCATTAGTAGGCAGGTATTCCGGTGGTCCTTTGCTGAAAGGGCTGTGGGCTATATTTATCACTGGTTAATATTAACAAAAATTTAATTTTGGGATCACCAAGAAATGTTTTCCTGATGTAACTACATTCCAGGAGAATGATTTTGAGGAAGTACCAATGCAACACGCTCGAACCCTTGATGTCAAATTTTCTTTGACATTTTTCCTGTCAAAATTTGCCTCCCTCCCCCCTTCAGAATGATGAACATGTTTAAATGCAGGCCCCTGTTTAGGGAAAGACAGCATTAGTTGACATGTTCCTGCCCCAGAAACCTAACTGTAGTGAAGGAGCAATCCCAGTACAAATTGACCAGATGTGGTGTTGTAAACCCAACTGTAGTACATCTTGCTGCATTGTGGCATTAGACTGAGATGCTGTTTCAGATTCTGTGCAGGCCCAATGTGTCCATGGACTTCAGTCAGGAATTTGCTTCACTTAGTGACTGGTTTGGTGGCACTGACGCAATTAACAAGAGGCAAGACCCAGGGATGCAGAGCAAGAACAGTCTCCAACTGGAAAAATACTAGCTAATTGACTCCTCGAAAGTTAAAAGTTTATTCATTAGTGACAAGTAGGCTTACATTAACACTGCGATGAAGTTGCTGTGAAAATCCCCCAGTTGCCACACTCCGGTACCTGTTTGGGTACACTGAGGGAGAATTTAGCATGGCCAATCCACCTAACCCCCAATATCTTTGGGCTGTGGGAGGAGGCCGGAGCACTCGGAGGAAACCCACGCAGACACAGGGAGAATGTGCAAACTCTCCACAGTGACTCAAGCCGGGAATTGAACTGAGGCAGCAGCAGTGCTAACCACTGCCACCATGCTGCCCCTTACTGACATGGTTAAAAATGTCAGTATTTCTAATTATCTTTAGTTGAGATTCTAGGTTAACTTTAATTGCAGCTTTTTAGTTTGTTTCTATTGCTGTGTTGGGGCAAGAAGAGTAATTGTACCTGGACCTTGGGTCTGTCCGTCCTTCCTTCCACTATTCACTTTGCCCGGTCTGATTTGCACCTTCGTTGGGGGATGCTGTAGGTCAGTGAGTTACCTCCTGGACAATATTTTTTTTAATGTTGCCACTTGTAAAGTTGGGCTAACTGGTGATCAAATTTAAGGTTGCTGGGTGGAGTTGAATATATTCGCGAGGTGGGGGCTGTGAGCACATCACAGATTAATGGTTCTATCCATGGTCTGTGCTGATTTGGATGGGGGCTACTATAGTCTGACAGTTACCTGGTGTTCTGGCTCCTAAAACAATACCAGATGTTCCCCTGATGGGAAAGTACACTAAGTGAGGACAGAATTGACCTCCATTGTGTATCTCATCCTCCTTTTCTATCTGGCTGACTGCTTGCTTGTTTTGAAGGTTTGAGGGGTGTGTTCGTTGTGGAGTAATCTAATGTCCCTGTTCAGGAGAGGAAGAATTGGAGGTTTACTCCTATTGGCTATTTTCTAATAACGTGGCATTCCTGGTACTGCTTAAAACCTGTCCATCAACTTCCTGAGCGACATGACAAGAGTCAGATTAGCAAATGGCTGTAATCACTTCCCTATTTTTACACGATTGAGTGAAGGACCAGTGTCCTGGTTAATGTATTAATTGGCAAGTTGCCTCCTTGGCCTTTTGACTTTCTGCGCGATGATATTGGAACGTTCTGAAGGTTATTTGCCCAGTACCAACCTGAGGAGTTGATTCATGCCAATTTAAAATGGCGCTGTGATTGCTGGTCAGAGGACACGTGACTCGGTGTGAATGACTAACTGCAGTCGGGTGTTGGGTTACTGTTTCTTTCGAGCTTTTTTTCCTGCTGTCTGGAGTCTTAACATTTTTAATACTGTGCTGCTTGCTTTTGGTTGGAGTGGGCTGATTTAGAAGTGGCTATGTTGTACCCAGTAACCAGTACAGTCTTGGAAAGAATGTATACAGTATTGGAAATCACATGACATTTAATGTGTGATGCAGTGGGCTGGTTATTGGAGAGCTGCCTGTGAGATTGAAGGTACTGCTCTGCCTTCATCTGCTATTGTTTTTGTTCAAAATTTTATCTAGTTTAAATGTCACGATTGCCACACAGATAAGGATCTGTGTAGAATTTTGAGTTTCTCTTGTGTTCTTGTGGTAAACCACTGAAGTTTGTTTTAATGCAGCTCCCTGGCCATTTCTTGTTTTCTTCCCCGTTGACTAGCTGGTTCTTGGCCTGTTTGTATTGAGTGTTTGTCTCTTGCAGGAGGGGTGGGAGTGAGACAGCAAGAGCTGCAACAGCTTGGTCAAAGGACTTGGTGACCTTCTGAGGGGCTGCACCACATTCTTGTTGTCTTTCTGCTTGTTCTGAAGGACGAGCCCTGCTTCAGGAGGTTGCTGCATCTGTTCAGGGAGTAAGATGCAGCTGCTCTTCCCATTGGGGTATTCCTGTATAACTGATTGTATCTAGTCTTTCAGGTTGATACCAGAGATGAGGGGTGTTGATTATGAGGAGAGACTGAGCAGATTGGGTTTGTATTCGTTGGAATTTAGAAGGCTGAGGGGGGGGGGGGGGGGGGGTCTTGTAGAGACCTATAAGATAATGAAGGGACTGGATAGGGTAGAGATGGAGAGATTCTTTCCACTTAGAAAGGGAACTAGAGGGCACAGCCTCAAAATAAAGGGGGGTCAGTTTAGGACAGAGTTGAGGAGGAACTTCTTCTCTCTGAGGGTGGTGAATCTCTGGAATTCTCTGCCCACTGAAGTGGTGGAGGCTACCTCGTTGAATATGTTTAAATCACGGATAGATGGATTCCTGATCGGTCAGGGAATTAGGGGTTATAGGGATCAGGCGGGTAAGTGGAACTGATCCACTTCAGATCAGCCATGATCTTATTGAATAGCAGGGCAGGCTCGAGGGGCTAGATGGCCTACTCCTGCTCCTATTTCTTATGTTCTTATATGTGGGTGCCCAATTGTGCTGCCTGTGTACTATCTTAGTAATGCACTCTGCCAACACTGGCTGTTTCTAGTTAGTTTACTCTGGTATGTGTTACCATAGTGTGAATTTTACCATCTCCCCCCTCATTTCGATGAAATCATTAGAGTACAGGAAATGGTTTAGAATCATAGAATAATAAAGTTTTTCAGAGATCCCTGTATTTTGCTGGCCTCATGCAGGAAATTGCTCTTTATTAATACAGCTCAGCAAATAGAGCAATCACTGACAGTAGTTTCTGGTTGAAGACTTACTTTATTGACCCAGGCCTGGTTTCCACCATGGAGGGAGAGCAATTTAAAACAGCTCAAATTACTCTAAATTATCAAGACATTCTGTAATTATACTTTGGAAATTATGTGCCCAAGATGGAAAATCATGTTAATATGGGTTATTCACTTGGCCAATTACATCCTACACTCTGGCAGCATGAGAGTTCATTGGTCCAGAAGCTCCCACCCACTTGTCTTTTAGCAACCTCTATTACATAAGTAATAGAGTTCAAAGGTATCTTTCCCACTGTCGCTCCATAAAGTTCAAGAGTTTCCATTCTTCCTGTCTGCTAAGCATTTCTTATTATTAAAAAAAAATGGATTGTCTCATGCATTTAGTATCTGGAAACTATGCCCTGTGGCCGTATTGTTCTTCAAGAATGTGGTCCATCTCACTTAGTTTTCATCCCATTATGCCATGGGGCAGTCTGTATTTGGCCAAGGTGTACAGAATACTTTCAAAAATAAATATTTAAAATCTCTAACGGGTTGTGTTTCTATGCAATTGTATCTCTTGTAATTCCAGGTATGTCATACTTTCTGTGCTATATTCATTTCTAAATTAGTCTACCTGGATTTTAGTCTTTTAGTACCAGACTACCCTTGCCACCTCTAATAACTTTCAACATGCATCCTAATAAATTGGTCATTAATGTGTTGCAGTATTTATCCCATCATTCTCCTGAATGTGGAAAAAGGCTACTTTTGAAATTCCATGGCTTCCCATTTGCTCCGAAAGAAATGTTGTAAATTTGTGATTTAGACTCTGGGAATTCTGGGTTGGGGGAATATGTGGAGTGCTGCAGCCGAGAGTTTATTTGGGTTTGTCCTGAAACATAAACCCAGTTGCACGTTTGCTATCTTTGATCTGATCTGACCTGTGTTTTCCCCACAGATGCTCCCTGGTGTGGACACTGCAAAGCACTTGCCCCTGAATATGCCAAAGCTGCCACAAAGCTGAAAGAAGAAGGCTCTCAGATCAGACTTGCGAAAGTAGATGCCACCGAGGAATCTGACCTCGCGCAGATGTTTTCAGTACGGGGATACCCGACCATCAAGTTTTTTAAAAATGGCGATAAGAGCAACCCTAAGGATTATTCAGGTAATGAAGATTCCTATTGCAACAGTACAGTGAATGTGTAAATGAGTCTGAAATTGTTAAGCAACTATCAATCTCTAGCTCTTGAGCTGGAAAACTATTATTAGTGCAACCAATCACAGAATTCACATGTTACAGTGCAGGAGGCTGTCATAATTGCAAGGCTCTACGATTACTTGGCAGGTGAAGGAATTATTTATTTGAAGCAAACTATACAAAGGAGGACAACAAAGACCTCCATACTCTGTGCTCCGAGCATCAACTGTCAGAGCTCAACTGTCGATCTCCAATCGCTGTCCTTTAACTGTCTCAATGAGAGCTTGGACTTGTGCTCCATCTCTGCAGGGCATACGTTTGGACTCTTGTTTAACTGCTGTTCAGTACGCTTGGCTCTGTGTTCCACTGCTGCTCTGCACTCTTGAACTTGTGCTCAATCGCCACGTATCACACTTTGCTGTGATACCACAGGCCATTTGGTCCATCGTGTCTGCACTGGCTCTTCAAATGAGCATCATGACTTGGTGCCAATTCTGTGCCTTTTCCCTGGACCCCTGCACCATGTTTCTATTCAAGTAAACATGATGTCCTCTTGAATGCCTCGATTGGACCTGCTTCCACCACACTCCAGGTAGCACATTCCAAACCACTCGCTGTGTGAAAAAGTGCATCACATTTACTACTTGGTTCATGTACCTTTGTTCTTGATCCTTTTATAATTGGGCACAGTTTCTCCCTATCTACTCTGTCCAGCCCCCTCATGATTTTGAACATCTATCAAATCTTCATTTGGCCACCGCTCCAAATGCAACAGTCCCAACTCTAACCTCATAACTTAAGTTTCTCATTTCTTAAACCACTCCTCACACTCTCTCAAGGTGTTCACAACCCTCCTATAGTGTGGCGCCCAGAACGGTACACAGTTAACAGAATTATGCTGCACTGTCTTGGCATTTAGTCCAGTTGTTTATGGATGGTCCAGTGCAGATTACGCTTAAAACAACTGAAGTTGCTTTGAAATAATTCATTGGCTGTATTTCTGGTATTGGGTGGCACAGTGGTTAGCATTTCTGCCTCACAGTGCCGGGGACCTGGGTTTGATTCTAGCTGCGGGTGACTGTGCAGAGTTTGCATGTTCTCCCCGTGTCTGCATGGGTTTCCTCCCACAATCCAAAGATGTGTGGGTTAGGTTGCTTGGCCATGATAAATTAACAGTGTATATACATGGGGTTATTCTATGATTAGTGCCAATTGATTAGTCACCTGTACTGCAGTGATGTATCTGGTCTTTGTTCAACAACCTATCCCAGTCCTTTCTGTTTCTTGTCAATGTGGACATATCATGTACTGAACCAAAATCTTGGAATGTCCAACTCCTTTCTCTGGGGATATCTCTGCCGCACAATGCAGCAGTTCAAGAAAGCTGCTTGCTGCCATCTTGGGAAACTCGGAATGGACAATATCCATCAGAGAACTTTTTTATTGAAAGCTTCCACAGCTTTTGAGTGGTTTACTCAAATTCCCAGAAAGTTTTTTTTCTTTCTCTGAAATGTGACCGATAATTAAAAGTGCATGGACCTAAAATTTGCAGAAGAAAATATTTGATCTTGCTAATGCAAATAAATAGCCCACTTTTTTGAGGCCATCACTTTGATCATATTTAAGAATCATAGAATCCCAACAGTACAGAAGGAGGCCATTCGGCCCATTGAGTCTGTACCAACCCCAATCCTGCCCAGGCCCTACTCCTGTAACCCCACACATTTACCCTGTTAATCCCCCTGACACTAGGGTCCATTTAGCCTGGCCAATCCACACCCAACCCGCACATCTTTAGACTGTGGGAGGAAACCCACACGGACACGGGGGGGGGGGGGGGGGGGACGCCACCCTGCCACCAGACTTCAATCTTATGGAGAAGTTGAGATTACAATATATGGATTCACTTGTGAAATTGTGTATCTTCAATTGGTGTAATGAGTTTTTCATTGTGACAGTTGTTAGAAAGTTGGTCTTTGGGGAAATCCCATCATTGCGCTGGGTTTGTTGTTGACTTGTCACTCAAAGTGAAATTCTCATTTTCGCACTTTGAATCATATCCTCTATCACTTCTGTATTGGGTAGCATTCATGGCTTTTATCCATGAATGTATGATTCTGTTATTAAATCTCTGCTCTGAGTAAGGAAACTTTGTGGTTTTTCTCTCAGTTGGGGAATCTTTCTCCTTGACTGGACAGTTTTGATCTGATCCACTCACAAGATTGAAGCAGTGAAAGGTTGAAACTCCTCCACAGTTTGGATTTTGTTTCAGCTTGCAAGGTGAAAATGGGGCTAACTATTTTTGACCCCTGCTTTTGAGCATTATCTCCCCTTTTGACTGCTAATTTCTCCTGTGTCTATATCAGACTTTCTTTTTGTGCGCTCTCTCTCTCGCCTCAGTTTGAAGCTTCTATTGTTATAATCCATAGCATCTTGAACCTTTCCATTTCTGACTTCAGGGTCATCAATGTGAAACATTAACTCGATTTCCCTCCACTTGGGGCATGATTCCACAGCCCCAGTTGACAATGTTTACTGGGTAAGGCACCCATTTTAAGTATATACGCCTCGGCAATGGGTGGCTTTGTGGCTAATTTCAGCCCTTTGGATCATTTGACCAGTATCTCTGACCATGATGTATTTCTCGATTCTGGTCCATGTGAAGCATGTGGCCTGCTTACTGAGTTACCAAGTGATTCCCTATAAACTCCATGATCAAACAGAATACATTTTCTCTTCTACTTGTGCTCATAATGTGCCAATTCAGTGGCACATGGGCACGCATGCTAGATATGTTAGATTGGAATGCAACTGTTTTCTCCCACCTGACCACTTTGCAAGAACAGATCTGATATTGGGGATTCTAAAGGCAGATCCAAGAGGAATGGATAATGCTCTTATTGCTTTTAGATTAGCTGGCTTCCAGACTTCCTCGAGCCGGTAGCTAGCTGATACTGAAACCCAGTTGGTTGGGATTCATTAAAGCCATTGTAACCTTTGAGCGGTGCAATGAATCCTATTGGTTCACTCAGCAGCTACTGTCGCAAACTTGTGGTGTGCCTGGGGGTGTGCGTTTAGAGCGAGACTTGCTGGTTTTTCTGCTTAACGCCAAAAGACGTCAGTGCATAATTTAAATCAACATTGTGAACGTCCCACTGTCCTGTACAATGGGAGTCATGATGTGGAGATGCTGGCGTTGGACTGGGGTAAGCACAGTAAGAAGTCTCACAACACCAGGTTAAAGTCCAACTGGTTTATTTGGTAGCAAATACCATAAGTTTTCGGAGCGCTGTTCCTTCGTCAGATGGAGTGGTCTCTGGGAACAGAAGCTTAATTATCCAGTGACTCTGTCTACACTTCCCACTGCCTTGGCAAAGCAGTCAGCATAATTTAAGGACCCCACGCACCCTGGACATTCTCTCTTCCACCGGGAAAAAGAGGTCACGTACCAACCGACTCGAACAGCTGCTTCGCTGCTGCTGTCAGACTTTTGAATGGACTTGCCTTGAATTAAGTTGATCTTTCTCTACACCCTAGCTATGACTGTAACGCATTCTACATTCTCTTATTTCCTTCTCTATGAACGGTATGCTTTGTCTATATAGTGCACAAGAAACAATACTGTGACAATAATAAATCAAATTAAAAGACTATACAACTCAGCCAGTATCCCCAATTCACCAGTAATACGTCAACAGGATTAATTAAAAGTGCCTTTCAAATCAGCCAGGTGTGGGCTATTTACACTGAGTTCACCATTACGTGGTATACATTGCAATAACAGGCCATTCAGTGCACCTGAGCGTAAAACACAAGAGTGTTTATATTCCACATAAGCTGCCTCCCAGCCTACTTTGTCTTCCTCTTATCCCATCCCTCTGTTCTTTTCTGCTTTAGGTGTTTGCCTATCTTGCCTTTTAATGCAATGCTGCTCTCCTGTGAGCTAACAGCAGGGGAAGTGCTTCAGTGCCTCCTGACTGTACAAGTTAGAAGCTGGAGGTTCTGCCTGGTAAGTAAATGTTTCACTGTGATTTGTCTTGGATGCAGAAAAGGTCCTGCAGTTGCTGGCAATACCCAGCAGGTCTGGCAGCACCTGTGGAGAGAGAAACGTTTGGGTTGATGTATTTTTAACTTCTCCAGTTTTGATGAAGGGTTATTGACCTGAAATATCATCCCTGCGTTTGACCTGCTGACATGTATCTTGGATGCAGCCTGAACGGCGCCAGTTACATTCTTGCTGGCTTGTGGGTCATAACCGGATTGGCCCTTTCAATATCTGGTCCAGTCGCTGGCATCTTATTATTTTGTGTGACAGCTGCACATGAGTAAGTGTTCCTTTTTCTTAAAGTGCTTTGATCTTCCTCCTCTTAGCTGGAAGACAGCATGAAGATATTGTGAACTGGCTGAAGAAACGCATGGGCCCCGCAGCAGACACCATCACTGACGCAGATACTGCTGAGAAGATGGTGGACTCCTCTGATGTGGTTATCATTGGGTTTTTCAAGGTACTGATTATTTCTTAAAAGGCTTATTGTGTGTGACGGCATGGGTGAGCTTAACTCCAGTGAAGACGGTGTATAACATGAATAAGGGCAGCATTGTTTAATTGGCTGCTCCTATAGTGAGAAATGACGGAGTCTACGTTCACTCATGCAGCAGTGTCTATTTTGTCCGAGAGAACACCAATTACAGCACAGGAACGGGTCCTTCAAAGCCTGCATCGACCATGCTGAAAACCCCCCTACCCTTCCGGGGACCATATCTCTCCATTCCCATTCTAGTCATGTATTTGTCAAGACATCCCTTAAAAATCACTTGTATCTGCTTCCACTACCTTCCCCGGCAGCGAGTTCCAGGCACCCATCTCCTTTTAAACCGTGCCCCTCACACCTTAAACATATGCCGCCTAGTAATTGATTGTGTGTGTGTGTCTTCTGACTACCTGTCCATGCCCCTTATCTTGTAGATCTCTATCAGGTCACCCCTCGACCTCTGTCATTCCACTGAGAGCCTGTTTAGCAAACCCATGCCTGCAGGTGATTTTGTTTCCTGCACAGAATGGGCAAGTTGTCCATTCCCTTTCCTCGAGCAGAATTATTTCTGCAGAAGTGGATTGAGGACTGGTTTTGTGACTAGAGTTTTCCCCCATCGTTGAATTTTCAGTGTAGCACAGATCTACTGCACGATGAAACTGAAATGCTAGACCTGTTGCTAACCAAGACTAATTTGAGTGGCTGTTTACTGGCAGTCACTTTGTGGAATTGCAGTTGGGGAATTGTGAGCAAGGTGCTTTTATTTTGCTCTAATTGTCCCCTGGCTGCTTGAAGAGAAACAAATTAATATTAAATCACTTGGAAATTCTTCAAATAATTTAAGAAAATAGCAGCTTCATTTGCTGGCAAAATGCAACAAGTATGAATGGTCTCTAAATACAGCACTGGGGTTTCACAACTCTTAGAAATAAACCCTTTTTAGTAAAAGAAGTGGAAAATGTAGCTTGTCTAATTTTGTAAATTTAGTTCCAGTTCCATGCACTAAGTGGCGTAGGCCAACATAGCAGAAACTTGACTCCAAACCCACTGTAATGGGAGGTTGAGGATTCAGACCTATAACTGCAAAAGCTTGTGGCTTAATGGCTTTAATGCTACTGTGTGCTGTAACTGGTGTGACAGGCGGGGCTGCTTGTGATAAAATGCCACAAGTGTGTGTGTGTGAAAGCTCTCGGAATAGGAAAGGATGTCTTGGGTCCTATGTGAATCTGGTGATGACCAACAGGATTTGGGTCCCCCTCGCATCCCCCTCAGTGTTTGAAAGGTGATCCCAAGGGACTAATTGTGGGCTTTTGTGTGTCACTACATAATACGAGCAGCTATATTAAGGAGTTAAGTGTGGGTAGAGAAGTGTTGTTCGGAGCATTGTTTGTAGAACATATCTGTAAACGGTATTAAGGGTTCTGAAATACAATGCATGAATACTCAAGTCGGGCATTATCCTGGGAGAGAAATGGTTACCATTTCAGGGTAAGAGGGTTAAAGACCTTCCTTCAGAGTATTCAGTAAGTATTGAGGCTTTGCCTGTTGCTCAGTCTCCATCATCTATAGCGTGGAGTCTGGGGAGTGCTGGTTAACTCAGATTCTCATTTTATTAGCCCACGTGATCTACTCTCAAAGACTATTTTCTCCACTCTACATCCTGTACGTATGTGGCTGCATATAATCATGCCTTTGTCATCTGGAGTCTTGACGCTTCCCAGAGTAACTCTGCCTCAGTACTGATAAAGTTTTAACAAACTCGAAACGCAAATCCCGACCAGCTCCCGTGCAATGTAACTATTTATTGCTACCCTCCATATTGTTCTATTCTCTGAGAACCTTCAGCTTTGTGCATCTCCACACAATCCTCTTACTGGGTTTCTCATGACTTTCCTCCTATCCCACCCACCTTGTATTATTCATTGAGCCACTCCATATCTTAACGGACTCTGATGTGGTGACACCCAAACTCTCTCATGCTTTTGGTCTGTCCTCTTCCACCTCTTCCAGTACACAAGGAATGCTTTAGAAATGCATGTTCTTAAGTCCATACCTAGCACACAGGTAGAGTTCATTGTTAGTCAGATTTAATACATTTCTTAAAATTCCTAGACTCCCAAGTGGGCCAGTTTGGTACAGATGGTCGAATGGTGCTGATGGCAAGGGTTCAGTCTGAGCATCTGGTACCTCCAACCTGCTCAGACATTCAATAAAACCATGGCTGATCTAATGGGCCTCGACTCACTTTCCTGTCTGCCCTGCCTCCTCGTCCCTCACCGTCCCGTAACCTGTATCAATTTTAACTTGGTCGTCCACTGTGGAAGGGAATTCTAATGACAACCTGAGGAACAATTCCTCGCTCCGTTTTTAAATGGGAGATTCCTCCATTCTAGATTTCCCCACAAGAGGAACTGTCCTTCCGTCGTGGTGTGGTTTTGTAACCAGATCCAAGCCATGGTCAGCAAATGGAGCAGTGCTTTCTATAACTGACCCACTGGATTTATAAACTGACTGAATTTCTGGAGTGTCACCATACACTATTCTTGGACAGAGCAGATGAGAGAGAGCATGATCTATTAGGGCTGTTAATCTTCCCACAGCTAGCTTGTTTGCGCTCCCTTTTTATTAATTCTGTCTTGAGTATTGTGGCTTTAGCTGTCTCGCTGCCTTTACACATGTCATCTTTGTAAACCGAGGTTCGTCAATTTGGTCTCTTTAGTTCTCAATCTTGCAGAAGCCTGAAGTTCCATTATCATAGAATCATTACTATATTTGAGTTTGTGTTTTGAAGTTAATTGAACACTGTGCTAATGCTAAAGAAACAAATATTTTGGGGGTGGGGGGGGTGGATCCCCACCAGATATTAAGTGGGTAATTCTTGAGCTCCAGTGTGTTAAAGTTTTAAAACCCTTGTTTCTCCTTGCCATTGTAACTTGTGTGTGGTCACTAGATGTCATTGGTAGTTTCTGCAGTCTAGAATAGAGAAATCCCATTTTATTTGATCAGCTTGAAGCTCGGGTGTTATTTAATTTAATGTTAAACCTGTAAGAGATGGAGGACCCTGCCATTGACTGTCAGTGGAGTAAACTGGTTTACCACTTGAGTGGAGTGGAAATGTCTGACTAAAGCTGTCTCTCTCTCTCTCAGGATGTGGAAGGGAATGATGCCAAAACATTCCTGCAAGCTGCAGAGGCCTTTGACGAGGTGCCATTTGGAATCACTTCGACAGCAGATCTCTTTACCAAGTATGAGGTGAAGAAGGATGGAGTTGTCCTTTTCAAGAAGGTAATTGGCGGAGTTTGTAACTGCAGAGTAAGATGTGTTTTGACCTCTGACCCAGTATTTTCTGTTGCGCAGTCACTGGTGTAAACCCATTGCACACACTGCCCCAAACCAACTGGCAGTGACCAAGCTGATAAAATTACCATCTTATCAAAAGATTCAAGGTGACCATGGGCATGTGATATTTTGCTGTAGTTGGGCTGTTGTGTCAGGTCTCTGCAGCTTTTGAGAGCTTTAATGCCAAACCTGAAAGACTGAATAACTGGGGTATCGGCAACACGAGGTGAAGTCCTTTCCCGGCAGCCCAGAACAAGGGGGGGCTTATCAATAAGCTTTGAGCTCGGTTGATCCAGCGAGCAGGTGTGGAAATCTGGATGTCTTTCCTCCAGCCCTCCCTCACCAAGCTGGGAGAGTGGTTGCTCTTTGTTGGACAAGAAGGAGGGGTGTTAATGAATGTGAGATGACGCCAAGCGAATGGAACCGAGATGCAGATTGTTCATGATCCAGTGAGTTGAATGGTCAGGCTGCGTTCCACCAAGTGCTAGTCAGTGATGATTTCACCAGAAGTGGTGGAAACAGCTGGAGGTGAAGCGCTTGTCTTGTGGGAAGTGTCCCTTCCCGACAGTTACTGACGTACTAAACACCGTGACTGCAATTAAATTCTAAATTCTGGTCCCTGACTTCAATAATGGGCAATTCTCTGGGTTACTGAAATAACCCTACATTAATGCCTTTCTGTTAGTGGTGCAGGCCTTCTGGTGACCTGGTAGCTCCTGAATCCGTTTGTGTAGGTGAGCTTGTAGCTATTTTCTGTCAATTAGACAAGTTCATTTTGGCATGACGGCACAGTAATCCCACCCAGGTAAGCCACAATTGCCACTGTTGACGCATGTTTCCTAGGTTACACTGGGAATCTGGAACTTATTATCAGTGGGTGACAGTATTTCCCTCCCTTTAATATTCAGTGGCTTAGATCCATTTTTTTTCCTGTAATGCAGTTAAAACATTAACCAAGTAAAATAATTGTAACTTGTTGGTCCTGAGCAGCCATTCTGTCAAAGACTAGGGAGATCTGAACTCTCAGATATAAAGGAAAGGGATCCCGTTGCTCCGTTCATGGCACAATTGTGAGATTTTCACCCCCTGACTGCTTTGCAATGGGGGCCAAAGTCTTCAGTTTAAGCTTGCCACTAAAAGGATGAACTTGAGTGACAATTTAGCCACCAGGCAACATGTAGGCTGAAAATGGAAGAGGAATTCTGTATCCCCGCCCCGCCGAGTGAGGAAACCCTTGGGACTCTTGTTTCAACCTCCTAGTTAGTTCATTTTGACATTGGATTGATCTAGCTGCAGTTTCCAGGGGAGCCACTGGGTGGCAGCAATATTCTGGTACAGTCGCCAGCTTTCAGTTTGTCCAAAGCTTGGCTTAAATCTTTTACGAATCAGTTTGGGAAGTGTGTCCTTTTACTGGTAAGTCTGCACAGCAGTTGCTCATGAAAATCTGACAGTTTAGCTGTTTGAAGTTCAGTTCTAACTTTCTCCCCCCCCCGGCCCCACCACTACCAGAAACTCCTGCCTTAATTAACTTGTTTTGAGAGAAGAGGACAAATTTGTATAGTGCCACGCATAAAGACTGTTTGCAGCCCTTAAATAAGGAGATCACAACTGTACACAGTACTGTAGATGTGGTGTGACCCCAGCGCTCTACTTCCTGCTGTTATAATTCCCCCCCCCCCCCAAGGAAAGCGTACAGACTGTGGGCCAAATGCTGGCTTTTGAACATTGTGGTGCAGGTGACTTTTACACAAGGCTAGAAAGAGATTTTTGTCCTTTGTGTCTAACAGCAGTTAGTGTTTACAGGTTGCTGATACCAGGCTAATTAGTGACAGCATTTGGATACTTTGGGCCATAAATTCCTGGCTCCCCAGCATCAGATTAGGGGGGAGGGAGAGAGAACCCCAAAGAAACCCCAAAAGGGCTGAGGCCATCCATGGTCTCCGTGTGGTTCTGAAGGGCGGGTCAGTGTGCTTTTAATTCCAGTAGGCCGTTGCTTTCTGATGGTTGGAAGGTATGGCCTATTATCATTACTGTGTCTTTAGTGGGACGCTGATTTGCTTTTGGTAAGCAATCCTGATTCTTGTTCATAGAATTATGAATTAATCTGGCCTGCCTGTTTGGCTCTAAATCTTTCACCATCCATTCCAGCGATTTGTCTCCAGAAAATGATGATTTTACTGAAGTGATGCGTGATAGTGTCGTATGTACGAATGGCTCCTAGCAACCTGCCCTTTGAATTAAATTTCTGTGACTTCTCCATCTCCGAACATTGTAGGGATAAATTTAATTGAGTTGTATATATGTTATATGAAATAAGTTGCACTCTAATGTTGCAGACAGATTGGAACTTCCATTAATGCTAGCCACAAGTTCTGTTTTTAATGGGCTGTGGTCAAGGTTTTTAGTCACTAACTCCAGCTTGGGAATGCAGCCCTAGTTTAGTTGTACTTGCCCAGCACTGGGGTATTTTTATATTAAACTCAGCTGGTCGTATTTTGGATGATGTTGGTATCCACGGCTAAGCTTGCTGTCTGAAGGTGAGCCTTTCCCCTGGGTTATCCCCTGACGGTCGGTTCCAGTAACCAGAGTTGAGATGTCCTCGTTCCCACTGGAGCCGATATGTGGAGAACAGGTTGGAGTTTAATGCCTGACTTCATTCTTTCATTATGTTGTGGAGCATCCATGGATGTGTGTGTGTCACAGCTGAGCTTGATTCTGTTCTCTGCTTGAGTAGGGTGCTGGATACCAGCCCGGGTCTGTCCTCTGCTTGAGCTGGGTGAGATGTCTCATTCTGCCCCCCTCCTGACGAGCAATGCGTGTGACCGTTGAGTTTTAGCAATGCTTTCAGCACTGACCATTTCCAGTTATGGTTTCAAGTATCATGGTGAGGGAGGCATAAGGAGCAGTAACGCAAGATCGTGATCCCGTGGCCTTTGGAACCAGTTTGCTCTGCTTGTCACCAGTTCATCAGTTGATGTGCAGGTTTGAAATGTGTGCATCAGACTGGTTGCTGAGTCAGAATTTAAAAGGGGAAATTAAAGCAGACATTTTTGGTTGCCAATTTTAACCATTTCTTGGATTGTGTCCCATCTCCCAGCAAGCAGGCAATGCTTTAAATTTTTACTGTGTAGGAAATGCTTTGTCGAAAGAGGTAATATCATTCACCTTGTGTGCAAAGAATTTAATTCTGGATCCTACAACAGTATGGGAAAGGCAATTAGGAGTCAAATTCTTACTCGGCATGCTGGTGTTTGTTCAGGTGAAGCAAGATTTGAGTACAATTTGAGGGTGGCACAGTAGCAGTGGTTAGCACTGCTGCCTCTGTGCCAGGGATCTGGGTTCAATTCCAGCCTTGGCTCACTGTCTGTGGAGTTTGCATGTTCTCCGTGTGTCTGCGTGGGTTTCCTCCGGTTTCCTCCCACAGTCCAAAGATGTGTAGGTTAGGTGAATTGGCCATTCTAAATTCTCCCTCCGTGTACCTGAACAGGTGCTGGAGTGTGGCGACTAGGGGATTTTCACAGTAACTTCATTGTGGTGTTAATGTAAGCCTTACTTGTGTCTAATAAATAAACACTTTTACTTTTGTACATCTCCACTAACTGTAAAAAGATTGTATTTTTAAAGGCTTGTTTGTCTTCTGGGGCTGGGTGTTAGGTGAGAGGATTTGGAGACTTGATTTAGAACTTTTTCCTCCCCTGTATTTGACCCACTTGATGTGAGATGGTGCACGTATGCAGGGTAATGTTGGAACAGTATGCCAGTTGCCATGGGTGACTGATTAGTGTCATTACTCCAGGGAGTGTTGACCACGTTGTCAATCCAGAGATCCCACAGAAGCCTGGGTTGTTGCGCTTTGACTGGTGGTGGAGAAAATGCACGATAATTGAAGTTTTTCTTCTAATGTGCTGGTTGCCTCATTCCAATGTAAAGTGGTGTCAGAGCTTTTAAGAGTTTAAATGAAGCTCGTCATCTTGAGTGCTCTCTGGTGCTAAACCTGATCACAAGTGTGTAATTTCACACTTGCCGATGGGAGTTATCCCTTTAACATGACTTAATACACAGGCTGGATGTGTTAATGTGCAAAAACTCCCTTCTAAATTGGAGCCGCTGTCTGCTTGACTATATATAGACTGCTGTTAGTAAAAGTGCTCCTTGGTTTGTGATACAGAGAGTGTTCCTTCTAGTTGCAGCTGAGTTGGGGATAGATGTGCTGTTCTGTTACTTTTACTCCTGTCCCTCTGCTCCCCGTGATATAGAACTCTGCCTGAAGAAGATGCCCATGATAGGTCCAGCAAAGTGTTTACAATGCCAAAACAGGCCGTTCAGTCCAATTTACCCATGCTGCTGTTGTCCTCTACACAAGCTCCCCCCCTCCCTCAATCTCCACCTAGCCCCATCAGTATATATTTTCATTCCTTTCTGCCTTGTATGCTTATCTATTTTCTCGATGCATCAGTGGCATTCACCGGAAATGATTCCTGTTTCCCCTGAATTCTCTTGCTGGATTCATTGTGGTCATCTGTCATCCTAGTTCTGGTCTTGCACACTTCAGCCAGAATTCTTGCAGTAAAATTACTCGTGCATCCCCTTCTAGATATTAGGAGGCATCCATGAGATTAATCTATTGCAGAATAGTGTTTCGTGTTCCTAAATGGATTGACATTCCTGTGGTGGCACTTGTGTCCTTGAGCGGTTTGGCAGTGGCTGTGGAGTAGGTTATATGTAAAACGGTTAGTGCTGAACCTCAATGTGACAGCAGTTTATTGGATAGTTTTAAAGGATAAGGACTGGTGCCAGGAGAAAGAAAGGAATGTTTCATTGTGTGAAATGGGGGAAGATTCTAGATGCCCGGGTCATTTAAACTGAAGTCTTTCCAAGCAAGAATTTCTGTTTCAGTCCTTCTAGGATTTCCCCCCCACCCCACTCTGGATGTATTAACTGGATAACATGTAGAATCTAATTAATATAACGCTTGTCTGCTTCACACGAGTATTTGTAGGAACTTGTCAACAGGGTATAGTTGGGTAAGAGTGTGACTGCTGTTGCCAAGTGTTTAGATGGATGTTGAAATGTTTATTTTTAACTGGCTAATTATATTGTTTCTCTTTTTCAGTTTGATGAAGGTCGTAACACCTATGATGGAGAGGTTACAAAGGAGAATATAATTGAATTTATTAAGAACAATCAGCTCCCTCTAGTAATTGAATTCACTGAGCAGGTACAAAACTTTATTTTATCATGCTTTCTGGAGCTAGTGTCTCCCCAGTGTTCGCTTCCTGAAGCCCACTTTCAGAATTAGTAATGGAACTTGAGTTGCCCATGGTGTAATCGGACTCTGCAGGAGTCTTGAACGAGACGTGGTCTGAAACATTGACACCCACTCTTCAGTAGAAGGGGGCACGTCCTCTCCCTGTCTAACCCCAAAAACCCACTTGTCAGTAGCTCAGTGATGTTACGTGTGACAGCACTGTTGCTTTAAGGTGGGCACAGTGTCACCGGCTGTCCTTTCTAATGGAGGCAAATTACCCAAATCAAACTAGGCTGCATGATTGCATTTGGATGGAAAGCACTTCATTCTTGAATGATTGTTTGTGTCTTGCAGACTGCTCCAAAGATCTTCGGCGGTGATATCAAGACCCACGTGCTGATGTTCATTCCCAAGAGCTCAGCGACCTTTGAGGGCAATTTGAACAACTTCAAGAAGGCAGCAGAGAGCTTCAAGGGCAAAGTAAGTGGACACTGCCAGTAACTTGGTCTTGATTAGGGGAAAAAGTTGTGTGGCATTTTATCTGTGGCTTAAATACCAAATGAATAACTGTGTGTGCCTCTATGTAATCCTTTTACTTTGGACCTGAGCGATACTGAGCGGGCCCAAGAGTCCTCTTAAAAATGCAATGTTGTCAGTTGCCTTGTAACTATATGTTGGGGATGAAAAGATTGTTATATTGAGAGCTGATTACACTTGGTTTGTGTTTCCTGGAGTTTGGATATATTTGGGTATTCAAAATGATTAGAGGGATTCATGAGGATAGATGCAGAGGATTCCAGTGGGTGGAGGTTTTCCAGTTACAATCTTGGCGAGGCTGTTTTAAGGAGCGAAATTGGGAAGTATTTAAACTCCAGATGGTGGAAATCAGGAATGATATCTCCTCCTGCAGTGGCTGTTGGATCAACTGAAACTTTTGCCACCAGGATCAATTTGTTTCACTCTGGCAGGAGTAGGTGCAGAGTAGCAATGATCGAATGGAATAAGCTTCAGCTGAACGATAATTACAGAATGCTGGCAGCTCCATTACCACCTCCGTTTGACCATGGCATGTGTTGTTGGCGAGGCCAGCATTTATTGACCATTCCTAATTACCCATGAAGGTGGCGGTGAGCTGGTTTGAACTGCTGCAGTCCATGTAGTGTAGGTACACCCACAGTGCTGTTGGGAGTTCGGGATTTTGACCCAGCGATGGATATTTCCAGGTCAGGATGGTGGTGTGGTTTGGAGGGAACTTCCAGGTGGTGCTGTTTCCTGGGTATATCCAAATTGCCTGATGAGTCTAGTGACTGTAACTGTACAGTCAGAAATAGAGCTTTATTCTGCCCTTGACACATTCTTTTCAGCAGAAGTCACTGGCTAGTAATCGGGGAATGAGAGGCTTGAGTGCTGTGTCCTAGCTGTTACCCTAACTGAGCTACTGAGACCACTTTGATATGGACCGGTTTTGATGTGTTTGGGATCTTTCTCTCAACCCTAGACTGATCTGTCTGTAGTTGGAGATGTTCGTTCTATCTCTCTGACTCTTGAATTTTCCTCTGTTAAACTCTGCCTACAGATCCTGTTCATCTACATTGACAGTGAAGTTGAGGACAACCAGAGAGTGCTGGAGTTTTTTGGTTTGAAGAAGGAGGAATGCCCAGCCATTCGCCTCATCACCCTGGAGGAGGAGATGACCAAGTACAAACCAGAGAGCGAGGACATCACTGTAGAGAACATCAAAATGTTCTGCAACCAGTTCGTGGATGGGAAGTTGAAGGTGAGGAGTTTTCTCAATCCCCAGATGTTAAACTACCTTCAGTCGCCCACTTTTACAAACTGTTTCAAGACGATCTCGATTTAAAAAATAATTCGGAACATGGTTGTAGTGGATTGCAAAGTTTCAAAGGGAAGGTTGGCTGGACAAGTACGTGGGGGGGGAGAAAGAACTTGAAGAAAATGAATATTGGTGGGATGTAGGTGTCCCTGGCAAGGCCAGCATTTATCATAGAAATCATAGAAACCCTACAGTACAGAGGCCATTCGGCCCATTGAGTCTGCACCGACCACAATCCCACCCAGGCCCTACCCCCATATCCCTACATACTTTACCCACTAATCCCTCTAACCTACGCATCTCAGGACACTAAGGGGCAATTTTAGCATGGCCAATCAACCTAACCCGCACATCGTTGGACTGTGGGAGGAAACCGGAGCACCCGGAGGAAACCCACGCAGACACGAGGAGAATGTGTGTGGAGTTTGCACAGTGACCCAAGCTGGGAATCGAACCCATGTCCCTGGAACTGTGAAGCAGCAGTGCTAACCACTGTGCTACCGTGCCGCCCAACCATTAGTCAACCACTGTGGTACGTCTGTATTCACAGGAAGGCAGATTTCGTTATCTAAAGGACATTGGTGAACCAGTTGGGTTTTTCACAAGAATTGTGATAGTTTCATGGTCACTGTTACTGAGACTAGCTTTATGTTCCAGGTTTATTAGCCGAATTTAAAATTCCACCAGCTGCGGTCGTGGGATTTGAACCCATGTCTCCCAGAGCATTAGCTGCCATTGCTGGTCCAGTGACTTCACTGCTGTGCTGCTGTCTTCTCCTTTGGAGCATAACAGGAGGGGCCAGATGGTCTGTTTATGTTGCAAATTCATGTAAATTGGTTAAAGCTGAAGGCCATGGCATTCTTGGATAGAAGTCAGTTTTTGTTGATGGCAGACCTGTACACTCTTGTAGCCATTGAGTGACACCATGCTCTGTTTTTCCAACAGCTGCTATTTAGCACTTGAGCAGTGAGCCATTTCCCTCCTGAGACAGTATGTTGCCGAACTAGGAATCCAGAGACCCAGGCTGCTGCTGCTGCCTCGGGACACTATCCCACCCCCCACAGCTAATGGAATTTAAAATTCAGTTAGTAACTCTGGAATATAAAGCTAGTCTCAGAAATGGCGACCATGGAACTTTCATTAATTGTTGGGTAAACCCATCTGGTTCACTAATGTCCTTTAGAAAAGGAAATCTGTTCTTGCTTTGGTCTGGGCTGCATGCCACACTAGGCTTGTCATCGGGTCCCTGGCGCTGTGAGGGGAGAAGCTCTTGCTTCAGTCAATGTTTTTTTCAATCTCCCGAAGTTGGAAATAAATCCCATGAAATAGAATCCAGAGGTGTCCTCAGCAATCATGCACGCAGCCACAGTGTAAACTGCTAACTTGCACCAACGTTTCATTAATGTACTAAATATCAATTTGAACAGTTGGAATAAATACCTATTATAGTTGTGTTTCTGTAACTGTTCAGTTTATAATGTGTTTTTTTTTGTGCTGTCTGTCCTACGTTTCAGCCTCACCTCATGAGTCAAGATGTTCCTGAAGACTGGGACAAAAGCGTTGTCAAAGTGCTTGTTGGCAAGAACTTTGAGGAAGTTGCTTTTGATGAAACAAAGGATGTTTTTATTGAATTCTGTAAGTATGACGTTTGTGTGCGTTTTAATAGAATACATTTCTCCCCCTTTTTTTTTTAACCTTTCATTCTGTTCTGACTGCCTCTCGCACGCTCTGGAATTTCGATTCCCTAGATAAATGTTGATTATGGGTGACATGAGTGGTTAGCACTGCTGCCTCAGCGCCAGGGACCCGGGTTCGATTCCAGCCTAGGGTGACTCTGGAGTCACCCTAGGCTGGAATTGAGTTTAGGAGTCGGGAGATAATGCTGCAGCTTTATAGGACCCTGGTTAGACCCCACTTGGAGTACTGCGCGCAGTTCTGGTCACCTCATTACAGGAAAGATGTTGAAGCCATTGAAAGGGTGCAGAGGAGATTTACAAGGATGTTGCCTGGATTGGGGGGCATGCCTTATGAGGATAGGTTGAGGGAGCTTGGTCTCTTCTCCCTGGAGAGACGAAGGATGAGAGGTGACCTGATAGAGGTTTACAAGATGTTGAGGGGTCTGGATAGGGTGGACTCTCAGAGGCTATTTCCAAGGGCTGAAATGGTTGCTACGAGAGGACACAGGTTTAAGGTGCTGGGGGGTAGGTACAGGGGGGATGTCAGGGGTAAGTTTTTCACTCAGAGGGTGGTGGGTGAGTGGAATCGGCTGACGTCGGTGGTGGTGGAGGCAAACTCGTTGGGGTCTTTTAAGAGACTTCTGGATGAGTACATGGGATTTAATGGGATTGAGGGCTATAGATAGGCCTAGAGGTGGGGATGTGATCGGCGCAACTTGTGGGCCGAAGGGCCTGTTTGTGCTGTGGCTTTCTATGTTCTATGTTCTCCCTGTGTCTGTGTACGTTTCCTCCCACAGTCCAGAGATATGCAGGTTGGGTGGATTGGCCATGCTAAATTGCCCCTTAGTGTCAGGGGGATTAATGAGTGCAGTAATTGGGGTTACAGGGATAGGGGCTGGGTGGGATTGTTGGTGCAGGTTCGATGGGCCGAATGGCCACCCCCTGCACTGTAGGGATTCTGATGATTCTATGATTTAATGTTGATCAGTGCATGCATGTCTAACCTTTACAAAAATTAGCTGAGCTGTTTTGGTTTTAAAATTGAAATTGGTGTGAAGTGGTCCATTTGGAGCCATGAGCTGGGGGCAGTTGACCAGATTGCAATAGGGGCTTTATACATATAGTCACATCACCTGTGTAAAATGTTCTCTTGCTACAGATGCTCCATGGTGTGGTCACTGCAAACAGTTGGCTCCTATCTGGGAATCTCTGGGAGAAAAGTACAAGGATAATGATAAAATAGTTATTGGCAAGATGGATGCCACTGCCAATGAAATTGAGTCTGTGAAGATCCACAGTTTCCCCACTCTCAAATACTTCCCTGCCAGTGCTGAGCGAACGGTGAGTAGCGGCTCCTGTGATCTTTCCCTCGTTATACTTTGTTGATGCTCCATCCTGATTGCTAGTCAGTGCCCTTAAATGGGGAGATGGTAGCACAGTGGTGAAGTCACTGGACTAGTAATCTGGAGCTAAAGGACATGGGTTCAAATCCCATCACAGCAGCTGGTGGAATTTTAAATTCAAATAAGATCTGGAATATAAAACTAGTCTTGGTCATGGTGAGCCTGAAACTGCCATCAGCTGTTGTAAAAACCCATCTGGTTCACTGAGGAAATCCACTCTCCTTGTCCTGTCTGTTCTTCTTTCGTGGGACATGGGCATCATTGGCTGGCCAGCATTTATTGCCCATCCCTAGTTGCCCGAGGGCAGTTGAGAGTCAACCACATTGCTGTGGCTCTGGAGTCACATATAGGCCAGACCGGGTAAGGACGGCAGATTTCCTTCTCCAAAGGATGTCTGCGAATCAGATGGGTTTTTATAACAATCGACTGGTTTCATGGTCACCATTAGACTTGTGACTCCAGATCCACAGCAATGTGGGTTGATTCTTAACTGCCCTCTGAAATAGCAAAGCAATCTATTCTGTTCAGGGGGTGGGGGGCAATTAGGAGATGGGCAGCAAATGCCCACTTTGCCACTTCCTATAAAAGAATGAATACAAAAAAGCATTTGTCTTGGATGCTGAACAGCATTTTTAGTACAGTAATTAATGTATCACATTCTTGTTTCTGCAAAAGTATTTTGGGTTGGGAGGGGCAGGTCTCTGTACAATTGGACACCTTTGATCAGAGATTTAAGGATTTTGTGGTATGTTCCGCTCCAGTTACCAGTTCAAACATTAGACCCATTTGTCTCCATAAGTTGAATGTTCACATTTTTATCATGGATGTCTGTCAAACATGGTTTCCTTCTTTATGTTTACAGATTATAGATTTCAATGGTGAGAGGACACTTGATTCTTTTGTCAAGTTCCTAGAGAGTGGAGGAAAGGACGGAGGTGCTGTTGATGAGGTGAGTACAGCATAAAGACTGGCAGAGGCCGTGTGGTCAGCCTGGTTACACTCTGCCAGCCAGCCAGTGAGTGCTAGGCTGTTTGTGTGCACCCTGGGGTGGTTTGCATCCAGGAATCTGCTGGCCATCCCATGAACTTCAACAATAACTCTGGCTGCAATGTGATACTGCGGAACAGATCACGTGGCTTGTCATGAGTGTTGAGGTAGTTGCGTCCACCATAGGGTTTTATTGGGAAATGCTAATATGTGGGCAGCCTGCTATGGTGCTATATTGGCTTCATTTGTGTGAAATATTATTCAGTGACTGAGCTACTGAGGAAGGAAAGTGAAGGGATAAAATTGTTAAATATATTTATCCAGACTATTTTAAAAGTACCAAGTATATTTTTGGCCTTGATTTGAACAAATACAATCTGCATTCCTTGGGGCTTAGACAGTTTTATCTTCCCAGAATAGTTGAAAGCTTTCTTGGTCGTAGTAAATCTAATTGGGTTATGAAGGGCAGAACATGTTTAGTTTTAACTTTTAGCTAATTCTGTATTGTCCATGCTGGGTCAAGTGTGCTACTCACAAATCCCTGCAGACTTCGTACGATCCCATCTGTTAAATGATTTGAGATTTTTGGGATGGAATTCCCTGGATCAGGAATACCCTGTCCTTTCCTGGTTGTTGATCCAAGTGCTGATTTGTGTTGGAGAGCAGCTCCATGGGTGCTGACTGTCATCAGGTACCCCTTTTTTGACACTTCCCCAATGTGCAACTGGCTTGATGGAGTAGGGGAAAGTGTGCTAGGTGGGAAAAGGGCATTGCAAAGGACGGGAGGCTTGGTGATCAGGAATACTCCAACATTCCTCCTTCCATCTGCTGGTCACTTGTGCTGGTAGCAATTCTTAATCTGGGGAAGGGGGGGAGAGAGATCTTTGATGCTGCATATATAAATCTTCCAGATGGGTAATCGTTGAGTTGTCCTCAGACACTAGTGCTCCTTTCCTCTGACTGTGTGCTGTGACCAATTGCAGTATCACAGCTGAGATCAGCTTAACGTGAACCTTTTGGTTTCACATGATGTGGAGATGCTGGCATTGGACTGGGGTGAGCACAGTAAGAAGTCTCAACACCAGGTTAAAGTCCAGCAGATTTATTTGATATCCACAAGCTTTCATAGTGCTGCTCCTTCATCAGATGAAGGGGCAGTGCTCCGAAAGCTTGTGATACCAAATAAACCTGTTGGACTTTAACCTGGTGTTGTCTGGTTTTGCATGGGCACTGCCTTTTGCCATTGGGTGGAAGGATGTGAATGAAGCAAGCAGAGATTTGTACTGATGTAATGGATTGATCGGACGGTGGCATTGACTGCCTGTTTGGGTTCTGAGCTAAGCGATTGGTCCTATTTTAAGCATGTGATGTACCCAGATGCCTTTTCCATGCTACAATGCCAGTGGCAGCTGGCATTATATTGTGTGCATTGGCAGGTGTGGGACTGTTCCTGGAAGTGAGTGCAGGCAGAGGTGGTGAAGTGACCCTGTAAACAGCTTGTTGGTCAGGACTTGGCAACACATTTACACCTGTTTCTGTCCGTTTACATAGGACCTTGAAGAAGCTGAAGAGGATGAGGAAGGAGAGGATATCGAATCAGATGAAGACGACTCAGAAACTGATCATCTTAAAGATGAATTGTAAAAAGAAATTGCAGCCAAAAACACTACTTTTTTTTGTACAATTCAAAATGCAGTAAACATGAAATATTTAACATCAAGTATGAGCTGATAAAAACCAGGGAATATCCAAACAATTCCGTGCATACTGTGCGATTGCCATCAATTAATTTATTAGGGATCTTCATCCTTAATTATTCGAGCCGCAAACTGATATCTACACTTGGGGAACTTTTTTTGTTTCTTGTTACTGATTCATGTAATGTACTTTTGTACAGGGTTTTTAACTTGTTTGTATTAACATTATGTATTTGGTGATGGAAGGTTATCTCGCACTTTTTGTGCCCGAGTGCCTCGAAGGAGATGAGTGCTGAACTAGGGGCCACTGATGTGGGGCGGGGGGGGGGGGGGGGGTGAAACCTTATGGGCCACTGAAATTCTTTAACCACAGTATTGTTTAAGAGGAAAGAGGCTTCTAGTTTAGCATTTCAGGGCGTCTCCTGTTTTCGAAGTAAGCTTTTTCTGATTGTTGAATCTGGACCCAAGGTGATTAACTTTTATTTTCTCTCGTTTTTTTTTGTTTTTTTTGGTTAAAGGGGTGGGTGGAGGAAACCATGCAACTAATGAAGGGATGGGGGCGATGAAGTTTCGTAAGTCAACCGTGCAATTCTTTCAGCATTCCAACCAGTTTAAACAAGCAGAGATTTGGTGGGCAGGATGAAATTAAAGAAAAATTAAACTTTTTTTTTTCTCCATTCTGTGACTTCTGTCTAGATTTTGTTTTTAATTATGCCAGTGTATTGGAGTTGGATAAAGTTGGTGCTGATCACTGCTCGATGGGCCGAATGGCTTCCTTCTGTACTGTAGGGATTCTATGAATGGCAGAGCAATCTTGAGGAACTGAGTGCCTACACTAATGGTGTGAGTCTGGCTGTGTCTGGTCATACATTGGGCTTTACAGTTCAGTAATCGATGCCTGGATTGGAAGACATTTTATAGCTTCATGACCTGGGGCTGTTCTTCAAAATACTAACTCAGTTTATAAATGTGATCCAGATTGTAATGGCCAGAATTGTACAAACTGCCAGGAATCAGTGGAGTTGACCTTGGCAGCTGATCACACTTTGCCTCGAGAGGCTGCACAACATGGCTAAGCCCAGTCTTCTCCAGCAGTTGGGCTTATTTGAACAGAATCCAATGCAAACTCAGACTGACATCTATCCAACGCACTTTGGGGGAATACCTTGCAGCAATATCTGCAGGCGCTGATAGTGAATCTATCCCAACAACTCCTGTTTGAGCCAAGTGGACACTTGTGAAACTGGTGTGGAATAGTGTTACCCTTTGGAAATGAGAAATTTCAACTTTGTTTTGTAGCTCACTTGCTGAGAGTTCCTCAGAAGATCAAGCCACAGACCTTGTAAGTTCTCCCCAAATTGGTTGCTTTCCCCATCACTTACAAGTACTGGAATCAATAGTACCCTGACTGGTATTCCAAGAGAAAAGTCAGATCTTGAATTTTATTCTGGGGATTTGTTCTAATTTAAATGGCAATGAACTCCTCACCCTCATTGTCAGCTGATCCCAGTGCATTGTGACAATCGGAACCCCTACAGTCCAGGAGGAGGCCAGTCGGCCTGTAGAGTCTGTGCACTGATCACAATCCCACCCTATTCTTGTAACCCCACGTATTTGCCCTGCCAATCCCCCTGACACTGGTCAATTTAGCATTGCCAATTCACCTAACCTGCACATCTTTGGACTGTGGGAGGAAACCGGAGCACCCGGAGGAAACCCACATAGACACAGGGAGAACATGGAAACTCCACACACAGACCCGAAGCCAAAATTGAACCTGGCTCCCTGGTGCTGAAGCTGCAGTGCTAACCACTGCCACCCCATCTGGCAACCAATGTCAGATCGTGTGAAGACTTGGTGGGAGAGTAGGAAAAGGTGTCCTTGTGCAAGAATCAAAGAGTTGGTTTGCAGGTGCAGCAGGTAATTAAAAAGGCAAATGAAATTTTGTCCTTCATTGCTAGAGGTTATGTTGCAGCTGTATAAGGTGCTGGTGAGGCCACACCTGGAGTACTGTTTTGGTCTCATTACTTGAGAGAGGAGGGGGTGCAGAGGAGACTCACTAGGTTGATTCTGGAGTTGAGAGGGTTGTCTAATGAGGAGGGACTGAATAAACTGGGGCTATACTCATTGGAATTCAGAAGAATGGGGGGAGATCTTGTAGAAACCTATAAGATTATGAAGGGAATAGATGAGATACAAACCAGGAAGTTGTTTCCACTGGTGGGTGAAACTAGAACTAGGAGGCATAACCTCAAAATAAGGGGGAACAGATTCAGGACTGAGTTGAGGAACTTCACCACACAAAGGGTTGTGAATCTGTGGAATTCCCTGCCCAGTGAAGCAGTTGAGGCTACCTCATTGAATGTTTTTAAGGCAAGGATAGATACATTTTTTGAACAGTAAAGGAATTGAGGGTGAGCGGGTGGGTAAGTGGAGCTGAGTCCATGAAAAGATCAGCCATGATCTTACTGAATGGCGGAGCAAGCTCAAGGGGCCAGATGGCCGCCTACTGCTCCTAGTTGTGTTATATCAGGGTCTGCAATGCACTTTATTCAGCACATTTTGGAAGTCCACATATCCTGGTTTCTCCACCGGGTGAAGATATGATCTGGTCTAATCTTTTTGAGGAGCTCTCCGGAATTGGCTTACAAAAAGTTGATATGTTTGTTTGCGGAGGGTAAAATAAATCTTTACAACAGAGTTAATTTAACCCAGGCTGAAAATATTGCTGATTTCAATCAGTAAAGGTCCAGTCATTAGATTGATGATGGGATGCATTTACTAATTTTCTGATCTGCTGGAGTGGGTATTGGGTGGTCTCCCTGTCCCAAGTCACTCATTAGTGCATCTCAGCAGATTCCATTTGGTTTGGGCATTGCCAAGTCTCATCTTTGCCTGAAGTCTACTCTCTCCTCATTTTTAGTAGTCTCCAGTGGAAGCTGCTCACTCGTTCGACCAAGTGGTGTCGGCAGGAATACTTGTGCTGGCTCTTGGTCTGAACTAAATTTCAATTCCCAGTGACCAACTCAAAGCATCACAAGATTTGTGGAACAAAGACTACATAGGAACATAAGAATCAGGAGCAGAAATAAGCAAATTCAGCCCTTCGAGGCTGTTCTACCATTCAATCGGATCATGGCTGATCTCTCCCTGGTCTCAAATTCACCTGGTCCTCATATCTCATCATTTTTTATATTTGAAATATATGTATCTCCTTGAAACCATTCAATGATTCGGACTCCATCGTGCTAAGCGGCAGCGAGTTCCACAAATTCACCATCCTCTGTGAGAAGTAGTTCCTCATCTGTTTTAAATCTACTGTCTCTCAACCTATACCTGTGACCTCTTGTTCTGGATAGCCTCACAGGGTAAATGTAGACCAAAGTTTCCCCTTATCAATCCTTTTCAAAATTTTATAAATTTTGATCTGACCCCTCCCCCTCCTTTTAAACTAAAAGCTCTTCACTAAATTATTTTGTTGGCCACTCCTGCTTTAGACTACTAAATAGATCTTGTAACACAACTGAAAATCCCACTCCATGGTTCTACTTTGTCATGGAAAGTGATTTGGGGTTTTCTGGCTGTGTAACTGGTAAGACTTGACTCTCCCTCTAGTTTAAGCTAGGCAAGTCTTGCAGCCTCTTCGAATTTGATCTCTAATCCAAGTGATGCTTCTATGTTCTTGCCATTAAGCATTTCCAATATTTGATGGTTCCTGTTTATAAAACAAACCAATTCCGTTAATGATGGTAGCTTATCCAATGTATGAAGTTTTAAAAAATCATTACCAACACCAAAGGTATATTGTCATTATCTTCATTTCCATTCTATCCCAACATTACTATAGATGACGTCTGGTGTTGTTTAGTACTGCACGGTGTTTCCATTAATGCAGCATCAGTGATTCTCTGTACTAGTGATAAAGTTAGACTTTGTTGCAATATAATCACATGCACTTCATGTCACATGTTCTGGAGCTGTGGGGAGGAGATAACAGTCTAAATTTAACCTTGTACATGCATGACCAGAAAGGAGAGCTTCCAGTGTTGGATAGAGTACAGCGCAAAAACAAGCCACCAAGTACATGCTGTCAATGCCTCACACTAACCTCCCATCCTACATTTAATTCCATCAACATATCCTATTCCTCTTGTATCTTTCTAGCTTCTCCTTAATTGCATCTATGTTATTTGTCTCAGCTACTCCTGGTGGGTAGCAGGTTTCACATTCTAACCACCTTGTGGGTAAATAAATTTCTTCAAGTTCTCTATAGGATTTGTTTGTGGTGTCTCTTAGTTCTGGGTCTCCCATGCAAGTGGGAATATATCCACATCAACCCTTTCTGAAACTTGACATTGATTGGGTCAACCGTCTGTCTTTTATGTAAATAAACAAGCCCTAGCCTCTGGTGGTATCTTAATAAACCTTTTTAATAAACTGGAAGTCAGAACTATTCAGTTCTTCAATGGTGGTTCCACAAGTTTCACGTAACTATTTTTGAATGCAAATGCTCCAGAAATGAACCACATTTCTTCATACATTTTGTGGCCTCATTAATGTGCATCGTTACTTGTGGTGATTTGCGTACCGGTATCCTAGATCCCACTATTCCCATATAGACACATTTTTCCAAAGATTATGTGGCTCCTTACTCTTCCCACCAAAATTATTGTCGTGAATTTTTGTAGGTGGAACTATTATTTCATTTTTATCACCAGAATTAATAAAGAAAGCTTTGAATATTGGAAATCTAAAGTAACAAAATGTACCTCAGTGGTTAAGTACGTCTGGTACTGTGATGTTGAGAAGGTGAGATCCAATTCCTGATCTTGGCTAGATTGCCTTGTCTGTACTGGACAACAATGGAGTCACGACAGATTAGTCTTGGGTTCAGATTAGCTGGAGTTCCTGTTTATAGATTGCTGTCCAGTGATTGTGCTGTAGAGTGTGGGCATTGGATGAAGACTCAATCGGGTCCTACTCTGCTGTCTTCACCCTCACCAGATTCACCAGAGGATGGATATTCAGGAGCAACCATAAAGAACAAGCTTACATTGACTTTCGCATCTTCCATGTCCTCAGGATGTCCCCTATCACTTTAACCATTGAACTGTTTTGCAGTGTGTTACATTAAAAATAGGATCGGGGGTAGGCCATTCAGCCCCTTAAGTCTGCTCTACCATTCAATAAGATTTTGGTTGATCTGATTGTGGCCTCAACTCCACTTTCCTGCCTGCCCTCTATAACTCTAAACTCCCTGCTTGATCAAGGATCTGTCTAACTCCAGCCCTGAATATATTAAATGATATAGTCCAACGCCGGCATCTCCACATCATATATTAAATGACCCACCCCTGAACCACACTGTGCTCTGGGGAGAGATAATTCCATGGACTAATAACCCTAAAAAAAAAACTTCTCCTTATCTCAATCGTAAATGGGAGACCCTAATTTTTAAACTCTGTTCTCTGGTTCTAGACTCCCCCACTAAGCAGAAACACCCTCTCAGCAGCCACTCTGTTAGGATCTTATATGCTTCAATAAGATTCCTTCATTCTCCTAAATTCTAATGGGTATAAAACTTCATACATTAGTACTTCAGGCTGTCCAGAGTCGATCATTGTTTCATCCTTGCAAATAGGACAGTCAATATGTGCACAGCAAGATCCCATAAACAGCAGCTAGGTTGATTGCTTTTTAATGGTATTTGAGTACTGTACCTGGAACCGACCCCTTCAGAAAAAAGTTGGCAACAACAAAACAAAATTCTCTTGGAGAAGAATCTCCTGGAGCTGGCCGCTTATGGATAGGAGAGATAATAACAAGGTTAATGTGGAGTGTTGTTGGAAGGTAGACAAGAAGAGCTGGATGTGGCTTGAACCTTTGAGATGTACTGGAAAGATTGAGACGATTTACAGCCCGATGGGGTGGCACAGTGGCACCGTTGCTGCCTCACAGCGCCAGGGACCCAGGTTCAATTCCGACCTTGGGTCACTGTGTGGAGTTGCACGTTCTCTGGTTTCCTCCCACAATCCAGGTTGATTAGCCATGCCAAATTGCCCTTTAGTGTCAGGGGGAATTAGCAGGATGAGGTTACGGGGATAGGGCCTGAGTAGGATTGTTGTCGGTGCAGGCTCGATGGGCCAAATGGCCTCCTTCTGCGCTGTAGGGATTCAATGATTCCAAATGCTACAGGGTGAGACTCGAACAACTTGACTGGTGATCAAAGGATCATTGAATATCCCAGAGATATTAGTGATCACAGCAGCTAAAAATTCATGAGGAATAGATGGGCTGGAGCCGCAGATCAGTGCTGTTAAAAGAAATGAAGGCAAATGCTGGAGTCCCACAGGAGTCCTCACTCACCTGAGGAAGGAGCAGTGCTCCGAACAACATTGGCATCTCCACATCATACCACAGGAGGTCAGGCAGCATCGCTGAAGAGGAGGCCCATGTTCCTGGTGTGGACACTCTTCTGAACTCAAGGATGAAAATGTGGCAGCAAACAAGAAGTGGGAAGCATTAAATTTTAACCTGAGCAAGAGAGACGACAATTGGAACAAGAGGAGAATTCTTTAGGATTCCTTAAATCAAATAGGAGAGAAAAATAGGGAACTGGAACTTGCCAGAAAGACACAACAGATTGAGCAGACTTTCAGAGCCAGCCTGCCATTAACCATTGTACCCGGTGGAAAATAAAACCCTGTATTTCCAAAATTTAAAAAGGAAATTCTTGAAATGTGCAGCAAATGGGGTCTGAAAGCCACTTCTTTACTTTAAGGTAGATATTAATCGCGGTGCACCAGAACACAGAGGGATTTGGTGTGAGAACAAGGAAAGATTTGCAATTATATAGTGCCTTTTATGTGCTCAGGATGGTCAACCAATGAAGTAGTGTGGGGTCAGCCGGTGTTGCTGATCTTTGCACAGCAAGATCCCATCAACAGCAATGAAAGGAATGAGCAGGTTTTTTGATTTAAGAATACCAGGACACTGGGGGAAATAGTTTTCTTTCAGGAATGTTGTGACCCCTTTTATATCCGCCTGGATCTTGGGTTTAACCTTTTACCCAGAAGATGCCACCCCCATGAACAGTGCAAATTGTGGAACCAATGTCTCCGAATGAGGACTTAATCCCCAACCCTGCTGATTGGTGGTACAGTGGTTAGCACTGCTGCCTCACAGTACCAGGGACCCGGGTTTGATTCCCGGCTTGGGTCACTGTCTGTGCGGAGTCTGCATGTTCTCCCCGTGTCTACCTGGGTTTCCTCTGGGTGCTCCGGTTTCTTCCCACAGTCTGAAAAGACGTGCTGGTTAGGGTGCATTGGCCATGCGAAATTCTCCCTCAGTGTTACCCAAACAGGGGGTGGAGTGTGGCGACTAGGGGATTTTCATTGCTGTGTTAATGTAAACCTACTTGTGACTAATAAATAAACTTTTTTTAAAAACTGATTCAGAGGATCGGGTGGAACTCTCTGAGCCTCAGACTGAGCAGAGTGTTCAACATTCACTGCTCACTCCATTGTTTCCGGAACTTTAACAAGTTACTCTGTTATCCAAAATAAGTGGCACTCCTTTATAACGAGTGAGTAATATCCTGAGATAGACTCAATGATGCTCGAGTAGATTGCACAGATGGACTTGGTCATCTGATGTATGGGATTGTATCTCGGACAGTTAAGTATTCCTCTGACCTCATTCACTGTCAGGTGCACATTCTGATTTGATTTCATTTGATTTGTTATGTATCAGTATACAGTGAAAAGTATTAGTTATTTCTTGCGTGCTGAACAGACAAAGCATACCGTTCATAGAGTACATAGAGGAGAAAAGGAGAGTAAATAAAGTTTATTTATTAGTCACAAGTAAGGCTTACATTAACACTGCAATGAAGTTACTGTGAAATTCCCCGAGTTGCTACAGTCCGGCACCTGTTCAGGTACACTGAGGGAGAATTTAGCACGGGCCAATGCACCTAACCTGCACACCTTTGGACTGGGGAGGAAACTGGAGCACCCGGAGGAAACCCACGCAGACACGCAGAGAACGTACAAACTCCACACAGACAGTGACCCAAGCAGGGAATCAAACCCAGGTCCCTGGCACTGTGAGGCAGCAGTGCTAACCACTGTGCCGCCCCCAGAGAGGGTGCAGAATATGGTGTTAGGGTCATAGTTAGGGTGTGGAGAAAGATCAACTGAGTGCGAGGTCGGTCCATTCAAAAGTCTGATGGCAGCAGGGAAGGAGCTGTTCTTGAGTCGGTTGGTACATGACCTCTGTGTAACTTTAAATGCAAATCCCAAATCATATCAGCTCCGCTGACACCCCGACAACACCACACACACTGTATTACGGACAGGGAACAAACAGTCTGTCTATACACAGATAGCGAAAACACTCAAGGATGCATTGTAAACAGGATAGTTGCAACACTGCGATATAAACATGAGAAGCTGAATTAATGCATGGGGTCTAAATCGCAATAATCTAATAACGATGTATCTTTTTTGGAGGATTATCAGTTAAGGCGAACAGGACTCAACTTGGGAAGGGGTGGGGGGGGGGGGTTACACAGTATTGGAGACATTTGTGACCATGTGTTGATACATTGTGGAGGGGGTGGGGGGCGGGGCTCTTCTCTCTTCCCCTTCCAACTCTGCCAAACTCCAAGGCAGGATTAACACGTCCATCTCCATTCATTCCCTTTCATGGTGCCTTATCTGTAACTGAACCCGAGAGGGGTGGAGAGAGAGAGAGAGAGACACCAGGACCCGCCCCCACCTCCTCCCTGGCTCAATGAGCACAGTCCCCAGAAATAGAGCCGGGAACAGTATATAGGGCCGAGTGGGAGTGGGAGTGAGCAGAGGGAGAGAGAGAGAGGACAGGAGGAACCCGGCAGCACCGCTATCCAGGGGGGAAGGAAAGACTTTGTTGACTTTTCTCCAGTACTAACCGCAGTCTTTGCTATGAAATACTATTCAGCTGCTGTGTCCAGGTACACGGTCCCTGCGGCCAGCCTGAAAGCCGCCCGCACCGTGCGATTCCCCAATGACATCGTCTTCCAGGACCACATTCGCCAGGGAGACCTTGAGCAAGTGGGGCGCTTCATCAGAGCCAGGAAGGTGAAGCTGGATACTTTGTACCTGAGTGGTGAGTTTATAGTCCCAGCATGTGGCAGGGAGCTGGGGGAAATGCCAGCTCTTATAGGCACGAGGGGGGATTTGTATTTCTTTAAAAAATAATTTCATTGGAATTTGAGTAAAAAAAACCATCAAATTATTCGTGCAACCATTTTACACCCGCCATTAAATACACTTTTGCTTTAGAGAAATAAATGTTCTGACATCCTGTAGTTTTATATAGAAACAGCAGTATCATTGTTACACTTTCATGTTAAATTTCTATTGTCACACTTATTACACCTCTTTACACTCATATTACTGTCACACTTATTACACTATATTACACTCTCATTACTGTCAAATTTATTATACTACATTACACTCATATTACTGTCACACTTATTACACTATATTACACTCTCATTACTGTCACACTTATTACACTATATTACACTCTCATTACTGTCACACTTATTACACTATATTACACTCTCATTACTGTCAAATTTATTATACTACATTACACTCTCATTACTGTCACACTTATTACACTATATTACACTCTCATTACGGTCAAATTTATTATACTACATTACACTCATATTACTGTCACACTTATTACACTATACTACACTCTCATTACTGTCAAATTTATTATACTACATTACACTCTCATTACTGTCACACTTATTACACTATATTACACTCTCATTACTGTCAAATTTATTATACTACATTACACTCTCATTACTGTCACACTTATTACACTATATTACACTCTCATTACTGTCAAATTTATTATACTACATTACACTCATATTACTGTCACACTTATTACACTATATTACACTCACATTACTGTCACACCTTCATCGTCACAAACCCGACCTTTTCTCCTTTCGATCCCATACCTCTAGTGCTTTAATCTCAATGTGTGTGTGTCTATTTACTGTCATTATGTTGGGGGCAATCTGCAGCCGAAAAGTTGTGAGATTTTTCCACTTTCCACATCACCGGCCGACTCCAGCATTAAACTCTTCCACAGATGATCCATCCCTTCGCTTGTGGCATGTTACCTGCCTGGTGCCCTGTGTAACTGTACAGAGCACAACATCCTCTCTCATCAGTCAGATATCAGAGCTATTCCCGTGAAATTAAGGCATTGTTTTTACCGTGGAAGCTGATTTTTTTTAAATTGCTAATTGGACGGTTTGGTTCATTTTAGGAATGGCAGCGTTACATGAAGCCGTCCTTTCCGGGAACCTGGAATGTGTAAAACTGCTGATCAAATATGGGGCTGATATTCATCAGAAGGACGAGAATGGCTGGACTGCTCTACACATGAGCTGCAGTGATGGGCACTTAGAGATTGCCAAGTAAGAATAAACTTCACATCCAATCGATCATTCTCTGATTCAAGAGTGAAAACGGCAAACTGTTTCCTGTCCATCGCCTGTGTTTATACAGTGTCTGATTATAATGTATATAAACTTCTTGAGGATCCTTGCAGACTGGGTGCTGGCATAAGTCCCCTGGGGGAATCTAGAACGGGGGGGGGCACAGATTCAGGATAAGGGACCAGTCATTTAGGACTGAGGTGAAGAGAAAGGGCGTTGTGAATCTTTGGAATTCTCCAGCTCAGAGGGTTATGGATGCTCCATCATTGAGTATGTTTGAGACAAGGCTTGATAGAGTTTTGGATGCTTAGGGATCAGGGGTATAGGGATTGGGGGGGAGAAGTAAAGTTGAGATCGAAGATCAGAAACGGTGACCCACTCCACTCCTATTTCTTATGTTGAGAATGTGAGCTGTGCTGGTTCAGTTGTTGATTTGATTTGATTTATTATTGTCACATGTATTAGCATACAGTGAAAAGTATTGTTTCTTGCGCGCTATACAGACAAAGCATACCGTTCATAGAGAAGGAAAGGAGAGAGTGCAGAATGTAGCGTTACAATCATAGCTAGGGTGTAGAGAAAGATCAACTTAACACGAGGTAGGTCCATTCAAAAGTCTGACAGCAGCAGGGAAGAAGCTGTTCTTGAGTCGGTTGGAATGTGACCTCAGACTTTTGTATCTTTTTCCCAAAGGTGGAAGAGAGAATGTTTTGGTTGTGGGGGGTCCGGCAGCGGGAAGTGTAGACAGAGTCAATGGATGGGAGGCTGGTTTGAGTGATGGACTGGGCTTGGTTCACAGCCCTTTGTAGTTTATTGCGGCCTTGGACAGAGCAGGAGCCATACCAAACTGTGATACAACTGGAAAGACTACTTTCTATGGTGCATCTGTAGAAGTTGGTGAGAGTTGTAGCTGACATGCCAAATTTCCTTAGACTTCTGAGAAAGTAGAGGCGTTGGTGGACTTTCTTAACTACAGCGTCTGCATGGAGACACCAGGACAGGTTGTTGGTGATCTGGACACCTAAAAACTTGAAGCCCTCGACCATTTCTACTTTGTCCACATTGATGTAGACAGGGGCATGTCCTCCACTGCGCTTCCTGAAGTCGATGACTATCTCCTTCGTTTTGTTGACATTTAGGGAGAAATTATTGTTACCGCAGCAGTTCACCAGATTCTCTGTCTCTTTCCTGTACTCCATCTTGTCATTGTTTGTGATCCGACCCACTATGGTGGTGTCATCAGCAAACTTGAAAATCGAGTTGGAGGGGAATTTGGCCACACAGTCATAGGTGTATAAGAAGTGTAGAAAGGGGCTGAGGACACAGCCTTGCAGGGCACCAGTGTTGAGGATGATCATGAAGGAGGTGTTGTTGGTTATCCTACTTTTGACAAATAAATGAACTTTTACTTAATTAGCTATAAACATGGAAAATCCTGAAAATGTGAAAAGTGCTAAATCAATGCAAGTCTTTTGTTAAACGCAATGATCTTTTTGTGTAGGAGCCATGTGGTAGATATTTTTAGATCTGTGTTTGACCATTGCAGGTATCTGCTGTCTCAGGGAGCTCGAGTGGATACAGCGAACGACGACGGTGAGCTCCCCATGGACCTGATTGACCCTGAAGACGTCAAGCTGCGGGCTCTCTTTGAGCTTCGGGATGGCTGACAGGATTCTTTGATTGAGGCTTTTTTCACCACCGGACAATACACCCTGACTGGATCTGAAAGTGGAGCCAATCTTCAGATCAGCTGTGTCTCTGCAGAGGAAATGCTAGCATTTCTCCATTAACTAGGAGAGGTTCGTGAGCTGCAAGTGCAACAGGAGATCTGCAGAACTTGGTCAAGGGCCTACATCGTTCCTCTGAGCTCATTTCCTTCAGCGTCTTGACTTTAAGAATAGCATTGTTCCAGTAATTTTAAACGACTCTGTCAAGAGGTTAACTGATGATTTGAACGAACTCCACATTTCTGTTGCCAGGTGTATTGGTGTCAGAATTTCAGACTTCCAGTGCATTTAGCACTGCCAGCTTTTGCTTGTTACGAGCTGGAAAACAACAAGTCTTACACACATTAATCTTAATTTGCGGTGATTCCTCACCCTGCTTTCTACATATCGAGGTCCCTGACACACTTTTAAATATTGTATTGAGTGCCATTTTGTTAGAAAAAATATGCTCACTGCGTTAAGTCAGAGCGTGAAATATTGAAACTGTGGTGAGCAACCTTTGCAGAATCTTAAATACAGAAGTTACCAATTTGGTCTAGAGTGCTCTCTCACAGCCTCTCCTACTGTAGGATCTGCTTTGAAACCTACCTCCTTAATGAAGATTGAATTGCCTCTCCTAATATGTCCTTGTTTGGCTAGATGTCAAATTTTGTTCTGATTATGCCCCCTTGTGAAATGCTTTGGGGATGGTTTATTGTGTTAAAAATGTTTTATACATGCAAGATGTTGTTATAATATGCACTGGACCATGTTTTGTATATTTCTAAATGAATAAAGATCTAGATTTTGTTACTTACTGTTGTGCAAGTTGACGTCTAGTTTTGTTTTTGTTTCTCTGTCTTAAATCTGAAATCTCAACATTCCAATTATCTATTGACCAAGGTGTAATTCATAGAATCCCTACAGTGCAGAGAGAGGCCATTCTGCCCATTGAGCCTGCACTGACTCTGACTGATAGACTGACAGAATATCTTTAGATCCTCTTCCCCGTCCTATCCCATAACCCCACACATTTACCATGTCTAACCCACACACCTTGGGACACTAAGGAGCACATTCCCCATGGCCAGTCCACCTAATTTGCACATCTTTGTACTGTGGGAGGAAACCGGAGCACCCGGAGGAAACCCATGGGGAGAACGTGCAAACTCCACACAGACAGTGACCCAAGGCCAGAGTTGAACGCGGGTCCCTGGCACTGTGAGGCAGCAGTGCTAACCGCTGTGTCAAATTGACTGCATATTTTTTACATTCCTTTCAATAAATAATCCGATTCAATAATAGACTTTATTTTTACCATTTGGTACATTGATAAATTGTTCCCTTTTCAAAAACATTTTAAGTAATAATTTTTGTGCTGGAGAATTAAACAGATTTCACTTTTTTTTGCATAACATCAAGTGTCAGCGTCAAACACACCCTGTAAGCAAAGGAAAAAGATTCATTTGATGCTCCTGTAAAACATGACTTAACCACAAGAGTCCCCTTCAATTCCAATCAGACCAATCACTTCCCTGAGTCCATCATCTTTACAGTTACTGAACCAGATTGTCACATTATTAAAACTAGTGCTGGACCGTGGGCAGTTCACACAATCACAGAATTGTTACGGCGCAGAAGGAGGCCGTTCGGCCCATCATGTCTGGATGAGCAGTTCACTTAGTGCCATTACCCCACCTTCTCCCCATAACCTGCACATTCTTCCTTTTCAGATAACGGTCTAATCCCCTTTCGAATGCTTCAATTGAACCTGCCTCCACCAGACTTTCAGGCAGTGCACTCCAGATTCTAACCACTTGCTGCCTGATAAAGCTTTCTCTCATGTCGCGTTTGCTTCCTTTACTGATTATTTTAAATCTGTTTCCTCTCATTCTCGATCCTTTCAGGAGTGGGAACAGTTTTTCCCTCTCTACTCTGTCCTTATGATTTTGAACACCTCGATCAAATTTCCTCTCAGCCTTCCTTTCTCCAAGGAAAATAGTCCTAACTTCTCCAATCTATCCAAATGGCCATTGTGGTCGGCAGTGGACTGTGGGTAATTCAATAGTCATTTGCTTTGGCTCAGGACTGTTCTGGTACTTTTTCATGGCAGTCGCTGATCCAGTGTAGGAAATGTGGCAGTCAATTTGCACACAGTATGTTCCCGCAAACAGCAACACGGTAAAGGTCAGGTCATCTGTCTCAGTCACTGCTGTCGATGGATAAATATTGGCCAGAAGACCAGAGAGGTGTCCCCTGCTCCTCTGTGTGATAGAATCTTCTACATCTGTCTGAGAGGACTTAGTTTAATGTCCCATCTGAATGATGCCCTTGGCAACAGGGCAGCACCCCCTCAATGATGCACAGCAGTGTCAGCCTACATTACATTTGATCTGTTTTGATTTGATGTATTACTGTCACAGGTATTGGGATACAGAGAAAAGTATTGTTTCTTGCACGTTTTACAGACAAAACATACCGTTCATAGAGGAGAAGGAAAGGATAGAGTGCAGGATATAGTATTGTACAGAGTGGAGAGAAAGATTAACTTAATATGTGGTAGGTTCATTCAAAAGTCTGATGACAGCAGGGAAGAAGCTGATTTTGAGTCTGTTAGTCCCGGGAGTGAGACTTAAACCAAAATCTTTGAAAGGCAAACTATGTGAAACAATGTCAGATGATATTAATCTGACTTGGAGTGCTAACTGGAGTGGTTAGAACTTGCAGCTAGTTTGAGTGGTTACGGGGATGGATGTGACTATGAAGTAATCTAATCTTAGCAGACAGAACTGAGTTTTGGAATGAAACAGGTATGGAAGTGCAGTTGTTAGGAAAATCCACTTGGCAGCTGGTGTTGGTAATAGCTATCCTCTTCAGCTCAGATCCTCTGGCATCTTAGTGTGTAAAGTCACTGTCTGCTGTGAGACGCACAGAGCATAAACTTCCCAGTTAGTGCCGAGTACATTAACTGTGGCAGTCAAGGCACCGTGACTGGTTAGTGTGTCAATCATGGATGAGGACATGGTGATGCCTTCATGAGTGCAATAGCCTCTTTGCATACTTCTTGGCGGCCCTAAGCTTTGGTGATTAACTAACAGATGATTTTATGCAATTTGTTTCCATTTCCTTTTCAGAATTATTTATAAAACACCTCATATCTCAAGCCAGCCCCAGTATGTTGAAAAACACAACGTTTTCTCCAGTGTCCTCAACAATATTTATTGCTCAACCAATGGGTTACCTGGTCATCATCACATTGCTAATTATGGGAGCTTGCTGTGCGCATCTTTGGCAGTCATGATGTGGAGATGCAGCGGTCACGGGCATTCGGCCTCTGATATTCGGGTAAGCGTTCTCCAAGGCGGCCTTCACGACACACGACGGCGCAGAGCCGCTGAGCAGAAACTGATAGCCAAGTTCCGCACACACGAGGACGGCCTCAACCGGGATATTGGGTTCATGTCACACTATTTGTAACTCCCACAGTTGCCTGGGCCTGCAGAGTTTCACTGGCTGTCTTGTCTGGAGACAATACACATCTTTTTAGCCTGTCTTGATGCTCTCTCCACTCACGTTGTTTTGTTTCTTAAAGACTTGATTAGTTGTAAGTATTCGCATTCCAACCATTATTCATGTAAATTGAGTTTGTGTCTTTATAAGCTCTGTTTGTGAACAGAATTCCCACTCACCTGAAGAAAGGGCTTGGAGCTCCGAAAGCTTGTGTGGCTTTTGCTACCAAATAAACCTGTTGGACTTTAACCTGGTGTTGTTAAACTTCTTACCACATCTTTGGCTGCAGCATTTCCGACGTTACAACAGGGACGAGATTTCAGTAAGTACTTTTGAAAATTCATTCACACCATGTGGGCGTCACTGGATAGGCCAGCATTTATTACCCAACCCTAATTGCCCTGGAGAAGGTGGTGGTGAGCTGCCTTCTTGAACTATTGCAGTCCTTGAGGTGTAGGTACACCCACAGTGCAGTTAGGGAGGGAGTTCTGGGGATTTTGATCCAGCGACAGTGAGGGAACAGCGATAGAGTTCCAAGTCAGGATGGTGAGTGTCCTGGAATGTATTAATCCACATCCCTCCCATTGGATTGAGCACAGAGCCAGCCTCTCTCACCTGCGCAAGATGCAATGTCACATCTTCTGCTGTTGGGGCTATTGCTAGTTTTGGTGAGAAACTTAAGCTTACTTCGTCCAGTTCCCTGCCACGCTATCCATCCGGAATGTTTGGGAGTGGGCAGGAAAGAGCGATTAGAATAGGTATCTCCAATCAGAGAGCTAGCCCACACAGGATGGGCTGAATGCTCTCCCCCGTGCAGCAATTTACATTAGGAAATGATTGTGTCCATTCTTAGTTTTGATGTTCTTCAAAAAAAGGTCATAAAACAACATTTTAGATGGAAAACCAACTGTTCCCAGCTTCTGATACTAAAATCCAGCACCATTGCTTGATATGAATTGTTGAGAGCATGTGTCTGCCTCACTTACTCAAACTGCCATCAAACATGGACACCAAGCAAAGAAACATCTGTTAACATGCTAACTGCATCATTGCAGATCATAGAATTATAGAAACAATGCAGAAGGAGGCCATTCAGCCCATCAAGCCTGCACCAACAACAATCCCACCAAGGCTCTATCCCTGTAACCCCACAAATTTACCCCGCCAATCCCTCTAACCTATGCATCCAAGGACACTAAGGGGAAATTTACCATAGCCAATGCACCTAACCCGCACATCTTTGGACTGTGGGAGGAAACCGGAGCACCCGGAGGAAACCCACGCAGACACGGGGAGAATGTGCAGACTCCACACAGATAGTGACCCAAGCTGGGAATCGAACCTGGGTCCCTGGAGCTGTGAGGCAGCAGTGCTAACCACTGTGCCGCCCCCCCCAAATGTTATTTGGTCCCATGACTGTTGAGGACAACATAACCAAGGCTTGATTTTCACTCAGGATCCACACAGGTCTACCAGCACTAGACAGAATGGGAACTGATTTTTCTCCCTCCCAGCCAACTGTGCAAACTATTGCTGTCCTACCATAGCCCTGGCAGTGTCCAATCAACAGGGCACAGAGCTGGGATTGTGTGTCGGATCTGCCTGCTCTCTGCAGTAACCAACTGAGCCACGAGGGGGAATTTATATTTTATTTTAGTTCTGAACAATCAACAGGCTCAACTCAAATGGTTTGGAAATGTTGAAGCTTTGGTTCTCACATGTATCCATTAACACACGATTCTGCGGGTAAGCCCAATGTGCAGACTACAATCCCTCTCTTATTCCAGAGACAGAAGTACTCACTGTTTAGCATGTCTTTACACAACAACAAGAGCTGAAAATGGACAGGATTATTGGGATGTAACTGTGAGTATCCTGTCCATAAACTGAAAAATATTTAAGGATAAAAGTTTTGGGTGGCACGGTGGCACAGTGGTTAGCACTGCTGCCTCACAGCACCAAGGACCCGGGTTCAATTCCGGCCTTGGTTGACTGTCTGTGTGGAGTTTGCACGTTCTCCCCGTATCTGTGTGGGTTTCTTCCGGGTGCTCCTACAGTCCAAAAATGTGCAGGTTGGGGGGATTGGCCATGCTAAATTGCCTTTTAGTGTCCCAAGATGTGTAGGTTAGGGGAATTAATGGGGATAAATATGTGGGGTTATGGGGATAGGACCTGGGTAAGATGCTCTGTCGGAAAGTTGGTGCAGACTTGATGGGCTGAATGGCCTTCTTCTGCACTGTACGGATTCTATGTTCATAAGTTCATAAGATAAAGGAACAGAATTAGGCCATTCGGCCCATCGAGTCCTCTCCGCCATTCAATCATGGCTGATATGCTCCTCATCCCCATTTTCTTGCCTTCTCCCCATAACCCTTTAACCCATTATCAATTAAAAATCTGTCTAACTCCTCCTTAAATTTACTCACTGTCCCAGCATCCACCGCACTTTGGGGTAGTGAATTCCACAGGTAATGGTATGGTATAATAGGGGAAACGTTGGGAAGGTTTTAAAATAGCTTGGATGAATTCCTGTTGGTAAAGGAGATGAGTGACAATTAGCTGTAAATAGCTAGGAACTAATTAGTTAGGAACCAATTGTTGCAAGTTCCAGGGGCCACAATTCATGGCCGCACTAGTGACTGATGTGATGTGTAACAGAACCAGCTCAAACTAGGTCCTTCTTCAGTACAAGGCAGCGTGGCGAGTTAAAGTTCTTTCCAAGCTTACAGTGTGATTAGTACCAACATCTGGGGAAATCTTGTGGCACAGTGGTAACATCTTACCTCTGGACTCGGAGCTTTGGATTCAAGTCCAATGCCAGGGCTTGGCCATGGAAGGAGCGTTCATCACGCGGTTCATTGGACTGATAATCAATTCGGAAATCCTCCCACCACTTCCGTCCACTATGCCCCAAAGTGTGGTTGTGAAGGCATGCTACTAAAAAAAAACATCTGGGAACCAAAAAACAACAGGAACACACAGTACACCATAAGGAAGCTGATAGGAGGGTGGGAAACGTCTGGACCAACTGTCTTCTGTTGCATGAAGCATCATGATTTTTTACTCTTAATGAAGAGCTATTTGTTCTCCTGAAAGAGAATAAACACATCATTCAAGTTACTGTTCCTGCAATAAATGACCAGCAGCAGAACTCGGAAATCAAGTGTTAAGAGCAGTTGGGAAAATACCCTTAGGGCTCCACTGGTTGATGCTAATGGTCTGTGGGATTGAACCATATAGCAAGGTACAGAGCTGAATAAGGTTCACACTCCCAATCACATAGGCCCAGCGAGTCCAGACAGAATCCTACCAGAAAATCCCTGGATATGGGCTACGATGCCCCACATAGTCAAATAAGAACATAAGAACATAAGAAATAGGAGCAGGAGTAGGCCATCTAGCCCCTCGAGCCTGCCCCGCCATTCAATAAGATCATGGCTGATCTGACGTGGATCAGTACCACTTACCCGCCTGATCCCCATAACCCTTAATTCCCTTACCGATCAGGAATCCATCCATCCGCGCTTTAAACATATTCAGCGAGGTAGCCTCCACCACCTCAATGGGCAGAGAATTCCAGAGATTCGCCACCCTCTGGGAGAAGAAGTTCCTCCTCAACTCTGTCTTAAACCGACCCCCCTTTATTTTGAGGCTGTGTCCTCTAGTTTTAACTTCCTTACTAAGTGGAAAGAATCTCTCCGCCTCCACCCTATCCAGCCCCCGCATTATCTTATAAGTCTCCATAAGATCCCCCCTCATCCTTCTAAACTCCAACGAGTACAAACCCAATCTCCTCAGCCTCTCCTCATTATCCAAACCCCTCATCTCCGGTATCAACCTGGTGAACCTTCTCTGCACTCCCTCCAATGCCAATATATCCTTCCTCATATAAGGGGACCAATACTGCACACAGTATTCCAGCTGCGGCCTCACCAATGCCCTGTACAGGTGCATCAAGACATCCCTGCTTTTATATTCTATCCCCCTCGCGATATAGGCCAACATCCCATTTGCCTTCTTGATCACCTGTTGTACCTGCAGACTGGGTTTTTGCGTCTCATGCACAAGGATCCCCAGGTCCCTTTGCACGGTAGCATGTTTTAATTTGTTTCCATTGAGATAGTAATCCCATTTGTTATTATTTCCTCCAAAGTGTATAACCTCGCATTTCTCAACGTTATACTCCATTTGCCATATCCTCGCCCACTCACTCAGCCTGTCCAAATCTCTCTGCAGATCTTCTCCGTCCTCCACACGATTCACTTTTCCACTTATCTTTGTGTCGTCTGCAAACTTCGTTACCCTACACTCCGTCCCCTCCTCCAGATCATCTATATAAATGGTAAATAGTTGCGGCCCGAGTACCGATCCCTGCGGCACGCCACTAGTTACCTTCCTCCAACCGGAAAAACACCCATTTATTCCGACTCTTTGCTTCCTGTCGGATAGCCAGTCCCCAATCCACTTTTAACACACTACCCCCAACTCCGTGTGCCCTAATCTTCTTCAGCAGCCTTTTATGGGGCACCTTATCAAACGCCTTTTGGAAATCCAAAAACACCGCATCCACCAGTTCTCCTCCATCAACCGCCCTAGTCACATCTTCATAAAAATCCAACATGTTCATCAAGCACGACTTTCCCCTCATGAATCCATGCTGCGTCTGATTGATCGAACCATTTCTATCCAGATGCCCTGCTATCTCCTCTTTAATAATGGATTCCAGCATTTTCCCTACTACAGACGTTAAGCTGACCGGCCTATAGTTACCCGCCTTTTGTCTCCTTCCTTTTTTAAACAGCGGCGTAACATTAGCCATTTTCCAATCAACCGGCACTACCCCAGAATGCAACGAGTTTTGATAAATAATCACTAACGCATCCACTATTACCTCTGACATTTCTTTCAATACCCTGGGATGCATTCCATCCGGACCCGGGGACTTGTCCACCTTCAGTCCCATTAGTCTACCCAGCACTGCCTCTCTGGTAACATTAATTGTATTAAGTATTTCTCCTGCTGCCAACCCTCTATCGTTAATATTTGGCAAACTATTTGTGTCCTCCACCGTGAAGACCGACACAAAAAACTTATTTAAAGACTCAGCCATATCCTCATTTCCCACTATTAACTCCCCCTAGCTAGCCTACACTCAATCTTAAACTCACCTGGGTAAAATAGCTGAGTTTTGTGAGCTACTGATCCGGTGTGGATCAATATAGCTTCTGTAAAGAATAGGAGAAAACTTCTGTCAAAAACAGAAAGGATCATTTTTTCCCATTGCCTTTTGTCTCCAGAATACAAGATACAATATAAAAGATTATTTAAATTAGGAGTCAGATTTGAATACACTCAGTAGCTCGTGAACCTTACAGACAATTCAATACAGAAATGGTGAAGAAAATTCAGACTGTTCCCCAGTTGATCTCAGATACTTCTGAGTTTGTCAGCAAACATGGACCAATCAAGGAGCCACTGAGTTTGCTGATTGTATCTGCGTTGTGCCTCAATGACGCTCGATCAACACCATTTACAAACTCCGAGAGATTGCTGCAGACCCTATCCTGTTGTCCAATGACAAATGGAAGAGACCTATGCCACACAATGCAGGACTGACACAAGCATTTTCCTGCCTAGTTTGGCCCTTGCATGCTTCCCCCAAGGTCACTGATTCCTTCAAGGGGCGATTGTGGATTGTCACCGTACCTTCCTCAAGGAGGTGTTACTCCAGTGTGAGAGTTAACAGTGATATTTTTGATTTGATTAGATTTATCATTGTCACATGTATTGATTTTAGAGTGAAAAGTATTGTTTCTTGTGCGCTATACAAAGTATACCGTTCATAGAGTACATAGGGGAGAAGAAAAGGAGAGGGTGCAGAATGTAGTGTTACAGTTACAGATAGGGTGTGGAGAAAGATCAGCTTAATGTAAGATAGGTCCATTCAAAAGTCTGATGGCAGCAGGGAAGAAACTGTTCTTGAGTCGATTGATGCATTCTCAGACTTTTATATCTTTTTCCCAATAGAAGTAGGTGGAAGAGAGGATGTCCAGGGTGTGTGGGGTCCTTGATTATGCTGGCTGCTTTACGGAGGCAGTGGGAAGTGTAGGCAGAATCAATGGATGGGAGGGCGGTTTGCGTGATGGACTGGGCTACGTTCACAACTTTTTGTCGTTTCTTGCAGTCTTGGTCAGAGCAGGAGCCTTTTCAAGCTGTGATACATCTGGAAAGGATGCTTTCTATGGTGCATCTGTAGGAGAAGACAGACTGGGTGGTGTCAATTGATAACGGCCTTATTGTACCTCAACAGTGCAAGATGAATGACGATGAGGATGATTTTCTTTTATTCATCAGTGGGATATGGGTGTCACTGGCTAGGCCAACATTTATTGCCCAATCCTAATTGCCCTTGAGAAGGTGGTGGTGAGCTGCCTTCTTAAACCGCAGCAGTCCATGAAGTGTAGGCACACCCACAGTGCTGTTAGGGTGGGTGTTCCAGGATTTTGATCCAGTGATAGTGAAGGAACGGCGATATATTTCCAAGTCAGGATGGTAGATGACTTTGAGGGGAATTTGCAGGATTTGCAGGTCCCTTGCCCTTCTCGATGGTAGACATCACTTGATAAATTTGAGCCAGGGAGGCTTATTGAAATGCCCCTTTGACTGGTTGAGAGCAGTTAACTCAACAAAAAACCTGGCACCACCCTGTTTCATTCTATATAATGGGCTGTGACTAACAAATAATGGAGAAAACATATCACACCATACAATCCCTGTATTTCATCCTTGCTCCCTTAGTCTCTGCAACTCTTACAGATACAGGAGGAGATAAATCAGGTGAAATACATCATGCCCTATCTTAAATGGTCCTCCATCCCACTCTGTTCAAATTAGTGCATGAATAATCTGACTATTATTCAATTTAGCTCTAACATGGCCCTAGCATCATGAACAGCAGATAATATAACACAAATAATCGCGACCTTATTAAGATGTCAATCGAGGTTCAGTGGGTACACAGAGTCAGAAAGTTTTGGTTTCCTAGTCTGGACTTTTACTGCCTCGCCCGCCCGGGGCTCGGAAAATCCCGCCCGAGACCAATGGAGAATGCCGTTCTGCGAGCCTCGCCCGACCTGATTCCGGGGCGGGCGAGGCAGCAAAATTCCGGCCAAAGCCTCACTCCAAAGACTTGAGCACATAACCAAGGCTGACTGTGGTGAACCATAGATGGTTATCACTATGGGTACTGAACCATAGATGGTTATCACTATGGGTACTGAACCATAGATGGTTACCACTATGGGTACTGAACCATAGATGGTTATCACTATGGGTACTGAACCATAGATGGTTACCATTATGGGTACTGAACCATAGATGGTTATCACTATGGGTACTGAACCATAGATGGTTACCACTATGGGTACTGAACCATAGATGGTTATCACTATGGGTACTGAACCATAGATGGTTATCACTATGGGTACTGAACCATAGATGGTTATCACTATGGGTACTGAACCATAGATGGTTACCACTATGGGTACTGAACCATAGATGGCTATCACTATGGGTACTGAACCATAGATGGCTATCACTATGGGTACTGAACCATAGATGGTTATCACTATGGGTACTGAACCATAGATGGTTACCACTATGGGTACTTGTACATATGTTACTCTTGTTACTGTTGGGGTTAGGGTTGGGGTGTTCCACCTGTTGGTATTGTTCTGTGGTACACTCCGGTTGGCTCCGCCTTCCTATAGGAGTATAAAGGTCACTGCACTTCCTAGTGACCCTTTAGTCTGGGATTGTATTGTTAAGCAGTATGCTCCATTCTTGTTGCTAATAAAAGCCTTTATTTCCCGGGTACGATCCAGCCCTCCCGAGTGAATTAATCGCGCATCACTGACGCTTCAGTGCTGTGTCGAGAGAGTGCCGCACTGTCAGAGGTGTCTTCTTTTAGCTGAGAGATTAAATGGAAGCCCTATCTGCTCTGCCAGGTAAGTATAAAAGATGCCGAGGTACTATGTGAAGCAGAACAGGCGAGTTCTCTCCAGTTTCCTGGCCTATATCTATCCTTAAACCAACATCACCACGGCTGATTATCTGGTCATGTCACATTGCTGTTTGTGGGATCAAATTAGTTTCCACGTTTCTGACATTTTACAACATTAACTTCACTTCAAGAATGACTGAATTGCTAATAAGGCACGTTAGGACGTCCTGAGGTTGTTCTATGAATGCTAATCTCTCCATTTTGTTGGCTAGTTGTTGCATGGTGGCTGAAGGAGGGGTGGACAGGGGGATTGAAGCTTCAATGATGGAGTGATTGAATAATAGATTCCTGAAGATTGGGCAGGAGGGAAGTACAGAGGAGAGAACATTCCAAGGAGGAACTGCGTGGCGCAGCAGCCCTTGTGGGATTTACCGAGGGAAGCAGCTGTCGGAGGGCAGAGCAGAGATAGCTGCGGAATGTGGTCCCACCATCCTGTCCACTCCCATCGTTAGAATGGTTTACGACGGCTGCTAGGCAACGAGATATTTGTTTTGATAACATTGCATCACTGAAGCATGTGGTGCAGCTGTTGACCCAGTAACCGACTGCTTCCAGTCACCTGGAACTCTAATCCCAATTTGTGTGTTGGTATCAGGAACTGCACTGAGTAACATTCCCCCACTCACAGGCTGTGCCTTTCCGAGCAATCTCAATCATTCTACTGACAAATGTTCAAGCATAATTTTTAGGGTGGGAGAAACTAGGCAAGTTCCTTTAATTAGAGGATGTGTTAATCAGAATAAAGTGTTGGCCTTTTGGCTACGGGGATTTAAGTCAGTTACAGAAGCTGATACAGTAACTACAATATATTAAAAATGTGATATTTACAGTTGCTGCCTCTTCTCCCCTGTCCTGAAGCTGTTGCTCAGGCTGCAGCTCACAATTCAATGGTACACAGCCCCCTGTAAACATTAGCAAGCGATTATCCTTCAACTTTTCAGCATGGCCACTGAGGGCTGGGGCATTTCTTCATCGAAGGCTGGAACGCCTCACAGCCCAAGCCTGTCTTTACCCGATATTTTTAGACATATTTTCCAGTTGTATTCACTCCGTGACAGTCCCTGTCTGGTTCTTTTTTTTTTGGTCCCTATCAGTCTACAACATTGAGGGTCACTGTATCCACCCAGATCCCTGCTCCTGACGATCAGCAGACACAGACCAGAATTTAAACTGAAGAAGATGTAGAGTGAATCCTCTGTGCTCGGTTAGTTGGTCTAAGCAGGGATGGTCATTGGGAGCAAGTCTCAGCTGGGCTCCTCTCTTTGTCCTGTCCAGTAATTCTTCTTGCATATCCAGATAACGAAGCAGTTTGTGCCCACACGTAACAAAAACTGAAGAATATTCCTGCTAAGGCTGAGAAGTGGCAAGTAACATTTGGACCACACAAGTGTCTGGCAATGACCATCTCAAAAGATGACAATCTCGAAAGATGGGGATTAGGTAGATTGGCCATACTAAATTGTCTCTTAGAGTCCCAAGATGTGTAGGTTAGGGGGATTAGTGGAGTAAATATGTGGGATTACAGGGATAGGGCCCGGGTAAGATGCTCTGTTGGAGGGTCGGTGCAGATCTGACGGGCCAAATGGCTTTCTATGATCTCCCATACAAGAGAAACTAACCATTTTCAATTGACATTCAATATTTAATTCCCCCACTATCAACATCCTGAGGGTTACCATTGACCAGAAAATGACCTCAACTAGCCCTATAAATAATATGGCTGCAAGAACAGGTCAGAGTTTGGGAATTCTGCAGTAATTCACTTTCTAACTAACTCACTTTCTCACCCCCAAAACTTGACAACCATCTACAAAGCACAAGTCAGGAGTGTGATGGAATTCTCTCCACTTGCCTGGATGAGTGCAGCTCCAACAACACTCAAGAAGCTCAACACCAGCCAGGACAAAGCAACAATTAATTGGCACCCCAGCCACCATCTTCAACATTTACTGGTCCCACCACCGATCCACAATGGCAACAATGTATATCACCAACAAGATGCACAACAGCAATTCACCAAGATTTTGCCCTTTGACAGAACCTTCCAAGCCTGTGACCTCTACCACCTAGAAGGACAAGAACAGCAGAAACAAGGGAAACCCCATTACCTGCAAGTTCCCCTCAAAATCATCTACATCCTGACTTGGAAATATATCGCTGTTCCTTCACTGTCACTGGGTCCAAACCCTGGAATTCCCTTCCTAACAGCACTGTGTGTATCTACACCACATGGACTGCAGCGGTTCAAGAAGGCAACTCATCACCACCTTCTCAAGGGTAATTGGGGACGGATAATAAATGCTGGCCTATCCACTGACATCCACATCTCCAGAATGAATTAAAAAAATTAAAGAGAAGAAATTAAGAAAAAGGTGGTGAATTCTCCAAGGCAATGCCTCTACCAATTAAAGCCCACTTGCCAACCAATCATCACTCTCTTCTCATGAAGTACAAATTGTTATTTCCTTTACATTTAGCATCCTTGTGAATTGTCCTGATACTTACAAGGGGCTGTGTAGCCTGATTATACATGAAGAATGGATAATAGGGTGAGGGGCAGGAGGGTGCCAGACCCCAATGTCACTGATGAACCATCTGACCAAAGCTAGGGGGGGAAAGGTTTCTGCGTTTTGGCATGAATGCCGTTTCTCTGTAAGGCAGGAGAAGCTGCAGGGATAGATTCTACATTTATTTTTTAGTAATCAAAGTAATCAAAATTTGACTCATGTCGGACGATCTTCTACTTCAAAGAAAAGGAAATCACAGCTGCAGAATGTGTCAGGTTTGTGTTGGCCGAGGTAAAGATCCATGATGGGAATGATGATGTGTCATCTGGGACTCTTTGGGCAGGACATGTGCCTCTGAGTTCAAGTCCTCCATAGAATCCCTACCGGGCAGAAGGAGGCCAATTGGACCATTGAGTCTGTACCAACCCATCTTTTTAAAAAATCTTTCCCCTATCCCCGTAACCCCACATATTTACCCCACTAATCCCTCTAACCTACACATCTTGGGATACTAAGGGGCAATTTAGCATGGCTCTTAATCCACCTAACCTGCACATCTTTGGACTGTGGAAGGAAACCCGAGCACCGGGGAGAACGTGCAAACTCCACACAGTCACCCCAAGGCCAGAATTGAACCTGGGTCCCTGGCGCTGTGAGGCAGCAGTGCTAACCACTGTGCCACCCTCTATTCTGAAGATTTGGCCATGTAATCTAGGCTGATGCTTCAGTGCTGGAAGAGAGGTGCTAGAACAATGCAAGTCTTTTTGTGATCAATAGCTCCTGTGCTCAGAAATCTCCTGCTTTTAAAAAGGACAGGAACATTAATCCTCATGTTAATCAGCACTGAAAAAGGGTCATCCAGACTCAAAATGTTGGCTCTGTTCTCTCTTCACAGAGGCTGTCAGACCTGCTGAGATTTTCCAGCATTTTCTGTTTTTGTTGTGTGAGGAACATTAATCTGTTCTCCAATTGAGTTGCAGCAAGGCCTGAAGACACTGCTGCCAACAAGGACTCTGTAAAACAGCAGAATGTGAGACAGAAAGTGAGACACTCCCTGTCGCAATCAGCAGCTTTGTTACCCCGGGGAGGCAGGAACACCCGCGGGAGATCAGTAATCCACGGCCAAATGGGAGAATCCAGAGCTCTTCATGCAATCGATTCACCATGGCTGGAGCAAGATCTTAGCTACTATAAACTATATTTTATGTAATGAATTGATCCCCTGTGTTATAGCTCAGATTCAATCAGAGGATACTCATAGAATCCCTACAGTGCAGAAGGAGGCCATTCAGCCCATTGAGCCTGCACCGAGCACAATCCCACCCAGGCACTATTCCCGTAACCCCGCATACCCACCCTGTTAATCCTGCTGACACTAAGGTCAATTTAGCATGGCCAATCCACCTAATCCACATTTTTGGACTGTGGGAGGAAACCGGAGCACCCGGAGGAAACCCACGCAGACACGGGAGAAAGTGCAAACTCCACACAGACAGTGTCCCAAGGCTGGAATTGAACCTGGGTCGCTGGCGCTGTGAGGCAGTAGTGCTAACCACTGTGCCACCCTTAGTTTGTTAATGTCAGAAGTGTTAGACTGTGTGGCACACTATTCAATATATTTGATCCTGCCAAAAAATAATGTGTTTTCTTCCTGTAACTGTCTCACTAATTGTCTCCCACTATTCCAATTCCTTCTGTTGCATTCTTTTCACTTCAATAAATAGAAGATCAGCGTGAAAAGTCTTGCATTTATATTGCCTTTCACAGCCTAAGGCTATCCTGAAGCACTTTACAGCCAGTGAAACACGCCGGTGATTTGGGAACCACAGGCTTTTGAAGTGCATTCACTGTTGCATAGGAAACAGGCAGCCATTCTGTGCACAGCAAGATCCCACAAATGGCAATGGAATAAATTCATTGATGACTCTTTTTGTTGTGATGTTAGTTGAGGGATAAGTATTGGTCAGGACACCAGGGATAACTCCTCTGCTCTTCTTCAAAAGCATCATCGGATCTGCTACATCCACCTGAGAGAGCAGAGTCTTGGGTAAATGTTGCATCCAAAAGACGGCATCTCCAACAGTGCCTTATAAAGCTAGGGATACATGACTTTGCAAGCTTATTTTCACCGTTTATCACATCAACTGGTTCATGTGATACGATGAGCAGACACCTCCATATTATAATGGGATAACATGCAATATAATTGCCTCAGGGTGTCAGCCTTGAGCTGCTGGAATGCTGCCTTCTTGACTTGAAATCTTGGTTTGTTCTGCCAGACAATGAAGGCCACTCATTTTTGTTCTAGGAGTTCAACGAGTTTGAAAATTTACACATACCAAGTACGCGTATCAGGTATTAGGCTGGAATAAGTGGCAGCAATTGGACAAATCTTTACTAGGATGCGACTGGGACTTGATGGATTGAGTTATAAGGAGAGGCTGGATAGACTGGGAATTTTTTCCCTGCAGCGTAGGAGGCTGAGGGGTGACCTTATAGAGGTCTATAAAATAATGAGGGGCAGAGATAAGGTAGATAGTCAACATCTTTTCCCAACAGCAGAGGAACCTAAAACTAGAGGGCATAGGTTTAAAGTGAGAGGGGAGAGATACAAAAGGGTCCAGAGGGGCAATTTTTTCACACAGAGGGTGGTGAGTGTCTGGAATGAGCTGCCAGACGCAGTAGTAGAGGTGGGTACAGTTTTTTCTTTTAAAAAGCATTTAGACATGGGTAAGATGGTTTTGGAGAGATATGGGCCAAATACGGGCAATTGGGACTAGCTTAGTGGTAAATACTGGGCAGCATGGACAAGTTGGGCATAGGGCCTGTTTCCATGCTGTAAACCTCTATGACTCTATACAGTGTTTAAACATGACATGGAAAAAAGGTTCTTTACACAACACATCAGACATAATTAAGCCTCTTATTTGTATATATTTACACATAGCTTAGGATACAGAGTTCCCAGTTGATCTCATCTGAAAGGCAAAGTGTTATAATTAGCATTCATAGCCACAGGCTAAGGGAGGTTAAAAAAAAGAGTTTCTACACCTGATGACTGTATGGTGATGACTGCAGGGAAATGTCTATGTATAGGAAAAGGGATAAGGCCATTCAGCCCCTTGAGCTTGTTCCATCATTAATAGGAACAGGGGTAAGGCCATTCGGCCCCTCCAGTCTGTTCCATCATTAATAGGAACAGGAGTAAGGCCATTCAGCCCCTCAAGCCCCTCCATTATTAATTAGACCGTGATTGATTTGTATCTTAGCACCATTTTCCTTGTTTCCATAATGCTTTATACCCTTGATTAACAAAATCATCAACCTCAGTTTCAAAATGTTCAGTTGACCCTTAACCTCAGCAGTTTCTTGGGGAAGAGAGTTGCAGACTTCTATCGCCCTTCCTGGCATTACCCGTTGGACTGCCTACTCTGCATTATGTAGGCTCACACACCATAGTGCCAGAAAACTGCTGGAGCCACGAAACTGAGCACAAGGTAAACCAGGAGACACACAATGAATTGCCAAAACAGCCATGTGCCTGTATAGCGTGCCCCTCATTTCCCCCCCCCTCCCTCCCTGCACTATAATAGGAGCAAAGGATGGAGACTAGGAAAGATGGGAGAAAGGTGATAAATGATATGTGGGGGTGGGTGCGTGTGTCATAGAATCTCTACAGTGCAGAAGGAGGCCATTCGGCCCATCAAGTCTGCATTGACTCTCCGGCAGAGTATCTTACAGGCCCTAGCCCTGTAACCCCACATATTTATCCCGCTAATCCCCCTCACCTACACATCTTGGGACACTAAGGGGCAATTTAGCATGGCCGATTCATCTAACTTGCATGTGTTTGGATTGTGGGAAGAAACCGGAGCACCCAGAGGAAACCCATGCAGACTTGGGGAGAACGTGCAAACTCCACATAGACAGTGACCCAAGGCTGGAATCAAACCGGGGTCCCTGAGGCAGCAGTGCTAACCACTGTGCGACCTTTGTGTTCACAGCAATCTGGTGTATCACAGAGCAAATACACAAAGCTTGTTTAAAACAATATTAAACTAATGTGCAGATAAGCCAATGCTGGAGGCATTTGGAAGGTCTATGCAGGTACTTAACGCTAGAAATGATTCACATATCTTCCTCTCCAATGTGAACAACATTCTTGACTGTTAAATATATTCAATCTAAAATATCCCCATTAAACTTTGCATCTAACTCATTTTGCTTGGCAATTGTCTATGGTTCTTCTTTGAGGGCCCTTGCTGGGGGTTGCAGCTTCACAGGTGCTAGATATTTTCTGCTACCTTTTCCAATTGGCAATTCTTCCCAAAGCTGTCAGCAGAGAAGATCACATCAGAGCCTGATCGCATCCTCGGCAATTGTCACTGCATGGAGGGCAGGAGAGGAATGACCCTTTCCTATGTTTGAGGCACTGAGGTTAATTCCTAAAGTCACTCTGTCAGCTAACTCAGCATGGAGTGAGAACCGAAACTGGGGTACTGCATAGATTAGCCACCGACTGGAAAGATTGGTTGATACCTTCAGCCAGAGATGCACGGTGCTGGAATTGAGCCGGGAGAGTCACTATCCTGGAGAAACACTTGTGGTGCTTTGTGCCCCCTAGTGATGCCTTTGATATCACATGAGGTGGGTCCGCGCTGATCAATGTGAAATTTCCCATGCTTGCGTTTTATAAAAAGGACTTATCACCCATGATCTCCCTCCCTCTCAGCCCTTTCTTTCACTCCAACTTGTTCTGTTATTCCTCTCAGACAGAGAGGAATTTAGATTGGGGGGTGGGGGGACCAGTTATTGTGATCCACATAGGAAGAACCACAAATGATGATGTTGGGAGGATACGAGGAGGTAGCGTGAAAATTAAAAATGCTGTACCTCCAGGGTAATAACCTCTGGATTGTAACCTGAGCCATGTGCCAATTGGCAGGGTTGGGAGGGGGCAATCAGATTAGAGAATTAACCGTGTGGCTCGAAGAGTGGTGTGGGAAGAAAGATTCACAAAGCACAGGCACAAGTACTGGGGATAAAGAGAGCTGTTCCATTGGATGGAATCCACTTAAACTGAACTGGCATCCGTGTCCTGGCAAATCATATATCTAAGGGCCTGTATTGGACTTTAAATTGGAAAAGAAGGTGGGGGTGGGACATGAGGTTAATAGGATCCAAGCTCGTTAGAGTCATAGAGTGTTACAGCATGGAAACAGGCCCTTCGGCCCAACTTGTCCATGGCGCCCTTTTTTTTTAAACCCCTAAGCTAATCCCAATTGCCCACATTTGGCCCATATCCCTCTATACCCATCGTACCATGTGACTATCTAAATGCTTTTTAAAGGATAAAATTGTACCCGCGTCTACTACTACCTCTGGCAGCTTGTTCCAGACACTCACCACCCTCTCTGTGTGAAAAAATTGCCCCTCTGGACACTTTTGTATCTCTCCCCTCTCACCTTAAACCAATGCCCTCTAGTTTTAGACTCCCCTACCTTTGGGAAAAGATATTGACTATCTACCTTGTCTATGCCCCTCGTTATTTTATAGACCTCTATAAGATCACCCCTCAGCCTCCTACGCTCCAAAGAAAAAAGTTCCAGTCTATCCAGCCTCTCCTTATAACTCAATCCATCAAGTCCCGGTAGCATCCCAGTAAATCTTTTCTGCACACTTTCTAGTTTAATAATATCCTTTCTATAATAGGGTGACCAGAATTGCACACAGTATTCCAAGTGTGACCTTACCAATGTCTTGTACAACTTTAACAAGACGTCCCAACTCCTGTATTCAATGTTCTGACCAACGAAATCAAGCATGCTGAATGCCTTCTTCACCACTCTGTCCACCTGTGACTCCACTTTCAAGGAGCTATGAACATGTACCCCTAGATCTTTGTTCTGTAACTCTCCCCAACGCCCTACCATTAACTGAGTAAGTCTTGCCCTGGTTCAATCTACCAAAATGCATCACCTTCCATTTGTCTAAATTAAACTCCATCTGCCATTCGTCAGTCCACTGGCCCAATTGATCAAGATCCCGTTGCAATTGGAGATAACTTTCTTCACTGTCCACTATGCCACCAATCTTGGTGTCATCTGCAAACTTACTAACCATGCCCCCTATATTCTCATCCAAATCATTAATATAAACGACAAATAACAGTGGGCCCAGCACTGATCCCTGAGGCACACCGCTGGTCACAGGCCTCCAGTTTGAAAAACAACTCTCTACAACCACCCTCTGGCTTCTGTCAAGAAGCCAATTTTGTATCCATTTAGATACCTCACCCTGGATCCCGTGAGATTTAACCTTATGCAACAACCTAGCATGCGGTACCTTGTCAAAGGCCTTGCTAAAGTCCATGTTGCTGAAGCTGAACCAAGACGCAGAGCTTTTCTTGATTGAGTTTATTGACTTGTTCAGCCTCACAGCTCTCCTCCACACAACCCAGTGTCCCAGCCATCCCCTATTTATATGCGCTTTTGAAAACAAATAAAGTAAATAACTTAACTAATAAACCAATTGAAAGCCCTGAAAAGGTGGCAAAACGACAAAACATTTCAAAAAACGTATCAAATTAAATTAAAACAATGATGCATTCCAGCCCCTGCTGTGTCCCTCGGTCCCTGAAGGCCTCAAGTGTGCCAGTAGACACGGCAAGCTCCATCTCCAGGGACACCTTGGGTCTGTAGGTGATCCTGGATTAGGGGCAGGCAATCAGGGCTAATGACCCTCTCCATGGCCCGTGTCTGGACCTGTTAATGGCCACCTTGGTCAGACCCAAGAGCAGATCCACGGGGGAACCTGCCCCCTCTGCACCGGGTGACGATAGATTAGGGGCTGAAGTGCAATCAAAACCTGAGGAGCAGCCCCTTCAAATAATCAAAAAGGGGCTGCAACCTCACATAACCTACATAGACATGGAACACAGGTAGGTAGCCTGGGAGTGTGTGAACCACCTTCATCGTCTGTTACTAGGCACTACTAAATGTCATCCCCCTTTTATATATCTTTCAATTACCAGTAAAATAACCTAATTAACAAATTAACTAATGAACAAATTAACAGCCCATAAAGATGTTATTCCCTATTTATATTTTGTCTTTCCCCTGATGTCGGGCGCAAATCTCCCATTTCTTTTCTAAGTGTTCCCACTGGTGGGAAAATCAGAGTGTTTCCCACTGAGGCTGGCAGTGCCTGTCAGGTGTCAGGTGGCCTGTCAGGTGGCCTGTCAGCCACTTTTACAATGTAAATGCATTCAAAACGTTAAACATGTCAGCCAGCCAATGTCACAGAGATTGGGGCGCTGTTTTTAGAGGGCGCAGCAATCTTAGCGTTCAGAGACAGACCTTCCTCCCCATGACTATGAACATGGTGACCCCCTCCCTTCCCCACTCCCCCAGACAAGGGGAGCATCCCTAACCCCACAGCACAGAGGGACATCCTACCCCCATCTCTAAAAGAATGGGTCAACCCACCCTCCTCCCCCCCCCCCCCCCCCCCCAAGACACTCCAATATGGGATCTCTGCAGGCCCTGCCTCCTCAGCCTCCTTTAGGCTCCAGCCTTTGGCAGTGCCAACACTGAACTACCCCTTGTCGCCCTAGCAGTGACACCCTGGCTGTCTCCCTGTGACACCCTGACTGTCACTGTGGCAGTGACACCCTGGCTGTGACACTAAAGCAGTGTACCAGGGTGTCATTGCCAGGATGGAAGGGGAATGGTGCCAACCTCATCCATGCTTGATAACTGTTCCAGTGTAGGCATGCTATTCCAGCATGAATGGTTGAGGAAGACTCACTATGGAAGAAAGACAGTCAGCCAAGGACTTGAGATCAAAGAGCAAGCCCTTTCATAAACACTGCAATTAGAAAAGTGGAAGTGAAAGGTCCTGCCTGATGTTTAATAGCCTCAACATGTCTATCAGAACAAGTCTATTTATAAACATTGTGGTTAAGAACAAAAGGAAATACTTCAACCATGAAGTGAAACAAAAACAAACAAAGCTCCTCCTGCTGTGTAATAGCCTCAACCTGTCAAACCTGAGGTTGATAAAAGGTACTGGAGCATGAAATTGAATGTAAACAAAGCATTTCAAAGCCTTTGAGCTTTCCAGGAAGGCTCAGAGACTTGCAAAAATGCAGTGTTAAAAAAATGGGGCTTAGTGAGCAGCTGTGGTGAAAATAGGAAGTTCTTCATGCTTACTGAATTATATCAACAATGAATTATTTGATCTGCTCTGGAGCTGTCCACTACAACTCATAGAATCATAGAAACCCTACAGTGCAGAAGGAGGCCATTTGGCCCATCGAGTCTGCACCGACCACAATCCCACCCAGGCCCTACCCCCACATATTTTACCCGCTAATCCCTCTAACCTACACATCCCAGGACTCTAAGGGGCAATTTTTTTTAACCTGGCCAATCAACCTAACCCGCACATCTAACCCTAACTCTCACCAACTTTTACAGATGCACCATAGAAAACATTGGTTTTGGTTGTATCACAGATTGGTATGGCTCCTGCTCTACCCAAGACTGCAAGGAACTACAAAGGGTCATGAAAGAAACCCAGTCCATCATGCAAATCAGCCTCCCATCCATTGACTCTGTCTACACTTCCCACTGCCACGGAAAAGCAGCCAGCATAATTAAGGACACCACGCACGCTGGACGTACTCTCTTCCACCTTCTTCCATCGGGAAAAAGACACAAAAGTCTGAGGACATGTACCAACCGACTCAAGAACAGCTTCTTCCCTATCGCCATCAGACTTTTGAGGGACCTACCTCGTATTAAGTTGATCTTTCTCTACACCCTCGCTATGACTGTAACACTACATTCTGCACTCTCTCCTTTCCTTCTCTATGTATGGTATGCTTTATCTGTATAGCGCGCAAGAAACAAAACTTTTCACTGTAAACTGATACATATAACAATAATAAATCAAATCAAATCAGAGCAGTTCAAATTAGCCAGGCTGCACCTGCTGCTGCTTCAGGCAAAAAAGGGAATCCTCCTCGTGAAACTGACATCTCCTGCCAGTCAGAGGACTTCAAATGGGTCTGCTCACACCTGGGGCTTTCGGGAGAGAATTAAAGAACCTACCCCAGTGAAACTGACATCTCCTGCCAGTCAGAGGACTTCAAATGAGTCTGCTCACACCTGAGGCTTTCAAGAGATAATTAAAGAACCTACCCCAGTGAAACTGACATCTCCTGCCAGTCAGAGGACTTCAAATGGGTCTGCTCACACCTGGGGTTTCTGAGAGAGGTCAATCCGTTCTCTAAAATGGAGTGATGCTACGATTTTGAAGGCTTGACGCACCCGTCTCCTCTCTTTCTCTCAACGGGACAAATTAACAAAAGATCAAATGAACAGATTAAAGGGGCAGCCCCTTAAAGGGGAGCTACAACAAAGAAACAGAATCAGAGAGGAAAGTTATAGAAACAAATTAAAATGTACTCCTCTATTTATACTCTCATTCCTAATATAAACCAAAAGTATATGAAACAAAAATGATAAATGCAAAATACTGCAGATGCTGGAATCTGGAACAAAAACAGGAAAATGCTGGAAAATCTCAGCAGGTCTGATAGATTCTATGGAGAGAGAATAGAGCCAACCTTTCGAGTCGAGATGACCCTTCATCAGAGCTGGCTCTGACAAAACAAAAATGAGATGGGGTTTGAACCCCTGATGGGGCACTGTTACTAAAACAAAATGACAAAGAAAATGTAACTAATTAAACAAAAATGTCATGACCGGAGGTGATGTTGCACCCCATCCCCCCACGGTGCCCACTGTTCACAGGTACAGGTTGACAGGCAGTAGATTTAAAACTGAGATGAGGAGGAACTAATTCTCACAGAGGGTGGCGAACTTGTGGAACTTGCTGTCCCATAGCGCGGTGGAGTCTGAATTGTTGAATGGTTTCAAGGAGATAGATATATTTCTAATTTTAAAGAAAAGGATAAGGGGATAGGGGAACAGGTGGGGCGGTGGATTTGAGACCAGAGAGAGATCAGCCATGATCTGATTGAATGGCGGAGCAGGCTTGATGGGCTGAATTTGCCTACTTCTGCTCCTAATTCCTGTGTCACTGAAGGCCTGAAGAGTGCCAGTGGACACCACACGCTCCCTCTCCAAGGCCACTCGGTAGAGAGAAGAGGAAGGGTAGATGAGAATTTTTTAAGCTTGCAGGCTGTAACTAATAAGTGTGTAGTGATCCATTTTGGCAGATCCAATGGGATGAAGCAGCAGTATAATATGAAGGGTACCATTCTTAGCAGTGTAGAGGATCAGAAGGACCTTGGGGTCCGGGTCCATAGGACTCTTAAATCGGCCTCGCAGGTGGAGGATGCGGTCAAGAAGGCGTACGGCGTACTAGCCTTCATTAATCGAGGGATTGAGTTTAGGAGTCGGGAGATAATGCTGCAGCTTTATAGGACCCTGGTTAGACCCCACTTGGAGTACTGCGCGCAGTTCTGGTCACCTCATTACAGGAAAGATGTTGAAGCCATTGAAAGGGTGCAGAGGAGATTTACAAGGATGTTGCCTGGATTGGGGGGCATGCCTTATGAGGATAGGTTGAGGGAGCTTGGTCTCTTCTCCCTGGAGAGACGAAGGATGAGAGGTGACCTGATAGAGGTTTACAAGATGTTGAGAGGTCTGGATAGGGTAGACTCTCAGAGGCTATTTCCAAGGGCTGAAATGGTTGCTACGAGAGGACACAGGTTTAAGGTGCTGGGGGGTAGGTACAGAGGAGATGTCAGGGGTAAGTTTTTCACTCAGAGGGTGGTGGGTGAGTGGAATCAGCTGACGTCGGTGGTGGTGGAGGCAAACTCGTTGGGGTCTTTTAAGAGACTTCTGGATGAGTACATGGGATTTAATGGGATTGAGGGCTATAGATAGGCCTAGAGGTAGGGATATGATCGGCGCAACTTGTGGGCCGAAGGGCCTGTTTGTGCTGTGGCGTTCTATGTTCTATGTAATGGAGTGCCACAAGGACTGGTGCCAGGGCCTCAGCTATCTACAATCTATACCAATGGACTTAGGCAGAGACTGAGCAATGTATGTAGGTTTGCTGGTGTGGCGGGTGGTGGCAATGGAAGCTCTGGGAAGGAAGGACACAGAGAGGCTGCAGGCAGATATAGCCAGGGGGTCACTGAGTGGGACAGCAAGGGGGCAGATGGAATATATC